>NC_069145.1:7029386-7401359 GCF_943734635.1 Anopheles cruzii
TCCCACAAGAAGACCAATCGAACGAAGCGGGCCTGTCAGCTGCTGTCAAGGTCTGTCGGAGTGGTCGAAGCTAAACGAACTAAACTAACGCAACAACGAGTTCGGATCGGATTGGCGGAACTAACACTTCTCGCCCAAAACGGACAACGACGAAGCGGAATCGAAAGCTTGCTTCGAGCACGAGCCACACGCTGGTTTTTAATCGGCTTCCGGAAGCGGCAACCTCAATCACGGTCTAATCTAATGAAAGCTTCTGTTCAACTTGCCACTGGGCAAAACTAGATAAATAAATAAATGAACGGAGAAACAATTAGTTTGCTCCCTGAACCGGGGACAGAACTGGGGCACTAATGAAGGTGCCATTCGATTCGATTTGAGAGCATAATTGATCCATTCCGACATGGCCTAAGACAAGTTTTGCATTATTTGTAGGAAAGTTCAAAACGAAAGCACAAAACCAAATTAAATATCGTATAATTATTGAGGATCCATGATTCAAAGCTTTAAATGATCAAGTCCGCAAACAAAAACAACATAAAAACATATAAAACAAAAGAAATTGCGTTTTAAACAAGGAAAATTCAAAAGGCTGGTATTTATTCCGCTGAATAAACACATCTAAATGTCCCCCAAATTAAATTGTCTCACACTTGATTAAATACTCATGACCACATTAAAGAAAATCAGGAAATGGTCCTTCGGAAAACTATTTGGTCAAGATCCCGTTGGTCGCCGGCTTAGGTTCTCGCAAATACTTCGAATGCTCATTCGGATGATGTTTACTGTGGAAGAGGACCATCACCACATCAAGCGTAGTTCATCGCTTTCTCGTCGTCGTCGAAAGACCAAGGACCGTGCTGCCAAGGTGCTGGTTTGGGTAAGGATTTTCATTAATTATCGAATCGGTCGGACCTCTGCTCCGTTCCTGACACGAGGATGATAATGTTGACGACGACACGGTGTGGTTTCCTGACTGAAGACGGCCCCGGACAGCTTACCTATGTCAGCTCTGTCGTCTGGTATTTAGCCATTAGGCATTCAAGCATTACAAGCCCCGGAAGCAGAGACATCCACCCCAGTTCCGAGGCCCTTCAGATGATGATGATGAGCAGTGATGGCGTTCGGGAATGACAACCTTGTAATGAAGCACGCCGGGAACACCGGCACAGGGCGGCAGCGATCGAGCAGGAGTTTGCGAAACATTTGCAAACATTTGCCACTCGATTGAAGTGGTCTGGTGCAGTTTTCGAGCTTTAATCGAATTAGACACCTTTTCCGCATCAGGCTTTGGTACTTTGTCCGAGGATCAAATAAGCGGGCGGAACTCGCTCTCGTTAAGCATCACCAAGTACACACACGAACGCCCGGTTTTTGGGAAATGAGTTTTTGAAGTGCGTCGCGATTTAGCAAACATGATAATATTGGCGAAAGGACGGCGTCTTTTGCCGGAAAAAAACATCATTCAAACCTCTTCAAATAACCCACCCGGAGTCGACATTTGCCATTCATCAAAAGGCCTTTACTGGAGCTTGTAGTTTGATAGGTGGGTGAACTCACAAAAGGACACCGAAAGGGTTCACGGAGGTGAGCAGGAAAAAGGAATGCGAAATCCGTCCCCACTGGCCCTGAAAAGCACTGGGCGCCTCCATTATAAGCCCGGCCGGGCCGTTTTTCTTGCTAATGAAAAGCGGCCGCTCGATCCGGCCGACGGGTTGCGAAAAAATTAATCTCACCGAACAATCCACGGCATCTGCGCGTCGTTGCGTTGCTTTAAATTGTACGCCTCAGGAGCGGCCCTGATCCTGAGCCGGACGGAGGAGATTGATTGCCTCTGCCCAGCCGGGTCTCACCAGTCTTGGCGTTATTCATCGAATTCTTAACCGTCCCTTCTCGAGGGGGTCTCTGGGGATCCGTGGGCGCATCGGCGTGTCCATCGGCCGGTTTTTGCCAGCTGGTTCCGCCAGCGGAAAAGTGAAACTCATCTCCGTTCTCGCTTCAAAAGCACCGCAGGTCCGGGCACACGCAGATTGTAATTTTCTTAAAAGCATTCCAGCATATTCAGTTCCCGCAGGCCTGATTTTCCGACCAATCACGTGCTCCGGTGGCCGGCGGACTAGATCGATCCGGGGTTCCGGAGACGCTTCGCAAAGCAGCGCGTCATGCTGGGCGGCAAATTTGTTCTGCGCCATATTAATTAACTCGGATAGAGGCGTTAATTCATCACGTTGAACACACTCGTCAGCCACGGCGCTACGGAGGCTCTCGGGTGGAATGAAGCGCATTCCTTCTTCTTGGGGCCATAAAAAGCGACTTCCCCTCGTCCCTCTGGACACCGAGCCGCGAAGAAGATTGATTGAAAAATTATCTACAAAATTGAATAATCTGCTGTGTTTAGCGACGGAGAGATGAGCTAAGAACTCATCTGTCCACTGGGATAGCAAAAAAAAAAAAAACGATGGACAAAAACGGAAAATTTGGCGTGGGGGAAAGTGATCCCGCGCTCCGGGATCACTTTGAAAATTACGAGCGGCAGACGGAAGATGCGAAGCACCACCGCCGTTGTTATCGATTACCGTAAATTTCCTTCCTCTTTGCTAGCGCAACAAACACGGACGCGGAACATAAACCGGGCGCGACGGCCCTCGAAGATTATGTCCCATTTTCTTCCGCCGTCGATGCGGAAGCGAAAGATTCCTAAGTCGGGTTTATCGGGTGAGGCGAACACAACACAGGGTGGCGCAGGCTTATGCACAAAAATCTGGATGAGCCGTTTCCGCTTTTACGCTTTCGGCTGGGCGCTGGGCAAGCTCTCGAAGCTTAATAAACCTTACCCGTGGCCCGAGATTCAATCAATCATAGGACGCAGGACGCCGAAAGCGGAAGGAACAGCCCCCGCAAGACACTGTGTTTGGAAGAAGAAACGGGGCTGCCTGCCATCGCGAGATTTGATCCGGATTTGATCCAGCCTCGGAGAAGATACGGACATACGGCGATGGGTTTTCAGTTCCGACAAGAGTTTGATTTTCTCCCATCTCCAAGAATTAATGCTCGTCCATTGGAGCATAATCGAATAGAATTTTCATCGGATGTTTCCACCTTTTGTACGCCTCTTTTAATGGTGCCCTGGTAAGCCGGGTTCACTTTTTTCTTTTTCGATAAAGAACTGGCCCGATTGGACTGGTTTTGTTCTTTGTTTACGAGTTTCCCTCTAGAAAAATAAAATTGCCAAATTTATGATAGCTTTGGTTTGTTGGAGCATTTAGAAAAAATGTTTTATAATTTGTTGATAAACTTTTGATTTTAAATTAAATAAAAGTTCAGAAAGACGTTATAATTATTAAACAAAACTACAAACAATTTTGAAATACGTTTAACACCTGGCCTAAAATACATACGAGAATGAGTCTACAAACTTTCATTAATCAACATGCAGTGGGCAGCTCTAATAAATGGAAGCTACAAAATTTGGTTGTCAATCTTCTGAGTCAGTTACTCACCAAAATCACCAATTCACTGACTCACCGACCACTGAATTAATGGGAGAGGATAGCGGATGCCATGTGAAAAATTCACGAATTATGGTTTGAAGTCCTTGACTATCTGCTTTTATTCACCAGCTTATTTAGGGCCTAAGCGACATCTGTTTGTTCCCATATTTGAAAAATTGCGCTTGGAGGGCAGAGATTTTCGAAAGTTCCACCCTCGTAAACAGGAAAGCAAATGTATTGGATTCTTTCGCTCGGGAGATAATTCAATATTAAGAACACGTCTTGCATAACACGTTATAACTTTGAGTCTTTATTCACGGAGTTATTTACAGAGGTTAAAAGTTTCGTGTCTTCCCGCTATCGCGTGCGAATCCAAAAAGGCCGCTCGTTGCTGGCACTTAGGCGCTTGTCCCGAGACAATTTCTCGCGCGCAGGCCGATCGGGCAAGGACATTCACCCGGTCGGCCTGGTGGTATTAGTAGCGGCGTTCGAAGCGAGATCGCTCTCCCGTGGCCAGTAGCGCAGTCGTTGCGACAGTTAAGCGGGCAGATCGATATTCTCGCCGCTTAACTGACACCGGCCCGCGTGTGACATGGTATTTGTCATCACACTTGTTTTGGTACGATGTCCGCGCTACTGCCACTTTGATCGCCGGTCGCTCCAACGCGTTACCGCGTGTTGGACGAATCTCCGGTTGCGAGGGCGCCAGGTCGGACAGCTCGCAGTAATCCTGTTGGGCGTTAGCCCTGGTGGCGCTCGCCTTCACTGGTCCGTCCTTAGCACGGTCCCAGACGACTCGGCGAAGCTTGTTGCTCGTCGAGCGCACCCAGTGGTAGAGGGCATGCAGACCGGTGGTTGGACGTGATGGTGAGATCAGGTGATCTATTTGCCGATCCAGCGGTCTCGGGGACGGCGTCGGCAGCTGTGGCTGCGACGGCGGAGGTTGCGGCGGCGGCATTTGCGGCGCCGGCAGCGGCGGCTGGTTCGGTGGCAGCAGCTTTGGCGGCGGCGGAGGTTGCGGCGGCGGCTGTTGCGGCGGCTGCGGCGGCATTTGCGGCGGCGGCGGCGCTGTTTGTTGCGCGGCGGCGGTTGCGGCGGCGGCAGCTTTGGCGGCGGCGGCATTTGCGGCGGCGGCTGGTGCGGCGACGAAGGCGGCGGCGACGGCGGCATTTGCGGCGGCGCAGTTGCTGCGGCGGCATTTGCTGCGGCGGCATTTGCGGCGGCGGCAGCTTTAGCGGCGGCGGCATTTGCGGCGGCGGCTGGTGCGGCGACGAAGGCGGCGGCGACGGCGGCATTTGCGGCGGCGGCAGCGACAGCTGGTTCGGTGGCGGCTGCGGCGTCGGCTGATGCGGCGACGAAGGCGACGGCGGCATTTGCGGCGCCGGCAGCGGCGGCTGGTTCGGTGGCAGCAGCTTTGGCGGCGGCAGTTGCGGCGGCGGCTGGCGGCGGGCTGCGGCGGCTTGCGGCGGCGGCAGCTGGCGGCGGCTGTTGCGGCGGCGGCGGCGCATTTGCGGCGGCGGCAGCGGCGGCGGCGGGCGGCGGTGGCGGCGGCGACGGCATTTGCGGCGGCGGCAGCTGGCGGCGCGGCGGCATTTGCTGGCGGCGGCACGGCTTTGCGGCGGCGGCAGCTGGCTCGGCGGCGGCTGCGGCGGCGGCTGGCTCGGGGCGGTTGCGGCGGCGGCAGCTGGCTCGGTGGCGGCTGCGGCGGCGGCAGCGGCTCGGCGGCTGTTGCGGCGGCGGCGGCAGCTGGCTCGGCGGCTGTTGCGGCGGCGCTGGCCGGCGGCTGTTGCGGCGGCGGCGCGGCAGCGGCTCGGCGGCTGTTGCGGCGGCGGCGGCGGCATTTGCGGCGGCGGCAGCTGCGGGGCGGTCGCGGCGGTTCTGGCGGCGGCGACGGCTGCGGGGCGGCGGCTCGGGGGCGGCGCGGCGGTTCTGGCGGCGGGCGGCTTTGCGGCGGCGGCAGCTGGCTCGGTGGCGGCTGCGGCGGCGGCGGCGGGGCGGTTGCGGCGGCGGCAGCTGCTCGGTGGCGGCTGCGGCGGCGGCGGTTGCGGCGCGGCTATGCGGCGGCGGCGACTGCGCTGGTTGTGCGGCGGCGCTGTTGTTGCGGCCGGCGGCGGTTGCGGCGGCGGCGGCAGCTGGCTCGGTGGCGGCTGCGGCGGCGGCAGCTGTTGCGGCGGCGGCGGCTGTTGCGGCGGCGACGGCAGCTGGCTTGGTGGCGGCTGCGGCGGCTGCGGCGGCGGCAGCTGTTGCGACGGCAACTTTTGCGGCGGCGGCGTTTGCGGCGGCATCGGCGGCGGAGTCGGCGGCACCTTTGCGGCGGCGGCATTTGCGGCGGCGGCAGCTTTGGCGGCGGCGGCATTTGCGGCGGCGGCTGGTGCGGCGACGAAGGCGGCGGCGACGGCGGCATTTGCGGCGGCGGCAGTTGCTGCGGCGGCATTTGCGGCGGCGGCAGCTTTGGCGGCGGCGGCATTTGCGGCGCCGGCAGCGGCGGCAGTTGCGGCGCCGGCAGCGGCGGCTGGCTCGGTGGCAGCAGCTTTTGCGACGGCTGTGACGGCAGTTGCTGCGGCGGCGGCATCGGGGGCTGTCGCGGCGGTTCTGGCGGCGGCGACGGCTCTTTCGGCGGCGGCGGCAGCTGGCTCGGTGGCGGCTGTGGCGACGGCAACTTTTGCGGCGGCGGAATTTGTGGCGGCGGCATTTGCGGCGGTGGCAGCGGCGTCGGCGGCGGCAGCTGGCTCGGCGGCTGCTGTGGGGCGTTTGCTACTCTCGTTCTATCCCCTGTTGCGTTACCGTCCCTTGATACGGAACCGGTCGTCGAGGCGTCATCACACTCGGGCAGGCTCTTCAGGGTTGAGCACTCCTGAGCGTGCATGGCCTCGCACATCTCGGGCCGCGGTTTCGATGGCAGCAACGGTGCGTCGTGCCGATCCAACCTGCTGTCGTTGGCCGTTTGGCGTGTTGGTAAATTGGCCGTCGTTCGGCTACCGACTGCCATTGGGCGAATGCTGGCCAGTGACGTTTCACTGACGCGGCGCAGTGTAACGGTTGCAGCCTGCTGACCGGTTGGGACTGTCATCGGTTTCACGTTGGCCGTGCGGGGCCTTTCGCTCGCCTCCTTCTCCAAGGTAGCCGCACCGAGGCCGGCGATGGTTATGGGCTTGGCCTGGCATGTCATCAGCTGATGCAGCTGATTGGTAAGCTGTGCATTTGCTCGGCCGAGCCTACCGATCGTCTCTTTGGCTTCGCGTTCCACATCGGCAATTTCCTCATCATAGCGCGCCAACCGCGCTTCGTACTGTTCCTTAAGGAGCTCGTTCTCCTTGCGCAGCTGATCCACTTCTTCCTTCACCTCGCCCATAATTTGTTCCTGCACCGCGGCGAGTTGCTGAATGTACTTCCGACTTCGCAGCTGCTCGTTGGAGTACCTCTGTTCCGCCTGCTGGAGCCGTCCGTGTAGCGCGTTGTTTTCGTCCTTGAGAAGCTCGTTCTCCTCGGACATCCGACTCATTCCTTCCTCCACCGTGCCCACCATTTTTCCCAGCAGCACGGACAGTTGTTCCATCTCACTCCGATTTTGCAGTTGCTCGTTGGAGTGCTTCTGCTCCGCTTGCAGGAGCCGCTCGTGTAGCGCGTTGTTTTTGGTGCGCGCATCGCGTAGCTCTCGGCTTTGCTTTTCCAGCTTCTCGAGCGCTTCGAGCAGTTCGGGCTGTTTCTGCACGGGTGACGCGCGGCGCGCCCGTCTACTTGCTTGCTCCCGTTCTGGAGGAGCCTCGCGCCTCAGCGACGTCGTTGATTTGGCGGGCCATTCTTTTCTCGATGGCCGCGCCGGCATCGCGTCGCTTCGAGCAGTGGCGCCAAAGTGCGTGGCTGCTGGGTGTGCCGCTCGGCAACTCTCACACTGCCACCGGCCTGCCCACACCGTGTCATCGTCCTTTACGCACGCGATGTGGACCGAAAGTCTGCACTGTTCGCACTTAGCGTACTCGTACCCGAGTGCCCTCCTGCACCAACTGCACGTTTCTGTGTTCATTTCACTTCACTGCAGGCAGGAACACACCGGCCACGGACTCGGAGCGGCTGATCACTCACTTAGTGTCCGAATTTTTCGTTTATTCGGTAACGAAACGTTTTAATACACAACCACTACACTCGCTCCGATTCGCTACTTGCGCCCTTGAACCCGTCGTGGCAGCGTCGTCTCTCGCAGACCGCCACAATCACACGCAGGCCGGAACACACAAGCGCGCCGAATCAGAGCGCAGATTCGTCTTCGTATTAACTGTACACACTCTGCAGACCGCTGCAATCGCTGCGATCCTCTCTGGCGTCGTCCATCCTGTCGGTGGCGGCTTCGTCCCTCTAGACCGGCCACAATCACTCCGAGGCTGGAACGCACACCCGCGGAATCGGAGCGGCAGTTCGTCTCTTCTTTAATTATGCACTCTCACTCCCATCGCTCTCATTCGTTGCTAGTTGTCGATCCCGATCCTCGGTGGTAGCTTCATCTTCGTGGATCGGCCACAATCACTCGCAGGCAGGATTACGCACACTAGCACATGGAATCGGAGCGGTAGTCGGAAGCGGAGTTTTGATTCCGAAATGAAGGAATCTTTTTAATATCCGAATTTGTTAATTCGGTAGCACATGTAATTTTCACCATTAACTTTTTACGCTATCGCGACCACTGCAATCGTTTATCCGGTGGCTGGCGTTGTCGGTCCCTCGGTGGTAGCTTCGTCGTCGTGGACCGGCCACAATCACTCGCGGGGCGGGAAACACCGAGCCGCCGAATCGAAACGGCAGATTAGTCTCGCGTTCTCCGAATTGTTAATTCGGATGAAAAAACGGAACTTTTTAGTTCCGTGGCACAGAAACTTTTAATATTGGATTCTTTCGCTCGGGAGATAATTCAATATTAAGAACACGTCTTGCATAACACGTTATAACTTTGAGTCTTTATTCACGGAGTTATTTACAGAGGTTAAAAGTTTCGTGTCTTCCCGCTATCGCGTGCGAATCCAAAAAGCCCGCTCGTTGCTGGCACTTAGGCGCTTGTCCCGAGACAATTTCTCGCGCGCAGGCCGATCGGGCAAGGACATTCACCCGGTCGGCCTGGTGGTATTAGTAGCGGCGTTCGAAGCGAGATCGCTCTCCCGTGGCCAGTAGCGCAGTCGTTGCGACAGTTAAGCGGGCAGATCGATATTCTCGCCGCTTAACTGACAAAATGTGTTAAAACGGTACTAAGGCGGATTTATGTCAGCATAGGTCAACGAAATCTGCAGACACACCAGAACAATCGGAATAACGGTAACCGCTTGAGTTAACTTCAATGGAAATCGATACTGTTCGTTTCGCAATTTGAAACAATGACCCCAAATGAGTGTGGAACAGCTAGTGCTAACTAAAATTTCAATGTCTCAAACCACACGTTATTACTTCCGTACAGAGCCGTAATGCGGTCGGTACGTAAAATGCCCAACTCAACCTCCAACCATAACTAGCCGTTCTGCATTTTGCGCAAGTTTTCGATTTTTCCAACGAACCCCGACATCGAATGGTAGCAAACAAAAAGTACAACTTTTTCCCCGTAAATGACACAATTATCGTGCAGCTCCGTGCCGCTGCCCGTTCTGAATTGCACCCGCAAACCGGGTGCTACTTTTAGCCCCTAAAATATGCACAATGTTCACCGAATAGTCACCACCACCGAAAGGAGGTTTAACAGCCAACAGTGGAGCCAATGGCGCACCGTCGGTGGCATTGTTCGCTTGTTCCTTCGGAGGCCTTCAAAAACGTAAAGTTGTCGTTTCACATTCGTTTCCCCCACTGTGAACCGCGGCAAAACTTTCTCCACCGAAACACAACCCGAGCGGAGTATCCGGAGTCCGAGTTTTTGTGTGCCAGTAAACAGCAATTTTCACGGTCTGCGCCTTGGTTCCGGCGGCGCGTGGAGAACGGAGCTTTCGCAGCGAGCGGGTTCCAGGAATGTACGCGCGGTACGAAACCGGCCCGGATCCGGGTGTCGAAACATGCAACCCGGCTAGGTGTAAGGCCATTGCCCTGGCAAAGGAAAGCAAGGACTTTTCTCCCATTTTCCCGGAAAACTCCGGTTCCCGATGGAATGGTGGCGGCTTTTCATTTGTTAGCCTCTCCCGGTCTGCCGGGCTGCATTATTATTGCTCGTTTAACATTTCCGCACGGGGAACGAGCGGTGGTGAAAGGCTTTTCCGATGCAAGGGCAAGAGTCGGGTGAGTTTTCCAGCGCCAGCGCCGCGCCCATTTGAATACAACAATGTATTGGTACAAAAGCACAGCAACACACAAACACGAACCTACCGACCACAGGCACACGTCATGGTGTTGGCAGGACCTTTTAACTGGAATTGACAGCGAACAGAGTGAGAGGGATTTTATTTTCTCACTTTTTCGGACCGCTAGCGAAAGGAAGAGCTGTTAGCTATACCAGCAATTACTAGGTAACTGGAAAGCGCACCCAAACGAGTGTCGAGGAAAATCGAAAACAACAATTTGGTGCAGAATCCAGCCTGACAATGTATTTTGGTAGTTGTA
The DNA here is from genome assembly GCF_943734635.1 of Anopheles cruzii. Taxonomy (NCBI): domain Eukaryota; kingdom Metazoa; phylum Arthropoda; class Insecta; order Diptera; family Culicidae; genus Anopheles; species Anopheles cruzii. The sequence continues at coordinate 7,039,439 of NC_069145.1, forward strand.
TTTTGGATTTGGATTTCGAAAATAGGATTGCATCGAAACACTAAAATGGTAGGAATACATTGATAATCCATTAGAAAAATTGAATCACAATTTTCGAAACTTATAAAACATGGGTATTCTTGTCCATTAAGGAGTTTCACTCTCACGTTCCCTATACGCTCATTCGAATTCGAAGCCGATGTAACATACATAGCTTTGTGGCAACTTCAATTGTCGATGGTTGTGTGGAATTTATTTCTAAGGAATTAATCGTGGACCAAAAGGCGTGTGGACATAGATGAAATATAGCATTTGTTTATCAATTTTAACAAATGTAGCAGTATGTGTCACTTATTAAAATTAGTGTTTTGATAGAATATAGTATTACCGAGAAACATATTGGAAAAATTACATGGAAACAGCATAAAAATTACAAGTTCAATAAAAAAAAACAAAGGAATTATAATGAATGTCAATCAGAAAGCTGATGAAGGAGCAACCTTGAAATGTTCGGTTAACGGCGTGCATTGAACGGCTTAACTAACATCGCACCGCAGCGAAAGGAAAAAGGAAGCTTTTAAATATCCGTTTTGGTTTTTCTCCGACTCGTTACCCCACCGGCCCATCGGAAACGGGTTTCGCGAGCGTCTCCGATTAGCATAATTGCGCAGTCCAAACAGATCAATTTCTACTTCTCTTCTTTCATTTTGGTTTTTTTTTCACCAAAAATTTACGAACCAGAACCGTGCCACTGCCAACCGGCCTGTTCGAGTCGACAGAGAGATCCGATTGATTTGCCCGGTGGCGCACCGTAAATCCCGCTTGATTCCGAGACATTTCCTCACAAAATCATTACCATACTCGGCCCCGATCGGTGTCGTTGTCACGTTGATGGGAATGGGAGGAATTTAAAGCAGGACTTAGAATCTACTCTGGCAGCACATTTACTTAATCGAATTTTCAAATCATTCCCCGTGCTAACCGCGGCCACGAGTGGAACGAATTCTCAAACAGGGCCCGGCTCCACTTCCGATGCACACCTGGGCATGGGTTGAATATTGCATCCTGCACTTGTGCGGGGAAGGAAGGGACTCAATCACCGGTAATGGAGTTGCATCTATCACCGCCATCGCCCTATCGTTTTACGACACGATTCGGTTGCAGTGCTTTTTTTTGCTCGGTTTTCCCTCCAGCGGCATCCCACGGCTCAAGAAAACACAGATGGTTTTTTGTTGTCACGCGATTGCAATACGTCGCCGGAACTGAAGAGGGGTTGATTTTGCAGACTCCGTCACGACAGTTACCAGGTGTTTCGGATGATGGCGAAAACTTTTAGCACCGTCCAGGGTTCAGTTCTTGAAGCCCGTTCTTTTGCCCGGCTTTTGTCTTTACAGCATCCTGTACGCGGTCCGATGCCGGTCCGTTCACCATAAGCCGTTAAAAATGGTGCTCCGGAAAATGTTCTGTTGCATAATGCATGAATCGTCCGAATGAAACAAACCATCGGAACTTGATCGTTTGGTTATGGTTTTTTAGATCCAATTTTAACAGCAAACCGAAGAAACTGTTCTCGCAGATGGCCACGAAGGACAACAAAGCGAGTTGGTTCGGGAGTGTTGCTTTTACTCCACTCCCCTCCGAACAAGACCATCGATGAGGCTGGCAAAAGTCGCCCGTGACCGCACAGGAGAGTCGATAGTGCCCGAGCGGAAAAAAGTGTTGTTTATTTTCCATTCAATGAAGTGTGAAAAATATTGAAGCATGCTTCCGATCGGTCCGTTTTTTTTGCCACATAAAAGTCCTATCGAAGCCGTACCGAACGATCGGTAAAGTTCGCCGAGTTCGGTTGAAGCATGGTTAATTTAGGTGCCATTCAACAGTGACTGATTACAGCCGGCACCTTCGCCCAGTAGATCGGTTGCCCATCAGCCCGTCCGGCGAGTTGATAAAAAACCTGAAGCGAGTCCTGTCGATGATGGTGGTGGTGGTGATGCTGACGATGATGATGAAGGTGATTGGGAAAACGGGTGCCAGATGAGAGGAGCGAGCAAGAAAAACAAAACCAACCGATGCCGATGTACATCGGACGAGATCAATCTTGAAGCGAACGAACGCTCGGGCACCATCACCAGAGAGTTATCACCAACAAAAACTACACAGCACAGCACCTGATAACCGGCAGGAGTGCGCTTGGTTGGTTTGGCTGGCCGAAGAAAAAGATAACACCCGAAACACGAGCATTCAAGTAGAGTTTCGGAAAAGCAAATATTTGCCCACTCCTTCCGTATCGAGATGGAAAAACAGAAAGTTTTTCGAAAAGCGAAGCGAGTTCGGAAGCGGAAGTTGGTCGATATTGAAGTGTTGAAAAATGACCTTACAAAACATCAGGGATACTAAAGTGAGTGGAATTTTGTAAAATATTGAATCATCGAACATGTATACTGATAAGTTACGGTCTGTATAGAAGTGCAATTTTACAGTACTGGCAAACTAGACTACGCCACATCGGCACTAGGCGCTTTCGACCGAGGTTTTTCTATTTTTTCGCCACATCCATCAAAGAGCGATTGTTTCCGTTAGGATCCGTCAAGCATCCATCACCGGGCTGTCTGTGTGCAGTTGGGCACTGCTCGGGCTGAATGTTAGCATAGTAATGAGCAGTTCATGACTTGGGTGGGTCGGGTGTGACACACGCCCGGTCCGGTGACGGGGCGCAAACGTTCTCATGCCGTTTACCGTCCCCCAGGTTGGGCTGGGAAAATTTATTATTCAATCATCGCATGTTCACTGCTCGTCGAACGCGTCGCGATGGAGGAGCGCGATTCTATCGAGCCTTGGCCAGGCGCTCCGGGACATCGATAAAACGTGGCCCGTGTCTAGGGCCCCTTTCCGGCCAGTGCAGTGCTGTGCATCGGAGGCGTAGAACTTCACTCGAGTTCCGCGCTCGCGGAGGTTCGTCCCGACCGAAACAGCACCATGCTGAGACATAATAGACAAGTAGAAAGTGGAACGAAAGGTGGCCGCAAAAAAAAAACCGAACGAATCTTTGGATCCGAGGCAGTCGTTTAAGTTTTCGCCACCGCACACCGGTGAATCCGAGTCGTCCGGAATTTGGCGGATTTTTTCCGCCCACGGCACCGATTTATCGACCACGCAGACCGAGAATGCGCAAAATCGATAGCAATAATACCGGGGAAATGATACTTTCAAGTGGTTTTTCCCGAGCGAAACTTTCGAACCATGCCGGGCTCGGAAACTATAGCACCGAAAGCAGCACCGAGCGAAGCAGTGCGATAGTAAAGTGTCGTTGATATTGAAAGACTCAATCAATTGGTGGGGAAGTTCGTACGCTGGCGAAAGCGACGCTAGACGACGATTGAAAAGTTTAATAAAAATTGGTCGTCCTTTTTCTCCTCTCTGTGGGAGTTTGTGCTTTCCGCTGCAAACCAAGCAAGTGTGAAACCAGAAGGTGCACATTTGTATTAGGTTTTCGTTTGGTATTTATGTTAGCTAGCTAAAAAGCGAATAAAATAATCAAAATAACCATTGTGGCTTTATTAGTTCTGTGGCAAAATACTTCATATTTCAATTTGGTCGCCTCCTTCAGTGGAATGTGATGGATGCACGTCAACCTCACGTCAGCACGTTCCGATTCCACTTTTCCACTTTTTTCGAAAGAAAAGTCGTCTCCTTTCTGAAACTTTCCATCCGCGTACGGGGATTTAAATCAGACAAAATTGATTTCGATTCTCCCGGAAGCGAGCAGAAAAAAAAACAGAAACAAGACCATTGTGTCCACCGAAAAGGTGCACACGGCAACGGCGAGTTGGAACAGCGTTTCACCGCAGTTCGATTCATTGAGACGGAATTTCAGGAGCCGATTTTCCGGGGCCGATCCGGATGTGGACTTATTTCCGTTCCGTTGTGGAGTTTGTTGTGTCCGTGTTATTATCCGGGCAGAATATCGGCTTGAGGTAGAGCTGCCTAATGCATTCTTATCGGCATTGCATCAGACTGCCAAAAAAAAAGAGGAGATAAAGAAACTGCTCCGCCAGGTGAAACGTTGGGTTGGCTAAAGGCCAACTTTTTGCTCACCGGAAACGGATGCGAAAGCGGCAAAAAAAAAGAAACCCGTTCACACAGATGCGATTTCGAAGCGAAACCGTAAATCCCACCGAAGGGCTCGGATGGTGAATTGTTGCGAGATGCATCCGGGACGTGATCGTCTCGGAGCTTCAGTCAAACCGGAAGCGTCCAAGTTGTTGCCGGGGATGCGAGAGACCGACCGATGGTGGCCTCAGCTTTAACGCACATTAGCCAAGAGTGAAGCGAAACTGAACTAAACCCAGCTCAGCTTAAATGCGAATGAGCGGTGAAGCGATCGAAATCGAATCGACTACTGTTAGTGAATTAGCAAGGAACCGGAAACTCAATTGCGGTGGAGGCGCCCGGTGGTCGCAATCGAATGTAGGATTATTGTGCACGATGAGTCTGTTGAAATTCATTGAAATGAAACATTTGTATTCCACTATATTTATTCTAATGCGAGTGTGAGCTAACCACAGAAAATTAATAGGTTCAATAAGTTTAAATCGGTTTAAAATACTTGACCTTCGTGAAAATTTTGGAAATTATCCAAACAAACAAAAATTTGGTGATGCGATAAATTACCACTTTTTAAAAATTTAAGGCGTTAATAACTAACAATTAAGCTGCCACTAATTGCTGTGGTAATTGTTTGCGAGCCTCCAAACGGAAGCTTTGATCCTAGGCTAGAGAGTGAGCCAATGAAACTGAGATGAAGCTCACTATGCAATTTACAGTTTTGTTTTACTAAACTAGTTAATAATTCAAACATTATTATTTATTTGAAACAAGTGATAAAGTTGTTGAGTTATGTTTAATAAGAACCCTTTTGTGCAAATTTTATACGATTCGTGAATGTGTCACGACTACTTTTCACCTTACACTTGCTCTCGACTCACTGTTGAAAGAAAAGTTCTTTCTATTCTGGCTGCCGCAACCGTTTCGATATCACCGACATTGACCACCCAAATTCCAACATTGTGTCGAAATTCAAATAAGAAACTCCATTAACGTCGCACGGCCCGAGTCGTACACCTCTCCGTTTCGCCGTTGATAATTACTTTTGGGCGAAAGCAAGCGAGCAGACCTCGTAAACGGAGAACACTCTCCCGGTGCCACTGTTCGGCGTTGGCTCACAAACCGTTTAAAGTATTTAACTTCGACATGCAATTGCACACCACTGCCACTCGCGAGCGCTTTCCTCGTGACGGGTAACGTGAGCTTTGGCACGAGCCCGACCAGGAGCACATAGCTTTAAAGTGCTATGAACCTCGTCCGCCTAAGGGCCACCAGCAGGAGCAGCAGCAGCAGATTGCTACATTTTATTCGCTTTCGTTCGCCATTAAAATTTATTTTTTACGACCTTTTTAATTTGCTGCAGCGACATTCAAAATGGCGGTGGGTGGTACTGGTGGCGTTTAAGCGTGCGTGTGTCAGTGTTCCATCGTACATACATCGTACGAAATAATGAACTGGTGCCACGTTGAGTGAGCGTTGAGTACCGGTTTTCGGTAGAGAAAGAGAGCACATTACACGACAAGGACACGACAGTTATGAATTTTTGGTGCTGCACTTCCCAAGCAATGTTTACATTTCGTCATTGTTAACGGTATCGCTGCACATAATAGGGGCAATCGATACGTGCTCCGCTACTTGCAGCTCTCGGAGCTGCATTCACTGCATTGTAATGCATCGACACAGCCAGGTTTGGCTTATCATCATTGCGCCGAGGGCACCGACCATTATATTATCTACTCCTTTTTTTCCCTTTCAACTGTGTGCAACACTTAACGGTGCTCACCTGTGTGTTGATTTGCTATTTTTTGTCCAACTTTCTATCAAGTGCCGAACCCATTTTCCATTCCGTTTTCTGGGTGCATTGGTTAGTCTACCAGCCGGCCGTTGTCCGGCCCGGATTGCACCGATCGTTATCCTGTTGCATGTTTGTTGTTGATTCACTCCACCCACGGCCCCGAGCGGCAAAAGTTAACCGACCCGCGGCCACCTGACCCGGAAACGTCCCTCACGCCCCCTTTCCATTCCATGGAAAACAGCCCGGGTTAATGAATGTGTTCGACGGCCTACGATGGGGGAGACCATTCCACCGGTTTTCCTTCCCGTTTTCCACTTCATACAAATTTTACCATACACAACACGTTCGGGCTATGCGTTTGTTTTTTATTATTGACCGGCACGAGCTTTGGCACGAAGTAACACAGTGCCTGGGTCGAAGTAAAAATCATTTCCCGTTCCGGTGCAGTAGCTGCAGGCAGTAATCGATTTCTGGGCAAGTTCGTTCGCATGAGCTTCGGTAGAGACAACGGAAAACCGTCCAGCGCTGCGGTGCGGTAACGGCGTAGGTCTCGAAATGGGAGTTGGTTTTGGTTGAAAAATTGACCTATTCCCCCGGGCAGAGTATAGGTTGGCCCATTTCATATGCATACACCGGGCGCTGCATTGTCATGATGGTGCATAGTAATCAACTCATTAGTAGCTCCGGGCAGAACGGGAGTTTGCGAAGAGTTTTTGAACTCAATTGAATGGGTTACCACTTTTTGCATTTTTTACGAGAAACCCATCCGAGTTAATTGAAAGTAGTGCAGGGTTGAGCTTTTGCTGTTGTTGCACACTGTTGCCCATTAGATCGCTTGTTTCACAACACTCACAAAACGGCAACTACCACACTGATCCTTAATCAAATGAAAATCTCTCCAAAATTACTAAACAACACCCCGAAAAGCGGCAATTCCTCCTTGGGCACTATCACTGCAACGGGCACTTCACTGTAAACACGGACAGCCGGCCGGCCGGGCCGAGCAGGTCGAGCTTACCTTCTTCAGCATCTCCTCGAGGGACTCCATGTCGAGATTGCAGTAGAGATTGGTGCTGTTGTTGAGCATCGGATTGGAGCAGTAGTAGGTCTTGGACTTGACCAGCAGATGCTGATGGTGGCCCAGCTTGCGGCCCGCGATTGGCGTGCTGCGAGCAGACGACACCAGGGCCGCCCCGGGCGGGGAAGGAGAGGGCGACAGACGGGGCTTGTGGGGTCCGGGCGAACCGCCACCAGCACCACCGGCACCGGTGCCGGTGGTTCCCGTTCCACCGCCTGTCGTGAGATGATCGATCAGGAAGTGGTGGTAGCCTCCTTTCGGAGGCGGCGTTTCCAGGAGCAGTAAAATCGTGGCTAGGTCCATTGCACCAACCGAGGGCCGCTGCGCTCTGTCTGTTTACAACCAACCGACGGCGGCGACGTCGATGATGATGATGATGATGGCCAGAGCACTACCGAAGACGAGCCCGATAGCAATCCGGCGATGCCCGATGCAGCCGAACGGTTCTGGGTGCTGTTCGAGCAAATTACACCGAGCTCTTGGGGCCGTTGGCGTACAATTTTTTGCTTCCCGATAGCGGCCGATCGGGATTGATACGATGGTTCTGGGCGGTGGTGGCGTTGGCGGCAAAAAGCGGCGGCAGCGTTTGGCAGCGATAAATGAAAATCAAGCAAAAGCGATGCGGCAAGCGAGGCGATGGTGGTCGCAGCGACCGGAAGCGGCATTAACGCGATTTGGAGAGTGGTGGCGCCTCAAGGCTCAAGGACGGCAAGGAGCACAGACACACACACACACACACACGCAAGAGACCGAGTGTTGATGATGTCGTTACGTGGAACGGTTTTTGTTTTTCACGGCCAACCCGGACTTTTCCTATTTCAAGGGCAGGCGACACGGGCACACCAGTAACACACTCCAGCGCTTGGTGATTGCCCCACACTTTGGCCATCCATTGTGGAACAGCAGCAATTTTGAAGATGTATTTTTTAACACCGAACTTTGAGGAACATTTCGACCTCGGTTTTACGCCCCGAACGGACGCCAGATGGATTTCACGTTTCACGCACACTATCGGTTTGCTTTGGTGCCAAGTAGCCAAGCACGTGACGCGAACAAATTGCTTGTGACGCGACAATTGAGATTATTTGACATTGCGAACGGTGCGGGCGAAAATGGTTCAAAAATGTGCCAGAAAAAATAAGCAATAAAATCGAAACGAAGCAAAGCGCTTGGGTGTGGACGGCTCGATACTTATTGGGCGCACTCGTGTTACTCGCACAGGATACACCACCGAAGGGGCACTTTTCTTTTTCACTTTGAATTTCAAGCTCCCGTTTTTGCGTTCCCTTCAGGGACAGACCGACCATAAAGCACAAAAAGCACTGGCACTGGAGTTGAAGACGGAAGCGGGGCACACAACAGAATTAAGAAGAGAAACCCCGGAAAGATACACACGGGGCCTAATTTCCCCGGCCAGGAACCGAAACGTCGCTGAAGGTGAAACACTTTTCTTTTCACGCGAAAAGTGACAATAAAGACGTCCGTTTCAAAAAACTTTGTCGTGCTGCGAACTGCGAATCGACTTTGGGCGGCTCCAATCTGCGTCCAACACGGCTGACGGTTAACCCATCACTGAACCAATCGGCAGGACATTCCTTGACAAAGCGACGCGAACCGAGAATCGGATCGCATCGCAAGAGAGCGAGCGTGCTCCCGATGGAGGAAAACTCCTACGCACCCCTCAATGATGTCCTTTTGCGGGAGGATGCTCGCTTTTCTATAACGGAACCCTCGCGAATATCCTTTACGTTTCTCACCGCAAGTGAAAAATGAGTAGCGCATGGCGAGAGAAACTCAACAGAGCGATTCACACACTAGAAGCTGAGATTGAGAGAGAGAAAGAGAGAGAGCGCCGGATTGAATAGTAAACAATAGTAACTCATTCTCGCCCTTGAGCCACTCACGCACTAAACGATGTTCATTTCAGGATGGCGTTCATTTCGGGAGCACAAATGTATATCTGCACGAAGCATCCCGCCCAGGACGACACGCGATGGAAAGTGAAATGAAAAGTGTCCAGTTTGCACACTGCAAACAATGAATGTTTGATGAATGAGCAATACTTTCGATAACAAAAGGGTTCAATACACATTTCAGTGTTTCAACCGAAAGTGAGAATCATAAAAAATTAGCTCTAGTAAAGTGATTCCCTCCGTTGACCACTCGCTTTCGGTTGGTTAGTGGAAAAAAAAACACGAGAAAGTAATTCTGCTGACCACACCGTTATTCGGTGGGTCACGGGCAACTCTGGCGGGCACGTCCGTCACCCAGCACCCGTGGGGTGACCAGTTTTTGATTGGCCCGAGCTTCTCGCTTCCGCTTCCGGTAAGGCGAGCACTGCCACCCGAGCATAGATTATGAGCCGAACCCGACACGGGGCCAGTCCGTGGAGCACAAAAATGAGTTCAAGCTTAAGGCATTCGATCCGCACGTCTCACGGCAGCGGAAGAAGAAGACCCCGATGCCAGCCCGGGCGACCGGAAAAAGGGGTAGAGAATCGATTTTTCCTCCTCGACAGCGTGCCGAAGATATTAAAGCGGAACTGCCGAGCGGACGGGACCGGATCATGGGGGTCCTAGCCGAACGTGACTTTAGTGCACGGGTTCATAAATAACCTATAATAAGTGGATTGATGAAGGTATCATTACGGGATGACACACCGACCAAGAAAAATGATGCCCCCGTCCGTTCCGTCGATGTTGTCCTATTTTATCAACCCGCTTCCCGGTGAAGTTGAATTGAAAACGTTTCAAAAAGAGTCCTGTAAGCGTTTCATGGTGGAGCAGTTTTAGTGTTTAGCCCTTAACTTTGTGCCATAAAATCAACGCGAACAGTGAGATTGCGATAAAAAGGATTGTCACCGAGAACTTTGAGGCAATCATCAAAAACCCATTTTCGGGTCATTCCGTTCCGAACTCCCGAACGAGAGATAGCTTTTCCTCGTTGATCGCCGACGCCCACGAGTAAAACATCAGCAGTCAATACTTGGTGACCAACGCGTTTGGAGCTATAAAAGCGACGTTTTAACTGCCTTTCTGATACAATCGACCAATCTTTGGAACTAGGGAACAAAATCGGGAACAGTGCGCTCGCTCTGCTAGCGCGTCAACGAGCGCGAAACCACAATAAAAATGTTGCTTACTTTCATTAACCGCCAAATGAAAATGATGAAATTTGGCACGGAACGGAAACGGCACGGTCGGGACGGTTAATTTATCACCGGGACACCGGGTGGCTGACGTGGACGTCCGAAATAAATGCGCGGGGATGTGATGGAGAATCTGGGAAACTTTATGGCACCGGCCACGAGCCCTTCCAAGCGATTCTACGGCGGCCGTTGAAAGTAGGTCACAATCCGTGCCCGTGAAGGGTTGTTAAAGAAGAATCGGGAACGCAGAAAATGGTGGTTACGAAACCAACCAAATCACGTGGCGCGCTGGTGTATTAATCGAATGCTAGCCTTCGAGAGCACCGGGTTGGTTTTCTGTAGCCCTTCCAAACCTGGGGTCCTGGTAAAAACGAGGGACGTAGAAAATTATTACACACCCTACTTAGTGACCTCCATACGCTCCACGCTGACCATCATTGGTGGATAAAGGGTAAACAGTATGTTGCCAAAGCCCGCAAACCGAGACGCGTGTTTCGAAGATCCATAATCAACCGGAGGCCGCGATTTTACGCATTTTAACGCGGCCACAGTAACCCTCTCGTGGAAATTGAATACTTTCCCGACGAAAAAAAAACATTCTCCTCCAGACGAGGGGGGTTGTTTGCCAATGACCGGAAGCGTAACAGCTTGAATTGGGTCGGATTCATTTCATGGCGACGGTTGTACCATTAAATGGGGCTATCTCTTTTTTGTTACCGATGGTGAACCTTGAACGAGCCATCTTTTGAAGTTTGTAACTGCATTAAGTAACTCCTGTTTTGTACGGTTTTATTGAAATGTATTTTGACCGCGTATTTTGACGGTTTCGTAATGGCTGATACCTATTTTTAGGTGACAAATGTGACAAACTTTTTTGATATGCTCCGTGACATGGTCACAGAGACACAGTTCCTATCTCATCCATTTTTTTTCCATTTTAACAAAAACACGGATATCAACTCACTCAAACGCTTGGTTCATAAAAACTGCGTGTCCAAACTAGCTGAAATTTTGTTGAGTAAGAAAGTTCACTAGTTTCCATTTACTAGTGCTGCCATCTTCATGCTGATTTCGGAAACTTCTCCGACCAGCGTCGTGAATTTCTGTATTTTTGATGACATTATTTCAACTGATCCATCTCAAAAATTATATTTTGTTCATTATATTTTTATCCCTAGAAAGAAAAAAAGCCGATAAAATAGATACATTTTTTTCTTTGGTGTTTGATTTATGGTCGATGCTTTAAGAAACAACTTGACCAACTCAATCTTGTAGCTTCATTTGTGTGCGAACTATACACAACTGTCTCAATTAGCATTCAAAATAAAATAATCACGAGTTCCAAAGTCTGCGAAGCGTGCATTGAGCCCTCAGTGAAGCGTTCCGAGAAACGGGAAAGGTGAACCCACTAAAGCGCAAACAACCGAAACCTGGCCACGAAATCTGCGCCAAAAGACACCAAAATCCGGGGGTCGCCATCGAAACTCAAGAATCAAGGACGAGACGAGTCCACAGCTTCACACTCTACTCTGGCCAGGCTTTTATTTGTCCTGGCCCGGCCCCGGGCCCGGGCCGCTCCAACCCAGCCCACACCGTGACGAATGGTCGTTTTTCATGCTTTTGCTGATCGTTAAATTTATTTTATAGCCAATTCGGAAAAGTCGTTGGTTTCTTTGCGTGTGTCGCTGGCAGGCCGGTTGGCTGGCCGGCTGGCCGGTTGGGAAGGTGAGGTCCTTGTGCTTCTTACCTTTCCGTTCCTAGGAGCTGCCATCCGTTTTACGATGCCCACCCGTCCTGTGGCATTTTTGTTTTCTGCTTTCCCACCCAGCTTTGAATCCCTGGGCTGGGACGCCTGGCTGGGAAAGCTGGCCAGGACACGATAGCCTGCTGCCCGTCGGCGGGTGATGATTCGGTGCTGAGCTGAACTATCCATGGGGAGGTGAGGGCGGTGCGCGAATCCCTATGATCCACTAACGGACCCAAAGTGGCACGATGTGCCACGATGCGCGCCCCCGAGGGCAGTGATTGCTGGTGTCAAGAAATAAAAATCATATCGACACATCGCTGGTCTCGCTGCAAGGGCACTTGGAAGGACTTAATCCAGTGAGCGCGTTTTTCGGTGCCCGTGGCTCGCTCGGACCGAAAGATCCTTGCGGCCAAATCGGTTCCTCCGGTTGAGCATCGCTCGCGGTCGGTCTTGGGCATCGAGGTTCCCGAGGAGCTTCAGGGGAAAATGGAGAAATGATTTAGGTGCTCCATGCAGCAGCCCCAGATCGGAAGGTGTGCTTCGAGACCCGAACCGAACCAACGAACCGGAAGGCAACGAGCTTCGAGACCCGAACCGAACCAAGGGCGGCCATGTGAACTCATAAAACACGACTCAAGTGGCGGATTTTTAGCGCAGGCAGCGAATCGGAATGATATGGGGACTTTGTTTTATTTTGTGTGCCCTCTTGGTTGGCGTTTTATTGGGCCCGCGCGAAGGACTGCTCGAGGCAAATTTTGTGTGACTTTTGTAGTGGACCAAATAGCAACGTTCGTTGGGCGGGCATGGGTTTTCGTAGTTTTTTATGCCACCGTTCAGCTTTTATGAGATAGCTTGATAAGCATTTTATGAGAGGAAAAAGATTCCACTCAAACGACGAACATCGTTTTAAAGCTTCCGTTGGGTTCCATGTCGCTCAACGGACAGCACGTACGATAACCAATATCATTCAATATCATTTATCACGATTACCCAAACACTCCCGCAGAGTGTGACGGGGCTTATCATGCATGTCACAATGTTTACCCAGCCCAGTAATGTTGTCGTATGCAGAATTAATGCTAATGCTGTGGAAGGCTCAACACGTGATTAATTAACTCAAAACAATGTTCCATTGTTTTGTGTATGCTTCGAGCTTTCAGAGGATCCGTGTCGAAGGTTGACACCAACACCAACCAGCGCAATATGGCAACCACCGTGCTGTGTACTTCCTAAAATTCAAAAATCATAATTGAATCATAAAATGACGCTGATGAAGGCTCTTCCGAGAAGCGGAGTAGAAAATCGCATCAATCTACAACCTTTTGAGCGAAAACAGTGGGCTTAAGGATCCAACCTGCTTCTTTCGGTGCCCCTATAAACATCCTCCTACGGGGCTACGTTTGCCACCGGTCACCGGGACACGGCGGGACCTGCAAAAACGGCTGTCATCGTATGCACGCTATGGCGAAAATGACATACTGTCGGCCTGCCGAGTTCTTGCGACCGTTCCAAAGGGGCCAGGCTAAATTAGCAACACATTAACACTCACATTAATTCTGGAGAGAGCCCAACCAGAGATGACGGGAACTCTGCCCTACGATGGCGATGTTGTCCCACGTTCGCGGGCTGCACACTTTTGACGGTGCACCGGTGCATGGAAAATGTAACGCAGGCTGGGAATGGTGAGTTTTCAAGGTGGGCACGCCATATTGAACACGCGAGTGGCTCATCGAAAGTCAAAAGCCCGTTCTGACGAGTACCATCCGCGGAAACGTAGCGCGCGGACCGGGCGGTCCTTCAGGGTCGGCGAAAAGCTTTTACCCGTACACCGTCGCAATTAATTTGCGGTGCCGTTTCTAGGCTGGCGAGGCTGACGATAAGGTTTCGGAAGTTGTGTAAAAAGATGTGTTGGAAGTTTTATGCCAAACGATGCCGTGAAACGATTGCCACTAACTGCGATCCGTTTAGATAAAGTGGAATAATGTAAAATTATTGGAGAACTGCCAAACAACGTGCCATTTGTAGTAATGCGAGTAGAAGAAATCTGGAAGCGGCCCAAATATAATCGAATTATTTAAAAACAGAAAAGATCCTCGAAAAAACGGTGCCTCGTAACGATGCATGCGTTCCCGCTTGGCCAGGGTTAGCATTTTAATTTCATAAACTATCTCCACTGACAATGCGCCTGAATTTATTGCCCTGGTCGTCAGGATGCGTTAAATATATGCACTGGCACAAATGGCTTCCGCGTACATCAATCGTTCGGGCGCCCGGTGCCCGGCGTCATGCCCGACCGAAAATATGGCCACACTCCAAAGGGCTGCAATCGCTGAAAATTTAATCAATCGCCACAATTCCGCACGACGGGCCGCACGGCAACGCATCGCGTCACACGGAGTGTCCTTTCATCCCATGACAAATTTCGCACCCGTACCCGGGCAGGACATTCGTGGTCGGTCGTGTGTCGAATGGCGGAAAATCGCTAACGAACGAACGACCGAAAGTGCGGACGACGAACCGGCCGATGTTGTTGGCGCTGGGTGGAAATTCGAGAATGCACACAGGAAGCGTTCGCTGCCTTCCGGATGAGGCAGGAATGTTTGCTGCAGTCGCCGCGTTCCGGAGAAGCCGGCACCGGTCCATTGTCTGGTGCACATCAAAACGAGTTTCCAGCAGAATTGTTGCGCACAATGTTAATTATGATAAATTATGAAATCGCACAAAATTGGAGCGCCGCACGGTGACGCTGCCGAACCGTGACTACCGATGGCGGGCGCCAGGCCATTGACAAGCGGAGGCCACTGCGCGGATGGCTCGTCTCAGTGCAACATCCTGCCGTGCGGACTGAGCGTCATTGCGATGCAGTTTCCCTGAACGAAGATTTGCGTTTGAATTACGTTTGGGTTTGAGAATGTTCAAAGTGGAAAGCGAGGTCGTTGAATAAGAATTGCATAAATGAATGCTATACTATAATGGTAAATTATTGAAGTGAGTTACTTCCAATTAGACATCAATCTAGTAGCCATTCACATGTGACACGTATCACGTAATTTGAGCTAAAAAAAAGCGAATGAAAGCTAACGAACAGGTGAGTCGAATGTATTTAGAGTTAATCAAAAACCGGAGAAAATGATGTAAAGTATGTTTCATATTAAAATAAATACAAATTTAAATATAAAAATTGCTCTAGGGACTTCTTCCTAGACAAAATGAACAAACATCTTACGGTTAAAACCAAAACAGTTTTAAACGCAGAAAGATGGCACATAAAAGAGCAATGATTAAACTGGCAAAACATGAGCTGGCAAAATGTCAGAACGAAATTAAATTCTGTGCAGTGCAGCGAAATAAGCTGCGATGGACCGATGATTGAAATTGAAAATTGAGTCCACCGTAGGAGCAATTTTCATAAGCAGTAAGCAGAAAAAGGAGCAAAAAGAAACCCAAACGGCGCAACGGATCGACCATATTTAATGGACATAATCCACCGACCGACCGACCGATCGACCGACGTTCGAAAGCAACGAAGCCACGTCCACCATCTGGCCGCCAGGATGTCGAAACATCCGTCAGTGTTCCCACATTCCGGGGCCTCCGAGGCCACGACACATGATCCCGACGAGCTTCGCCGGCGACGGTCGCTCTCGTTGGCGTATGATTGAAAGAAAGCCAATAAGTGGAAACGATTTTTCCACTTGGTGAAAAGCGCATTGGGGTGGGGGGTTTCGCGGCGGTTGAACCGAAAACGGGGCTCGGCCACTCGGGCGTCCCGGCACTTATTAATGTGTACTCCCGTGAGCTGATTTTCGACGGTCCGGTCCGGACTCAAGATGAAACCATATCTCAGGCCTCGGGACGGATGGTTCATATGTCCACGATTTCTTATCGCTCTCGCACAGGGGCCACTTGGCTAGCAGTTGGCCACCCGGCATGTTGCTAAGAAACTGAAACTGTATACCGTTTCTTCTGGCTCGGTTCGGGGCCATGTCTACGTCGTTCACGAGACGGACGATAAAAATGGCCCGAAACGGGTCAACCAATCAACTAACACGAGGGTCACTTGTTTTGTGGGTGTTCCTCCCCGGGACATGGGTTGTGCGTAGTTGCGTAGTATCTTCGCGACACTCCCTGGACACCAAAGTCGACGCTGAAATCAAAGAGCTGAAAATTGAGACCACCAGCAGTCAATAATTTGTGTTGTGAAAGGGCCAACTGAAGTTACGTACGAAGGGAGCGTCATGAAAAGGCTGGGTTTTGAGTTACGGCGGCCCAAAGAGGGAAGTGTTTTGGCGGTAGAAGATTTATTGTTCCACGAACGTTGGCGATATGGGAGCATATGATGCTCGTAAGTGAGCATTCAATATGGGTGTCGTGTGAAATTGAAACATAACTATATTTCTACCGCTGGATGCGAGTAAAGTCCCGACTCCAAGCTTCCCATTTTGGGGCAATCTTTTAAAGCACAGAATAGAAGCGCGCGGGAAGCATAGGGCGAGAAGAAAATGGCTTCAGTCATCAGACCAGATCGGTTTGGCTCGCGTGAAGATTTTACCCAGGCATTCCCCAGGGTGTTCCGGTAATGTCGTAGATATTCGCTGACCCACCTCAAGCGGTGGGCGCGCTGTAACTGGGTGGCTCCAGTCCACTGGAACCACGACGCGAGTGCCTAATGGAGGGCTAGGAACGCCATCTTACGTCAGGAAAACTCGACCACCTCCGCACCGGCGAACGCGGCGGCTCCCAAGCGAGCAGAAGATTTTTGTGGGTTAAAGTTTTAGCTTCTTCCGTCGCGGCGTCGCAGCCGGGAATGCTGGCTCAAAAAGTCGTTCGCTCAGCCTTTTTCGCCCCGTTTCCGTGCTCCGTGCAAAGTAAATCGGAAAGTTGCAGAAAAACGGCACCGAATGGATCGAGACCGGTGGTGGTGTCCGTGGCACGCCATCCCGCCGGGCGATAGGCAAGCGAGCAGCAAAGAAACCTGCAGCCGAGGGATAGTGAAATGGAATAATTTGTGGAGTGGCAAAGCACGCGCGCGCGCGCGCGGAAGGCCAAACCGGAAGTTCACGTCTCGCAGAGGCAGAGTCCAAGGAAGACGAAAAAAAAAACGAATCGAAGGAAATGAGCTTTCAGTAGCATTAAAGAGATCATATCTTGGCATATTTTACTGCCTGAAAGTTAGCGCGCCGCCCGTTTTGCCCGTTCCCGTGCGTTGAATCCTTTTTCAAGAAGTTTCTCGACTCGACTCTTGATGGTGGCTCGTCGGGCGGGCGGGCGGGCGGGCGAACTGGCACAGATTGTGTTGATCTTGTCTCGCAAGCGAGATAGCAAACCGAACACATGGTGCCGTTTTACAAGTAATGATAATGTCACGGAGTGTCGTTCTTGGATACAAACGCAAGCGTTGCATAGATAGCTCCTCAGTTCGTCGTTCAATAATTGAAACTTTTTGCCATAAAAGTTCCCACCGGTCGTTATTGCTTACTGCCGAACAAATGGGTTAGCAATGCTACAAACTGATACAAATCTTGGTCAAAAGCTTCATTTGTCGTGTCTTTCGTGAGACATCCATCCGGCAGACAGGGAAGGTTCTAAAATGCATCTTGACAGCGACGCACACGGACACGGGGACACAAGAAACCCATTACATTGTTTCTTCGAATCGCACACAAAGCAAATCCTTTCACAAGGAGGACGCTGGGCAGCATTCCCGGTTCGGAGGGCGCACCACCAGCCATCCTGCCGACAACAGTGTGCACTTCCGGGAACAAGTTATTACTGGGAGAACAACATTTATTACCATTGTTTTATAGTGTTTCCTGCCACGCCCCGTGGTCTCGTCGCCTCGTTTATGCTGGGCGATATTAAGAATTTACTGCTAACCTTTATCTACTTCCATTGCGACGTTCACCCGGAGTGCAATCGGAGTGCGCCGTCTCGCTCGCTCGCCCACGGAGCCGAGTGGAACGCAACGCGTGTCCTGCAATGACGACGATGACGATAGTGACGCAGTAACCCCGGCACAACAGCTTTGCTGTCCCCGACGCTTCCTTCCTGTCGCTGGTTGGTGAATTGCACCACTGCCGTTGTCTGCGAACGGCTGCGAGAACCACCAAAGTAACGCTTCATAATCGCGTAACTGCAATACGGACGAAAGCCGAGGACACGAAAGTGTCGGCGAGTCGGTCCCACAGGTCCCTGTAAATACAGACCGACACTGCACTTTCGTCGCATTCTGCACAACCCACGCGACACGTCGCCCGGAATCCTAGTCTTTGTTTTAAAGGCGACCAAAGTCGCCTTCCCAGGAATGAAGTGGTCTTGAGAGCGGACCTTGGTGCGAAACTCTTAGCTCTTTAAACTCGAAACGATCCAGCAACGCCATGGTGCTTCCTATTTCTGGATGTGCTGGAGGCGTTATCGAAATAAAAAAGTAGTATAATGTGTGGTAAATTAAAAATAATGATTATTCCAGTTCAAATCATCATCAAAGCAATGAAAATGGGCTCCAGAATTAAGAACCACATACGCCAGCCGGTGCAAAGTAAGTGTTGCACAGAATGGATTCGAAAGAGCAGGGACGGTGAAAGCGACCGCTTGAAGTCGCCCCCCGGGGACGGCTGAGATTTTATTCACGAATAGTTTTATTTCCGGTTCCGATGAGGTTTACGACGAAAAATCGGCTCCCGACGTTAGCTGCTGAAAGCAATCGCTCCGGGCCTCGGGGCGCGTATGCTCCGGATTACACGGAACACCGGAAATTCCCTGTAGCGTTGTGTAGTTTGGTCATGCATGTACGATGTGTGGGGAGAACCATACACACTCACACTCCCGGGGGGGGCAAGATCCTTGGCCTCACGGCGATAAACTGCTTCCGAAGCGAAATGTCAGCTGCATTCAACGCTCTGAACGTTGAGGCTCCCGGCGGGCAGAAGACTCTCCCACGGAGGCTCTCCTTCGATTGGCGCATTTTCGTATAAATCCTGCAGAATTACTGGGCTTTTGGGAATCGATGGCCCGAGGGCCCCGTGTCCGGGTCTTTTGTACCGGAAACCAAGGACAACACCGGCACATGAAGCAACCGGAAAACCGGTGTCTGGAGCGCCGGACCGGTTGCCGGTTGTGATTAGCTGCGTCCGGCCCAGAACCGCCGGCCAGAAACGGGATCACCGATAAGAACTATCGAGCGGCTCAATCTGCCTAAGATCCGAGACTCTCCGGGAAATGGATTGTTGACGGCTGGGCTACAAGTGAATGGCCACCTAATATGACCTTCCCTCCGGTAGCTTTCATGTGTCAGGAGAATACCTCAAGTTCAGTAAGTGCGTTAAAAAGGACTCTTTGTTTGTGAGGAATCAAAAGGGATCTATGTTACGTCAAATTAAGCACACTCTCATTTGCTATTCACACTCATTTGCGGTACATTGCATCCATCCCATGGTCAACTACTTAGAGGATAAGTAGGAGTTGAAGAGCGACAAGAATTGTTTGCTAAATTATTAAATGTTTCCACAGAAGTGCCAGCCGAATGCCAATGAAAGCACCTTTCCGTGACGCTGATCGCATTAGGGTTCCACTTTCTTCAAACAAACTTCAATAGGATTCAAGGCGCAGAAGATGCTGAGCGGCACGCTGTCTTTTAATGGCCTCGAGAAACCGCCAGAGCAATTTACACTTTAGAGAAAGACCAAGACCAACAGAAACCGAAGCGGGGTGGAAATTTTCCACCACGATTGTCAACTTTATCGCCGCTGGACAAGTAAAGCTTGCTCGGACACCGAACGACTTAATACCACCTAAATACGATTCTGTCTTTACGGATTCTTTGCACTTGCTCGGATGCTTTTCGCCTCCGATTCAGCACCAGCCCCTGGATGCGGACGGTTCATATCGTGCACTTCAGAGAAATGGACGTAACGAACACATCTAAACGGCTTAACGAAACCAGAAGCCTCTCAATTTGGCCAGCCTCCGTGGCCGGGGATGGCACAGAAGGCCTCGGTGCAGGAAGGATTGTTTCGATCGAGCATGGAACCACGAGACGACAGTCTACAGTTTGAAAGTAAAGCCAAATAAAGCTCTTATCAATGGAAAGATGTGTAGACACAAAGCTACAAGACTTTCGCTGAAGCGGAAGATGTTTTAATCCGTCCGATTTGAAGAAACCATGCCTGGTGGACGTGTTCTATGTCTGAAATTCTTTTTCATACATCACCAGGGTTAGATGCCCGAATGGTGGTTCATTCCATCTGTCTTCGCTCGAGTATCACTAACCTGAAACGACAGTGAATTAAATCGAAATATAATATTAACTAAAGTTTGGCTGTTTTAAGTTGAAAATATCAATGGACAAAATAGTTTTTTCCAGAATATTGATCGAGTTCCAGAATATTGATAGAGGATGGGACAAACCGACCCCGATTTAAGTTTCAACAGAAATCACAGATGCTAACAGCTACAGCTACAAGAAAAAAAGAAATATTAAATTGAACCTCTTGACGATGCTTCAAAATTGATTTCAACATCTGCTGACCACAACCAAAATTGAAAATTCGGAAAATTAAATCGAATCCGGGCAGCCTGAGGTCCAGCAAGCTTCCGTGCTCATTTAGCTGCCTTTTGCAATCAAGCATGGCCGCTACTATTGGATTCGTCCAGTTGAGAGAAAAAATGTAAAAGAATATCCAAACTACCCGCAAAACGAATATCAAAGGTTTTCCAGCAAAACTTTTTGGATTCGAATTTCGCCGAAAAAAGAACTTCATAAACTAACTTAATGAACAACACTTTGCGCAGGTTTCTACGATCCGCTGTTTCGTTAGTTGTGCATAGCAACGTCTCGGTTGAAAGGGAATCAGAGCAGCAAACCTTGAGCTTTCTGTTTGATTGAAATCAAACAACAGCTGGTTCGATGATACATTCTCATCTTTAGAGCGTTTCGCTCACCGTCGAAAGACTTTAATTATTGTTAATGATTTTGAATTGAAATAATCTCTTATATTAGCCTTCGGTGCTTCCAAAACATCTCAACAGTCATCTCCATTTAATCTAGCAGATATAAATAATAATATGATGGATTGAATTAAGCATATCGGAAAAAAGCTGAATCCCATAATCCCACAACCACAATCACTTTGGGTCGCGACCGCCGTTCGCGATTCTATTATCACATCTCGAAACTATTCGAAACACCACACCGTATTTCGCCGATTTTCCCGCTGCGATCCGAATGCTGGATTAATATTTAATTAAACAACTTCACTCGCTCACAGTTCGTTTGTTTTCGGCAAAGTTGTTTACTCGGCTCGGCTCGGGAACTCCACGGGAGATAAATAAATGTGGGACGAAACCGACCGACCCAGACGATGATGGTATCAAAAGCTGGCTACCGAAAACGGCCACCATTCGGCGGCGCATACACGGTGGTGAGCTGAAGATTATTGCAACGGATTACCGGAGCGCGGTTTGGGCTCGGGGGAAAAAGGATACGATTTCTCTCCGGCTCCTTGCGGTGCAATGAATATTGGATATCAGTTTGGGTGATGATGTGGGAGCATCAAGCACTGGTCTCGTCGGTTATTGGGGGTTTCTGGCAGAGTTGGAGTTGGAAACTCTAGAATACAATCATTCGACCGAAAATTTACATCTGCCGTATATTTTCTTTGCTAATTAGTTTGAATTGCTTGGCAATCGGAAAACCGAACCGACTGGGGCGTCATAAAATTCATTTTCCTCGCACACACCCCGGAATTCCCAGCTTGCAACCAAAGATGCCCTCAGGTTATCTCCAGAATGGCCAACGAGCACTCGAGCGTCTACAATGGGGTATTTCCTCTCGAACGGACCGTAGTTTCAAATCCCTTAATTTACTATCTTTCTCCGCCCACCGTAGTCTACCGGAGACGACCAGGGTCAGGGTCACGGAGCCGGGGGTGGGTGGGTCAAGGGGATCAATGTGCAGGTCGTGCATAAGTCGATAAAGTCGCTCACCGACCACAGAAATGGCCAGCGGGAAACGTGGCAGTAAATAATATGTAATACATTATGCTCTATGTGGTCTCACGCCGGGCCAGTGTATTTGGCTTCCGGTCCGGTCCCCGGGCACGGCGGCGACAGTGTCTGGTCTGTTTTTATTCCCATTTCCCATTTTTAGCCCAACCACCAAGGACTCACGGGGTGGCCCGGGGTGCCAAAACCATAAATGACCGCGCGTGTGTTTGTGTCCACATATGGCCAATTGTCGAATGGCTTAATTTATTAATTTCCGGCTGGCCGTCGGGCCCGGAACCGGTCGGGGCGGTCCACGGCACGGCACCATTACAAGCACCCACAGGGTGGGTCGGGTCATGTTTTTGGAACGCTGTTTTCCGCTGCAATTCATGGGGCAATTATTGCGTAGTACGATTCCGAAACGATTCCTGGTGTGGGCGGCGGTTGAACACACCCGGGCCAGCTTGTTTTTTTTGGGTTGATGTCCCAAACGCAAACGTTGGATTGGGTTGTGTTGCTGGTGGCGATAAGGACCGGAAGATTCGTCTCGCCCACGGCGCGCTCGCCGGATATTTGACCAGCTGAACAACAGGAAATGATCGGCTGGCCGATTAAATGGGCTTTTTTATTGCCGGTTGCACAGCGGCGGATTAGATGCGTGCTCGATGTTCGAAATATTAATGCGTACGCGACATGAAACTTGTTTGGACCGAGTCTACAAGATACCAAGGCGTGAAATTGACAATCAGACTTCGTACTACAATGGAGTACATAAATGGTAATGGAATTATCAAACATGCTAAACCAATCAAAAAGTGTACTCAAATATTTTGTTTCAAATAATGCAACCCGTTAAGTTTCCGTTATGGTGTTTTTTAATAACGGCCAAATAAATTCTGATAAAAAAATGCAAATAAAAAAGATACAAGGGATCCATAGTGAATAAGCATCGCAAGTTTCATTGATTGGCGTCAGGTCTAATTCACAACGTCACACAAAAGGCTACAGACTACAAGACACTTCGTTGTTTTAAGCTGATATTCATGAAATCATAAAATCGTTAATAATAAAAACGAATTCAATTGATCTCGGTTCTCAACGTTAGATCCACGTCTAAGTTGCCTGTCACTGTCACCTCCATCAACATGTAGTCCTGACCCTTACATAGAATAGTCAAAGTTAAACGTGCTGAAAATGTATCCATCATGGGCAGCGCAAATTACAGACCGTGACCCGTTAAATGATCAAACGCGTGGTCCGCCCATTACATGCCGGTCGCCAACCATTAGTGCAAAGTGGGCTACATTTTAACGCTCTTTGATCACTGTTCATCATCGGGACCAACGGGGCCAGGTGGTTGTTCTGTGTCTTACGACCCCTGCAACCTCCAGAGCAGTTGTTTTTGCTGCTTTCCCCAGGCTTCAATTTCGTCGCCAAACCGAGTCGCGCGCTCCGGTGTGTGCCCGTCGGCGGCGACCCAAGTTTGTAATTATGTTCGATGTCCAATTTCAAACGCTAATTGAAAGCTGTTCATTTAACGCGTGACGGCGACAACAATCCATCCGGCGATCCCGCTGACAACCAGAGCTTCTCTCTCGCACTCGTCACATTAGCCGTCGTCCGTCGAGGACATGCTAAACAAGCCGTTGCCGAAATAAATTGAATTCACTCTTCGTAATTAATCTGGACGATTCGGTTCTAGCTACACGCCAACAGTTCATTAACTGCGCGTTTCGTAGTGCAATTAGTCGGGAGTGACACAGTTTGCCCAAGCGCCGCCTCCGAATACGGTGCGAGATGAGTAACCGTTACGTCGGGTTGGCACTTTCAAACGGCTAATGTGGCTGATTGGTGAGATTGCTGCAGTTGAAATTGTTTCCACAAAGAATTAAAATTTTGAACCGTTGATTACAAGACTCGTCTGGTGCCACAGTTCCACGGCTCAGGCATCTGAGGATCGCAGCTATAGCAATAAATGAATAACAAAATCTTTAACGCATCACTTTAAATGGGTGGTATTCTGTCATCCAGTGTGCCCCATTCGGCTAAATATTACATTAGCCGTCGCTGTACGTGTGCCGCTGGAGGTGCATAATTTAGCTTCAGCTTAAAATGCCTCATCAAGAATGCAACAAATAGAACGAAAAGCAAGTACCGCAAACCACGTTATCACACAGATACACCAGTGAGCAGCAGAAAAACGCACTCACTTAGAAAACCCATCCAAAAGGATTTTTCATCCGAACTTTCTGGTACGTAAAAACGAAGAATGAAGCCTCAACAAAGGCTTTCTGCTGCATGCCAATCGGGCAAAAGCACATCCCGGACGCGGACGAAGGGTAAGTTGAGAAAAAATGCAACCCATTCCGGTAATCAACTCAACCGGAAGCTCATCCGAGAGCATATCTCATTTCTCCTCGTCGTCGTCCTTGTGGTTGGACCACTGCAGGAGGATGCGCACGGAAAAGGAACAAGCCTCAAACGGAGCGGACACGGGCCACAGGAAATTGAAGCAAACCCCTTGATGAAGACGATCCTCCGGGCCGGGATCCAGGCCAACCAAAACGGCCAACCCACACACGAAGGTTGAAGGCAACCCCGCTACACTGGGAACGGGGATGGGGCCAATGCTAGGAATGAAATACGACGAAATTATCACAACATATCAAATTCTTCGGCCCCGGAGGCCGGAAATCGGTGCGGTGCGGGAGGACATTCTCCTCACGCGGTCGTGCCAACGATAAGAGGGACGCTCGGAAGGCCCGCTTGGAAGGCCCACGGAAGGATACACACGGCGAAAGGATAACGGGGTCCACCGAATGAAGTGTGCTTCCGGTATCCGCTAAACGGACTTCCGCCGGGCCGGGCGGAAGGGTAATGACGGTTTGCCGAGCAGCACTGGTGGCCACTGCTGACACTGCACAATACGCCGGACATCCATATCGTGGCCGGATTTTAGTTGAACGCCGAGAGAGCACGACCAACAAAGGCCTGCGGTCGAGCGAGCGACTGTGTTGTACGGGCTAGCGTGGGCCCCTCCCAGAAAGGACGCCGCCGGTCACGACGGCGCGCAGATGGTGCGGACGGTGCCTGTCGGTCCCCTCCCGAAACTGCAGGCATCATATTTTGGTCGAGTTTATTTATTTTGCGCCACTCACGAGGCGCACGAGGCCATGCGGGAAACGGCACGTCTAAGCGAAACGCCCAAGAGGAGCGCCTCTAGCTGGTAGGCCAGGGACACGAATGGAAAACTGTGTCGAACAAAGCAGGCATCGCGGCAAACACTGCGGCCTAGAGCGGGTACTATGGCACACACGTGGGTTGTTGGTGCCTTCTTACAACAAACCCCGGCTGTTGCGCTGATGTAGGTTAACTACGATTGATTACTATCGGCCGTGTTGTGGGCGACCCCTTAAATGTTGCTTAAAACTTTGAGTCTTGTCGTTGCCTTGCTTGTTATACGTGTGGCGAGTTCAGTAAGGCTAATGCTACACAATTCAATGGCACGTGATTTACTATAGGATCCTACAAACTATAAAGCCCTACCAACTCTTTATAGGACATGCAGCTACAGGACTCTACCATCCAAATTGGATTGAAAACGAATAGTTTAATATCAATGTCATTAATTATATCATACCATATCCCGTCGGTCACGGCCCGAACAAAAATAACCAATAACACAATTGGTAGAACACTGTTGTTGAATGCGTGGTGGTTCGTTTAAAAATGTGCTTGAAACCACTTGGACAAACTAGTATTAATTGTAGGGTACTCAAAGAAATTGATTGTTATTAGATTCTACAAGCAAGGACAATCACGACAAAGCATCCGACTAGAGTTTGCTACATTTTATTTAAAAAAATAGGATAAAATAGAGAAAAGTTCTATTCCAA
This sequence comes from Anopheles cruzii, assembly GCF_943734635.1. NCBI lineage: Eukaryota > Metazoa > Arthropoda > Insecta > Diptera > Culicidae > Anopheles > Anopheles cruzii. Next base: position 7,065,170 of record NC_069145.1, read on the forward strand.
TCCCAACATTTGTCTTTGCCCCTTTCTACCCCAAAAACCGTATCATCCTTTTGCTGGAGATTTTCACCTCCCTCATTTCCATTTGACAATCATTTTTGCATTTTCGTTTTATGCGATTTTTATGTGCCCGGCCGAGCGCATCGGCATCGTAAAAGAAAACCAGCGCATAATGGGCCGAGCGAGAAAATATGTTAAATTTATAGCGGACCACGCCGGGGGCGGCCGGGAACGAACTATCACGGTGAAAAAAATGGGCGATGGGCGAATGATTCGGGATCCCCAAAAGGGGTACGGACGACAAATGGCTTTATTGTCGTCGTGAGGATAAGCCACGAGCGCTCCCGCACTCTCAAGGGTTCGCTCCCGTAGGCTGCATAGCACGAAAGGATAATTTCTGGAGCCTAACAACCCGGCAGCTCTGTTGACGGCAGAGAAGAAAAAAGAGGGAACCGAAGGGATAATAGCGCTCGGTCAATCGACTGATTGAGGATGATGGCCACTCGGCATCGCTGGGCGTACTTCACAATCTCCCGCCCTGTTTTTCGGTACACACACACACGCTTCCGGAACGATAATGGACACGACCGGCAGGCCTGCAAATGATTGACGATTCGGTGGTTTTGGTTTCGGTCTAAATCGATAATGACTTGAGGCCCTCGACCGGACCGGAGCCGAAGTGTGGCGAACGCATAAAACACACATGCCCTTCAGGAATGGGCAATATCGCAAAAAATGGTGACCTTTTCCACGAAACATCACGTTTCTCGTTTGCTGGCCATTCGTACCCCCTTCCCCTTCGGTCGGCATCGTTGACCGGAAGAAGATATTGGTCACTTTTGAGGGTGCTCGATGATGGCTCCAGATGGCAAGACCTGAAAAATAGCCTCTTGTTTGGTTAACACACTTATTGTCGTGGTAAATTATGATTTCTGTCTTAAAATAGAAACCCCCCGAAACCGAAGAAAGTTTGATTGCGCCATTCATTTCGATTGGATTACGCCGACAAGTACTTCGACAACAATGTAATGCGCAAACGACAATAATATTAATAAAAGCGGTCTCTGCTCGCGGAGTCAACGCGTCGGTGGCCACATTCGTCATCACCAACGACGACGACAAGCGGAACGCTAATTATTTGATTTTCGTTTACGGCAAATTAACTAACTTGATTACACTTTCAGGTCCGGAGGCTACGCCACATTTGTGGTTTTGCGATCGTCAGATGTTAATTTGCCGTCGGTGGCTACGGTGCCCCCGGGCCAAAATGCAGCCGTCGGTTGCGGGACCTTCGGGCTTCGTTACAGCGGCAGCAAAATGGCTCCGTGCCACCGTCACTATCGATCGTGTCACGCGTCGACAGCACGAGTTTGAGGGCTTCACAAACCGCACCACGGCACGGCGCGGCACGGAAATTGATAATTAAGATTCTACCGTAAACCGAGGACCAAACACACTCTCGCGCAAGACGGTGCGTGCGTTGTTGCGTGCTTCTTTTGGGGCGGGCTGGCTGGAAACTATTTAGCATAAAATTTACGACCGCTTAAGCTGCCCTCACAACCGCAGCGCAATTTGGCAGCCTTCGAGAACCGATATGTTTATGTCGCCGTCGTCGGGAAACGCCGCCCGGTATGCGGCGTACGGCGTGCGCCAATAAACAAATAAGCGATGAAGCATTATGCTGTGGCGTGATATCGAGCGTGATGAACCCATCACACGGCGAAGGAAAAGTTCCGCCGGCAACTCAAGTCGTTGTTAATCGCTAATCTTGAGCTCTACACCGAGCCGCAACCGTTTCTTACGACGCAGCGTTCAATCTGTCAGCGGCAGTTGGTTCATTAAATCGATTGTCTGAATCCAGCTCAAAGACACAGGCCACACGATATTTGTGGGAGCAGTTTATTCACGGGCTTCGCGGAATTTGTCCGCATTCTGTACGCTAAATAAGTATGCAGCATGCTCCATTCCTACGATGGGCCTTTTTTGTTGTATAAAGCTGTCATGTTTAAACTGTACATAATTATCCTACACTCACCGAACACAAAGGGCCGGGTTCGGGCAACCAGCAAAAATTAGACGCGTGCACGAAACGAGACCTTAAATTTGGAGGCCAGCAGTTGGTAAAAACCCATTAGACGTGTGGGGCCCCGTTGCCCACCGGCCGGCCTCGCTTTTGGAGGGTGAATGTTTAGCAAAGACCCAGCCGACCCACAGCGAGGGTGGAAACATCAAAAACATGTCCCACATTAGTTGTGGAACCCCACGGCTTTCCGATGTACGCCTCTTAGCACTCTCAGGAGACTCATCCGTTCATCGGTGAAAAAAAAGGAAACCGGTACCGGTCGATGTTTGGACTGCACAACATCCGGACCCGGTGTGTGTGTGTTCTGGCATATCACCCCTGACGCAGGACTCCTCGCTCGCTTGCATTACGCGCAAATTTGTGAATGTGGATGGGTTAACAAGCCAGCAAACTGGCGCATTGCTACGTCACACAAACCCGGTCCTGTGGGTAGCAGCTGGACCGCGAGTTAGTAATTGAACGCATTTGGAGTGAATTATGGCACGAAACGAACGTGGCAGGGCATAATGTCAGCATTTTACCTCTGCGACCATCCATTGTGTAGGGCACATCATAGGAATCATGGTTTATGTGCGCAAGGTTTAAAATGGCGGCCCCCAACTGGTAGGTGTCTTGTAAATCAATGGCCGATAGCGCCTGTCGGTGGAGGCTATCCATTAGTCGACGAGCGTTTATGCATGATGTTCTACGGAGTGAAAGAATAAAAATGAGAACGAGGTAGTAGAAAGTAAGAGCAAAACGAGAGTTTGCGTCAATTTGAAGTTTAGTTTGAACTTCAGTTTTCCCCATGCGAAACTGAAGCCAAATGAAATCTATAATCCTAATTAACATAATGTTGCTTACTTTCAAAGGGTCCATTTGCCACTATTATTGATGGTAGCAAAGCATTGATAGTATTATTGATATTGTAATGAACGAAGAACATACAAAACCAAATCTTGGCTTAATAAAAACATATAAAAAAGAAAATGAAGAGTGCCAAAGAAGTAAATGACGGAAATACTCATGTCAAGTGCCAAAAGTCGCATAAAAAAAGGCAAAAGTAATGCGCTCCAGTTGATGTTTGGTCCCATGAAAAGCTTACAGCACTTTTCGTGTTAGCATCACAGAACTGGGTGCCACTCGATCACCTTCAACAAGGTTCACCTGCTTGCCAACCTGACAGACGGCCACAGCAACAACACACGGCCACACGGCAGCATTTGATGAAGCACATTGACTTCCGCTTTTTCCATTGTTGTCAACCACATAAACGCACACACACACGCAGGGCCACTGCCGTCAAACAATCGCTTTCAAAGTCGCACCGCAAAAAAACCCGGCGAAACGTTGCTGATACGGTGACTTTCATCTTCTTCGTTTAGCAAACAGCGACAATCGACAGTACACAGTTCCGACCGCCACTGCCAATCGATCTATCCGGTCGTCGTCATTGTCGTCGTTGATACGGTTTTGCGTTTGCCAGGCAAACCCGAGGGGAAAACATAAAAAAGCGCACTCGAAACGGGCACCGACGCACGTCATGTAGCCGCATCGGGAGACGAAACCGACCAGGCGTCTCCATCGCAACGTCAACGTCGGATTCCAACGCGACGGAAGAAGCTCACTGGGCACGGTGTGTGGCATCCCATCATTATCCAGCTTCGTGCTACCGACCCTGGCACCAGTTCCTGACCCGGTGGATCTGATTGAATGTGACTGTTTCGTTTAAAAATCGATTGACTTTTATTTGCCCACACACATGCACGAATCGCGAGGTTCGGTTGGTGTTGATGGGAGTTTTCCACGGCTCTTCGTCGCACGACGTTGTGACGAGAAAAATGGGTGGTGTGGTTTTCATTCGCAGAGGAATGTTTCACCAATACCACTTCTCGGTTTCCCGACACAATGCCGATATGCCGATTCTGAGCAGGGAACTCGGATGGCACGGAACGCTCAGTACGGAGTGATTTTATTTGATGTTTGGCGGAGTGAAAATTCGACAGTGTTGCGGTGCGCCTTTCGTGTAGATCTGTGGGTGCTTCGTTCATTTCGAGAACGTTTTTTTATTTAAACAGGGGCAAATTAGAATCAGAATAATAGACGTACATCACATTTTAATATCCGCGGCAGAACCGATCCGGCCAAGAAAAAGTGTCGAAGCAAGGTTTGCCTGTTAAAATTCACACATTTACTGACGTTGCAGGATATGAGAAAGAAGACAATATTTGCAAAGACTGAAATTGAACATGTGTCAGATACTTGTAATGGCCGGGGATCAGACCGCCAAAAGCGACAACGATTTCTCAACCATGTGTCTGGCATAAAAAAGTTGGCTTCTTTCAATAAAAATAAGTCAGCCATTTAAAATATAAATGAAGACGCATAACAATATAGAGAGAGTCTAGAGACATTATAACAAAACCAAATACAGTTCATTATTTGAAGCATTCTGAATCTGTCGTAAAATTCTGTCGGTTTCGCTCATAAATTAAAGTGACCGTTGTACGTGCGTTTGCATGATTTCCTGCTAATCATGTTGGCAAGATGTGGTTCTGCACGCAGCGTTACGAGGTGGAATTTTCCTCGCTCTATCGCTCTCTTCTGCGCCTCTAGGCCGACAGAAAGTAGAGAACCTGCCACCCAATTAACTGGAATTTTTTGCGTCAGCGAATCCCGTTTCAGAAAACTAAAATTTTCTTTCTCGATGCTTGGTGGAACCAAACAAAGCGCTCTTCAACCCGCGTTCATCGCTTTGTAGCTAATCAATTACAAGTCACTTTATACGATTGATTTCGATAGAAAAAGCATTTTGTAATTTGCATCCCCATGTTTGGCGAAGGTTCTGCGGCCAAATAAACGAACCACAGCTGCATCCTTCGTTAGCTCCCCCGCCATCGTTACCGAGGGACTATCAAGTTTGATTGATTACGATTTCTCATCCTCCAATGCCGGGTATGTGTTCAATGCCAATGCCCGGACGTTACCCGGAAATTCCCTTTTGCCGGATGGCTGGGATGCGTTATTCAGACGGTTCGATGTTTAGATGTTGCGCTCCCATTGCGGGCACAGTCCCCAAAGGACCTGCGACGGGCGAGATAAATCGCATAGCGTGACGGCGCATATGTCTGCCTCATTTGCTTCATCGGCCCCGTCTGCCAGCGGAACGGTAATACATCGCGTCTCATGTTTGTCGTCGGTCCTGTCAGTCGCCCCAGTCACCGAAACCTCGCTCCCTCCCGATTCGGGGCGCTCTTCCTAATCACTGTCAGGCCGGTGTAGGATTACGCTGACTTTCGTATTAATTTGCCACCCAACCACGCGCGCCGCGGATGGAGAGCGTCGTATGGAAACGGGGGGAATATTGTGACGCACCGGTTTCACTTTCACAATGGTCTGTGAAGCTGCTGGCCCCACGGGGGAAGACCTTGGTGCATCACGGCCAGCAGTGGGATGGTTGGTTCCAGGGATTCGTCTGGCAATGGTTCGTCGATCAAGATCACATTGTGCGCAATTAACGGGGCATTTATGTCGAAACGACTGTGGGGAGTAATCGGACAACTATTCTCTTTAGGGAGGTCATTAACGCGGAGTTAATTCGTAAAGGGATTACCAATGCATAACAACTTTGAAATTTTAGCACAGAAGCTTTACAAAATTGCTCAGATGTGAAGGTCGGATTAATTCGGATGATTCTACAGCAAAAAGAAATGTTTAAATTAATTAATCCGGGTCTCCGAGGGAATATACGAAGGGTCAGCAGTTACCGGTATCTGCAATTATCGTGTGTAAAAGCAAACCTAAATCTACATTAAAAAACGCCATCGATGACAAACCTAGGAAATAGATAAGATTCCTATAGGAACATTGAACCGGTTTCCTGGACATCCCTCAACACCAAGTCGACTCTTTTATCATCAACTTACTACTCCCATGCGTTCTGTCCATCACGGCGCCGCTGTTGTAAATGTCATTATCGATTCCAAAAGACTGTGGCCACCAGAAAGCAACCCTTTTCGCTGCTCTCGCTCGCTCAGGATGTATTGACCAAGTTTCAATGTTTGACATAAACATCGAACCAAAGCAAACGACCACTGAAACTGACGGCTGGCGGTAACTTAACACAAACCGGGGAAGGAGAAGCTAGATTAGTGGGACGAGCTGAGCGCGCGTGTGTGTGTGTATGTTTGGCAAGGACAATGAAATGTGGTTCCAATGGTCGAGTCACCTGTGCTGTAAATACAATTCAACAGATTTGTGTACACATGAACTCCTTCGCGCCAGGGACGGGTCGGAGGGAATTCGAACGGCACATGCTATGGTCGAGTGCCCGGCCCCGGTCACCATCCGCGATGTGACGCGGTTTGTTGAAAGCCATTGAACAAAGGCTCAATTACAGTAAACACTAGCAGCACCCGTCAGCTGCGGGAGACCTGTGCCATGGAACCCTGTCCAATTCCACGTAGCGTCAGCTGCAGTGTTTTATGTTTGCAACAAAACTCTTTCGTCCACCAACACGGGCACTGCGAACTCATCAACGAGTGCGGGCGGGTGACCGAACGATTTTAATTTAAATTTAACATTTTTACGAACGGTATTGGTGGAGGACAAACACTTTTTGTTTTCTGTCAGAAACTCAAACAAGCAATTTTTTTGTTTTAATTGTAACGTATTCAAATTAAATTAAGTTACATATTTCTCTTACATACTACGGAGCAGCTTAAAATACTTCTCAAAAGTATTTAAACAATTTATGCTACCTAAATAAAACGCAACGATTCGAGAATTGGAATTATGAGCACATTTCAAACAAAGAATCCAATAGTAAAGGGGCTATATCTGTCGAAGACTCACTAGATCATACGCCAACAAGCCAACCCGTGCGAAGGGCAACCTGATCACAGCGCAGAGTTCGGAGCGGCTGCAAGTATACCACGAGACAGGTAATTATGCGAAAATGCTCCTCAGACCATTGATAATTCTACCTCACGCGCTCTCGACGGTCAGCCTCCGAGCTGCAGGCGTCGCAGTATTAACAAATTGAACGAAAAATATTGATCCTCTCCAAGTGCCTTGGCTGAAAGTCGAAGCAAGGAAAGTCGAGGTCGAAGGAAAAACCCTGCCACCAGACGGTGGAACTTCATCGAGTTAGCCTTGATAATGGCTCCGTGTGGCTCAATGCTGAAAGTTTTCCCTGCTTTCCTCGGATAAATGTTATTTTTAATTTTTGCTAACATTGCGTTTGCTCGTGTAATGAAAACCCATTTTCAAAATTGGGCCCGAACCTAAGACGCCTCCGGGATACGGAGGGAACAGGTGGAAGTCGCTCCATTCGCCGTTGCTACGTCTTTTTCGGTCGGTCTTAATTTGCATATTTGCACTGGGTTCGTTACAGTATGGTAAAAGTATTATAAAGCACTTCAACTAGAAAGCAAATAAGGCTTTTAACTTTTGACGGAAGTAATGACATTAACGAGAATGAAGTTGGGTAATGGACGATAGATGGTTGTGTAATTGAAATATTATGTAAAGCGAATAGAATCCAATAATTAAATTAAAATATTAATAAACCAATATGACGCAAGCGAAGATACATCTTTTAAGTTCTGGACTTTGAGATTGGACTAACATTTATTGCGCCCATAATGTTTATGATGTGCGTAGCGGCGAATTGAACGGTTGGCTCATGCTGACTCACGGTCCCCTAAAAATATGCTATTCTCACTCGGCGTTCCAGGTCCGTTCCCATTAAATGCTCCCCACGGCAAACAAACGCATCACCATCGGTACCCGGTACGTGTCACTGCATTAATTTAAGCGCTTTGCGTCTGAAAACGTTCTTGCATGTAATGGGAAAATCATTACCAAAATGGTTCTCGTGGACTGCACCAACCAGGGCAAGGGGGCAAGGCATTTTAATCCGCTTTTGGAGAGTACATCGGGCTCTTGCGGAGACCAATTTTTGGAAAACATATTTGAACAGGCCCCCCTATTAAACCTTTTTTGCGTCTTTTTGTTAAGTTCATTGTCACGTCGGCAAGCCAAACGTTTAAACTAGAGTGAGAGCGAGAGTAACCTAACAGTTGAGAGGACCTTTGACACGTCGAGTGGAGTTTCAACGGTGACACGGTTGTTAAACATGATCTGGAAACCTCAGCACGTGCCAAGGAACGCCCGTCTACAAAGGCCGCCTTGGAGAATTCCTGTACCGAAATTGAGATTATTAAATAAAAAACAAAAACGAGTGCCAACCATGGCATGCATCATTCGACTGTGTCCAGTCAAGTACCCCACAGACTCACCGTCAGCCCCGGGTGTTCGGAAAGGCATTGTTTGCAGTGCGGCCCAAGAATTAAGAATGTCCCTCTGCTGCGTGCAAATGGTGTTTGAAGAAGTGGGGCCGGCCAACTTCGCCGTTTGTCCAAAGATTGGTGCAGTAAATTAAGTCCAACACCAAGATAGAGCACATACGAAAGTTTAACTCGGTGTGGAAATACTTTATCACACCAACACCACCACCGAGCATAGCGTCTTTTAATAGTTCCCAACGATAAAAGTGGCCTCGCAGATCCGGCAGAGCCTGCCTTTGCCGGCGTGACAATATGTGAACGGCCTTTTTTCAGCTGTCAAAATGGAGGGAAATAAAGAGCAGGGATTAGGCCGGAAAATGGTCGACTTTCGTGCCATAAAATCTTTATCCTGTGTAGCTCGTTCCATCGTAGAGGTGACGATCGTCAATGGTGCTCGCACGAGGACGGTGGTGGACGTCGTAACGCCGCCAAATGGACCAAGGCATATGGAGATTCACGGCGCACGAAATGGGGCTTCTGCAAAAGGGTTGGAATGGCTGGTGGTTGAGCACGGGAGCGGCCGTGCTTGCTGCTGTGGCCATGCTAAATGAATAATCATAAAATAATGAGCTTTACGAGATGATGGTGGTGTTCCGGTGGTGAAAAAGGACACATACGTGCCAAGCTGCTACTAACGACCACCGCCATCATCGTCATCTCGCTCGGTTTCCCTATTGAAGAGAGTGTGCGAAGGTGGTGTGTGTGTGTGTGGCTCACCGTTTCCTTTCTTGTTTTGCGATGAACAGGATTGAAGCGAAGGATATGATTTTTACGAGGTGACGATAATGTCCCGCAGTTTATGGGCTAATACGTGGATCAACACTGGATGAGTAGCAGGCGATCGTAACCGCTGCACGATCGTAGCTGAGCAAGCAGTTTTGGCACACGTTCCGGGTGTCGATCGTTGGAACTGAATGAAGTTCCATCCGAAAAAAAACCTTACTATCTGGTTAAAGCTGCGGCCTTTTATTCAAGAAATGAAAGCTTAATGGTGCATGGAAGGCTCAACAGATACATGAGCCAGGTTCGGTTCATGAATTGAGCATGTTCTGTAGTATTCATTAGAAACTTGTCTATCAATAAACTAAATTGCTAAGGTACGCTTAGCACCATTTGAGAAGTACTCACTACTACTTTTATTCCTTTACCATTACTGTTTACTACTTTATAGAAAGTGTTTGTTACTTATAAAAAATGTTTCTTCAATATTCATCCATCATGTGAATAAACTGTTTCAGGCGTATCATGATACCGGAAACGTAATACCGTAATACCGAAAAAAAATTAAATAATTCAAAATAAACGCAGCCTCCATTTAATGTGATGTCACCCAAGTGTAGTTTAAACTGATTGCATACCTTACTTCACAATATTACCAAGCAATAACTCTTGGTCGGTATGAGCCGATCCACAACAAAATGGTCTACTCGGTTTATTTAATCACAACACAAACCTACCTTTTCCCGCAGCATGTCCCGTACGCGACCTGCCTGGTTCCGGGAACGGTGCAGCTCCAGCTGCAACTCCAGACATCGCTCCTGCCAGTTGATCTATCGGAACAGAACAAACAGGGGTTAGAAGGCTAGCTCTTTCTAAGCAAACGGACTCAGAGATCGAACCTCCGGTTGATGGTGCAGATAGCCTCCCCCAGCTTGATGACCGTGGTGATGCCCATCGCCTGCCATCGGATCGAACGGTGGCCACGGTGCATCGCAGTCGAGCGCCACCAGCGACGGGTTGGCAATGTAGGCGGCGTTCGGTTTCTGTGGAATTGGCGGTGGCTTGGAACCGGAACTGCTGCTGCCATTCCGTCGACTCATCAACCGTGGACTGTTCGGTGTCGATCGCGACCCCATCATGATCCTGCCCAGCACGTGCGGTGGTGCAACGGGTAGTGGTCCGGTCCCACCGGCACTGCCTCCTCCACCGCTGCCGCTGCCACCGGAAGTGAGCGTTCCACCGACGTAGCTTCCGGTGCTGCTGCTCGAGCTGAGCTTCGTGCTCTGGTTCGAAGCGGATGACAGCGACGTCGACGAGGACGCGGTGGTGTTGTAGTTGTAGCAGCCTCCGTTCGCTCCACCAATACCACCGTTGCTCGGATGCTGCAAGGTGGACGACGAGGAAAAGGTCTGCGTCGAGGATGACGGCACGATTGCTGGACCCGCACCATACTGCTGCGGGTGATTGGTTTGTGAGGATCCACCACCGCCGCCGACGTACTTTAGGTGGGCCAGCTGATGCTGTTGCTGCTGGATCTGGGCCTGCAGCTCACTGAGACTCATCAACGGGTCGAAAATCTGCGACAATCGTCGTGGTGGACTCTCTTCCGTCATGTTTAGGTCAGCGATAACGCCCCACTTGGGTGCGCTCCAAGACGGTGACCGAGTTGCGCAAGAACGTACGCTAACACCGACGTCGAAGATGACGAAAACGTCGGGTGAGTCCTATTGGCATGATCGCTTCCGGTGGTGCGAAGGACTTCCGGGTCTGAAATAGACGAAAAACGAGGAGAAGTTGAGCGAAATTAGATGATGGTTTACAAGTGAATCTTACGGTAACATTCGGACGATAATTTAGGAACCAAATGTTTGGTTTTTTAATATTTCAAATAACTGTATAATTTCTCCGATAACACTATTGATTAAAAACCTTACACAATTCAGTGAGGATCTAGTCCGTTTTATACGATAAGGTCAATCTAAAGTATGGCATAATCCAATTAAGATTATCTATGTACTCTGATTCGTTTGTAAAAGAACATACACTGTTGGTCAGCTAGTGACTTAGCTGTTATTTATGAAAGGAAAAAACATTTCTCTTTCCACAACGCGTCAGTTCCAATTTTACGTAATAAATAAAACATTCAAAATTTGAATTCAAAAGATGGTTATTCTACGCAAAGCATAATATAGTGGTTTGTAAAATGTTCATCGGACAAAGGCAGCCCTCTCCGCATCAAAATAATTAAACACGACGCCCACAAGGTACAGACTGGTCTATCGCACGCTGTCATCGAACGTACTGAAATCAAACCCCAACCAGTAACCCCTTTTTTCTGGCAATAAAGCACAAACCCCTCCACGCAAATTCAATGCTTCGTCACCTCGTTCGTCGCGGGACTCCAACTCCAGCACGGGAATCAACATCGAATTGTCCCACACCCAAACGGGACTATCACTTTTCAACAAAGAAATATCTCACCCGTCAAACCACCGCCTCGGTACCGTACCACCATGCCAACAGCCCCTTTCCGGAGGCTGCGGTCGGGTCGATGGCCATACACGGGTTCGGGTTTCGGTGGTGGAAAGCGGCGACCCACAACGATGGGGTGTGTGCCAGCCAGCCTGCCAGTGTGGAAAAATGGGAAATCGATGGCGACATCGCACTCACACACCAGGCACCGTTTGAGTCGAAATGAATAAGGACCCGTGCTGTTTGTGCTGAAAATGTATAGATTGAGCGGGAAAAGGAAACCCGGAAATTGGATTTCCCTTTCTGGTGCGTTTCCAAGCCATTGTTTTGGCCAAAGGTAGGGCCCTTGGAAGGCTCTACCAGCGCATGGGGTGACGGTGGATGTGATTTGTAAATTTCCCTCCATACATTTTCCATTGAACGGCGATCGAATGTTTACAAATCTGTTCGAATTATGCGTCGCAAAGTGGCCGAACCCAGTGGCAACGTGTCCTTCGGGAAGTCACAACGTTTGGCGATTTCACGGATACGGCACGCTTACTTCTTGCATTGGTTACATAAATTATCGCTTGTTTGTGGTTTTTTACAGTCGTGCATTGATTCGAAAAGATTTGATTTGAATAATTAATGTCAAATTACAGTAAGTTATAAGGTGCTTAGTAAATTGGCGGCAGGCAGTTGTATCCTTTTTAGGATTTAGCCATGTTTTATCAGAGCATTTCAGAAATCCAAAATTGCGTCGATTTCACTAGCTCTATATCCAAAATTTTGCTTAACATAACTTGGAGTTTATATTGTTAAGAATAGCCCATCCAACTACAAAATAAAGTATATTAGTTTAAGTATAAGGAATAAAGTATATTAGTTTTACTTATCTACGTATTGAAATATGCTCGACCACTTATCAACGTGACGTGGTATGCGGCGTGGATCTTTCATCACTCCGTTAAATCATTCGGAAGGAATTTCCATTTAAATTTATAAGTTTGCAGAGTAAATACCAGCACGTTGACCCCTTTAATCAAAGATGAGTGCCCATCATAACGAAAGTAAGCGGCCGACGACCAACCGACGGCACAATGCGCCTCGACCGCTCCGAACAGCTTCCACTCGGAACTAATAATGTGCCGTAAATAGTTATGAACGATTTCCAGCCCAAACACAGACCAAACTATTGCTTGCAGACTTGCACACCGAGAGCACCGAGGGAGGCAAACTATGGCCACCAACGGGGTAGTAAGAAATTTACCCCCTCGTTTTTGCAAATTACTGCAGTACCGGTTTCGCTCGGAATGAAGGGTTTCTTAAATAAACCCCTCACACAGTTCGCAAGCACACACACACAGAGAGCGGCCGTTCCGGCCCATTACGATTCGGTTTGGCTTCTCCGGTCGCAGGAACACCGGCAAAGTGACTCCTGGTCGATGCCAAATTACTGCAGAGTTTTCACTAAATTTCCCGTAACCCAGCGAAGGGCGACAGGCACAAGCTGCTTCCCTGCTCGCTGCCGCTGACCACATCCTTCTGGCTGGCTGTTTAACTTATGCTACGCAGGGCCAATGAGTTTTACTACCGTTCCGATTAGGTTCACCAGAACTACTCGCTCGCCGTGAGCTGCAGTAAATAGTTCTTTACACAAATGGTCCGGTATTGGGTTTGTTCGAACGTTGCCTACTCTGGTTACGGTCCACGGAGGTGCGCAGAGTGCTGAGCGGAGCGTCTCTTTGACTACTTCAAAGGTTCTCTCGATTGTCGCCTCAGGACTTCTCTACCAGGGTGCTTGAAGTTATGCCGAAGGTTTTCCCGGCCGTTCCGGCTTTCATCCAGCATCCAGCCCCGAGCTTCTTGGTCTGTAGGGTGCCAGAAGGTGCCAGCAGGGGCTTCGATGCGGAAATCAAACGAACCGAATACACCACTCGCTGCGTAATCATTGACACTTGGAAGTAATTACCGGTGCAGACGAAAACGATGCCACCACCAACGGTTGCTAGGTTCTCGGGCTAGAGCTTCGGTTTCACTTCACTGCAATCGCTTCGGAATGGGTTGATAATAATTACTTCCATGACATACTCTGTCTCGGGAAGGCAGCAAAGGTCGAAAAAACTGTACTTTACCAAATCGAACCGATCATTCTTTCATTCCTTTCGAATCGGTTAAGAAGCTGCGCGGCAAATGCAAACGAAGCAAACATCCCGTCCCTAAATGGGAGGTCCTGAAAAGCGATAACAAACTGTCGTCAAAGTTGAATTACTTCGGCCACGGGAAACACTCAATCATCACCGTTTTGCACAATACAATTCTTCAAAAGGGCACGCCGGCACCGGCAGGGAATGGTGCCTGCCTGCCAACGCGCCAATTTCCCTCGCGAAGCACAATACTTTGGCAAGATTTTTCGCGAATCGCCAGCAGAACGGACAAAAAACAAAGCTCGACCGATCGAATGCCCGAACCGCACACAAACGAAGCAAATAAATCCATTAACACAAATTTGATTTTCTACCACCAAACTTTTATCAATTTGATTTATAGATAAACTTTCCGCGCTGCTGCGTGGGGCGAGCGAGAAACAATCTTCCGGCCAGCGAATGAAACACCGAACACCCCCCGGTAACCCGACCCGGCACAACCACCATAGCGAAACGAAACCGGAAACACACACACCGAGCGCCATACACCGATTTCCATTGCGACAAAATTCTTTCATCAACACCATAAATCAACGGTACCGGCGAAATAAGTGAGAAAACTGTTCCGGAACACGTCCGGGCATTGACAATGGTTATACAAGCGGAACAAGTGCGTCAAACGAGCGAAAAACTCCAGAAGATCCAATAAATCGATTCACCTAATCTAACGACACCGAACCGGCGCACAAGCAGGCACAAGCGGGCTCCTTAAGCAGCTTTCCTCGAGCGCGGCTAACCAGCTTCTGACCTGTGTGGAGATCGAGGTTGACACGCGGCATAAGGCGCGCCCAACTTCCGGTCGAGTCGGTCATCAGCGGATCAAACCCGTGGGGGCGGCGGTGGCCCAACTGCGACCGAGGACATCGATTCATCTCAAGTCGTTCGCTCCGGCCGGCCGATTGATTGATGTGTTTACGCAAACACCCGTCCGCATTTTCCCGGGCGAAAGAGGGATCGACTGATGGATGGATGGACGTGGGCACCGAAAGTCTAAAGTGACGCACAGCCCGCTGCGTCCGATGAGCTTTTGATGGGTGCCCGAGAAAGTTTCGGCTAATGATTTGACCCACTTGGCAGCACGGGAGCCTAACGAGACAAACTTCGGACGGGCCAATTGAGCACCCTGGCCAAGGATCCTCCAGGGTCATTTGTAGGGCTTGATCGGAACTGTTTATTAGTTCTACCTTTTTCCTGTATTTTATCTTCTGATGTCTTGTTGGTGTAATTAAATTTTCGTTATCCCTCGTTTTGCTGATGGGCCACTTTTCCAGTAGTAACGTTATGCAAAAATCACTTATCCAGCGCAGCGTCTGACGAACATGTGACGGGCAGTTGTTTTATTCGTCGGCGCCCTTTCAGCGGGCACTTAACAGCGATTCACTTACGATGCACACTTTGTGCGTGAATTTTATTATTATGCCACTTTTTAGTGCACTTTTATGGCCTTTCGCCAGAATATGGCTTTTGGCGTCGATGTTTATGTCATTCTTTCGTCCTTCGATCCCCGAAGCGCAGGGAAATGCCCCCAAACCCTGGCGCTTTGTTTGTAGTTTTGTGGAATCGAATTGGTGGACTGAAGGGCGTCAGTTGCTGTGCGTCGGCAGAGGAATCTGTTTCTTACCAAAGTTCCCACTTTTTTCTCCGGGCGGAGTAAAAAGTGGCGAGCATCAGCGCGTGACACCAACCACGGATGAACCACGCACAGATAGGCTTACGAGAAGACGTGTATTCAAAAAAATGCCAAAAAAGGATGCAGCTGCTGAGGGCGCAAGGACACGGAATGTCAGTCACAGCTGCGACCCACGACAACCACCCATCGGCATTAGCATACGGTTTACGTGCGTGCGTGCGCCACGCCACAAGTACACAAGTACTGGCACATCCTCTATCCCCACGGCCCGCATTTGTAGTCGACCGTAGCATCTGGTGCCGGGGTTGAGGGGCGGCTGTGCCAAGTAACGCGGTTCGATTGTAAGCAAACAATCTGCCCTTTACATGATCCTTCGCCCGGAGCACCGGAACCGCCGATTTCGCCGAAACGAGGCGCGAGCAGATGCGTGTGCCGATGGGACGGCTTGGGCTCCTGATCGAATCGAACAATGGCCAAGAATGGTATAAATATTCGATAATACTCCCCGCCGGCCTGTCTGTCGGCGGCGGTTCGCGTTGCGGAAGTTTGCTGCTGCACCGACATATTTTAGCGCTTTTTTACGACCGCTTGATGACGCCCCAAATGGCAGCGCCAAAAGTACGGCAGGAGAAGAGCCGACTGAAAGGGCCTACGGGTGCCGTCTCTTTGCGTGCACCCTTTTTCTTGTCACCCTCGCGCGAGCCTGTCTACGCCCGGGGGTCTGGGATTTTCTTTTATCGCGCTTCATCGCGAACAGGCGCGAATGAATATTTTTTCGACGAAGTTAGGAACGATTTTGGGTTGCACTTGCTTAAATCCACGGCCGAAATCAATCCCAACTTCAGTCATAAAGCATTAGGCCAGATACGCACGCACGCAAATCAATGTTCATGGTGTGCCGTGGGGCACGTTCAAAGTACCCCGGGGTTGGTTGGAGTTTCTACAGACTTTCAATTCGATCGATGATGATCTTAGACATCAACAGTGCCGAACAATAGCTTTTTGATCTGTTAGAATGAGCATATTATCAGTAACATAAATATTTGCGTTCACCTTCACGGTTCAAACTTTGTACTCGTACGCGACAGCTCGACCCGGAAGATTTTAGGTGTGGAGCGTAAACGATGCCAACTCATGCTGGTGACTGGCTTTACTTTGCTGGAGCTCCAACATAATTCTATTAAAAAAAACTTGTCGGTATCTTCATAAATCGAGTAACTGCCGTCCAAATTTTAGTAGCAGCGAGCAGTAAATGTAGATTGTATTAGTATCGAATTTCCAATCCGATAGACCAGCGATGGAACACAATCACTGCCAAAAATCTTTTAACCATCAGCTCAAAGCCAGAAAAATTATGCTGAAAACATCGCATAAAAAAGGGGAAAATTCCATCTCATCGGCCACGCCGTTTGACGGTTAGTAGATGACGCTCATAAATAAAAAAGAAGCCTCGGAATCGCCGGCCACAGCGTGGGCCGCATGACTCTTCATAACAGCAAATTAGCATAATTTACTCTCTGTTTTCCAGGAAAAAGGGTACAGCAAAAATGAAAAAAGCAACAGACTCGATCACGATAACGATGATGATGAGCAAAAGCGCATCATCGCGGTATCATGGCACTCCGCGGGTCAGTGTGGCCGGATGTGCCTGTGCGATCTCCGATAATCGTTTCCGCACGCATCGTAGCACGCCATGCGATGTTTCGTCCAATAAATAAATTAAGTTCAATTTAATTTGGTGGAAATTTATCACTACAACCCGGAGGCCATTCTTCTGCCGCTCACACTTTTTGATGCGAGCGAAGCAAAAATAAAACGGTCGTTTGCACAGTTTCCGCTCCGAAACGCCGAAGGGCATCATTATCCTGATGAAGGCGTCCGAAGAGAGAGTTTTTAAATAATTATTAAATCTACCATCAAGTGGCACTCAACGAAAAGTGTTTCCGTATTGTGTGTGCAAATCCCGAGCGGCCGATAATCGAAATAACGCAATGAGGCATACCATCTTAAACGCAATATGGCCGTCTGGATCAATTTTGTGGCAAGATTTGAACGAAGAAAGAACGCCAGAAAGTCGCACGCAACAACATTGTGAACATCAAATCGTTCCGTTTTTATCGCAATTGAACCCGCCGACGCTGAACATCCACAAATTGCGGCCCATGCGGCCAATAAAAAGGAAACACATGTCCTTTCGGATGCTCGATTGCGTTGTGATTCATCCGAATCGATTACGAGACAAGCGATACGCACCTCACCCACCCCGTTGGAAAAAACATTGCACTCGGGTTTAGTACGTGAGAAACGTTTGCTCGGTGTCCCGGAAACGTGCCACACTTGGGCCGCTTCCGCAAAGCGAGCCCCGCTCGCATTATGCAGCCCCTTTGAGCAGTTCGTCTTCTTCTGCCACTCGACGCCAACGGTTAGCTTCGTGCAACGCAAACACGGCCACCCCTCCGCTCGGAGGCTGCTCACCTCACTCGGTTCGGTATAAATTTTCATAAATCGATGACTTTTATTGAAATATTATTCAGATTTGCGCCTCTGGGAGGGTTTTAGGGGGAAAGCATTTTTACATGCGTGTGGCTGGCACTCTCTTCGAAAAGGTATCTTTCGATCCAATCGGATCCGATCCGTCCGGCCATTACGGGGGCAGTGGAGTGAACATTTCTCTTTCTTTTTTTTTCTGACAAACTGCGTGCCGATCGCCGAATCGTGAGTGATGGTCTTTTACATTTTTCTTCCAGTTATATAGGGGTTTTGAGGTCCCGAAATGTAGTTAAGGCAATGGTACTGCTTGTAATAGAAAAAGAAAACGGTAGCCAACATAAAATCACACAAAATGAAAAAAAAACCAAACTGTTTTAAACACTCAACTATGAAGCATGAAAGAATAAAACGTGAAAAGAGATATAAAAAGAAAAGAAATTAACTGTAAAAAGACCGTGAAGCATACATGAAATGAATAAAACACCATTATTCAACATTTAGTTCCGTTTTCGAATACATAACACGGTAAGAGATAAACTTTGCAACGAGATTTTAAATCAAGCTTCTATCATAAAGTAATGAAATGGAAACAGATTGATTTTGTTTATGAAGCACAACACTTAACATACGAATCGTAAGAGATTATAAAGCTCAGCACTGGTTCAATATCTAGACGGACAAACAGCATAATGGCATAATATTTGCAAATTAGCATCTTTCAATATTGTGAACTATATCTACTTTCTTTCATTCAGCATTAAAAACTCACTTTTTTTCTTTCAAGCCTTCAATTACTTTCATCATCGTTCAGCTCATTCAGTCCAACTGAGTCAATTGATGAATGGCAAGCGAATGCACCAAACGGGTATTCCATCCCATTTATCTAGTGCATTGTAAAAAACCCATTACGATAGTTTCAATTACGAAATACATCGCCTCATTTGCGATTCAAAGTAGAAAGGTTTCGCGCTGGCATAGGCAAACAAAACCGCACACAGCTGGACAAATACTCAATCAACACGGATCGGCGGATGGACCGACTGCAGCAGGGCGGAGCCAGTTAATTCATTCTCAAATTAAATTACTACACTGTTTGTTGGCTTCCGTCACAAGTCTCCATGCAAACGCTAGCACGGGTCTGAATGATGCGCTTGCATAAACCATAATTTCCGTGCCCAAACGCCGACCGACCGGTCCGATGGCCGATTAAGCACTAAACCTACGTACGTAATTAATCCAATCGACCAGATCGCATTCAAACTACCCAACCAAACGTCACCAAGCGCCGCGAAAATGCTCCACTGCTGGCCTTTTTTTTATTAAAATAGTGCATC
Source organism: Anopheles cruzii (assembly GCF_943734635.1). NCBI lineage: Eukaryota > Metazoa > Arthropoda > Insecta > Diptera > Culicidae > Anopheles > Anopheles cruzii. Next base: position 7,084,411 of record NC_069145.1, read on the forward strand.
CATGCAGAACATAACGTGTCTCATTTGCATTACAATTTAACACCCCGCCGGAGAAGAGTGTTATGTTTCGCTCCGATGCTTTACGCCGGTGTCGATGGGCTAGGTTTGCCGGCGTTTAATTTAGTGTCGGAATTTTCACCAACTTTCACTGTCAGCTCGGGCCCGGGCAGTTCATTGAAGTGTTTATTAAGTTAAACTCAACCCTTTGCGTAACAAATGCACTACGGAAATGAGAGGCACTGCCCTAACGCCAGACCGTCCCGTTATGAAACGAGACGAAGGCGGAACTGAAAAGCCACCCACGGAATGGAATTGGATCCATCATAAACCCTTGCCTGGACTTGTGTGTGGGGAGCCGAACCACAGGGGGTCAATTTACTTTATGACCGAATTAATAATCATCACCGAGTCACAGCATCGTCATCGTCGGACTCGTAGTCATCGTTGGCGCTGCAGTCCCACGGACCACTCGCTGCACCGTCGGATCGTGTGGGCGATCGACGGTCGGAGTCAGAACGTAGTCAGTCGAACAAACGGGCAATCATAATACTTATGATAAAGATAATAATTATGATGCGTGCAGTCTCCCGCACAAGAAGATGCACCACGACTAGCCCGGCTCAGGTCGGCCTTAGTTTCAATCGTAATATTTAATGGACAGTAAAATCCTGGTCGATGAAAGTGGGTTTCATGACGTTATTGAAGGTGCTCTGTGTCTCTCTCTCTCTCTCTCTCTCTCTCGCACCCTTTCACGCTCACTGTCTACAGGCTTTAAAATATCGCCTGCAAATAATAAGATCGGAGGCTCTTAAATTGGCGCGCTGATGCTGAAGCGAAGATTGCGTGATTGTTTTCTGGGCTGTAGTTTGAATGTCCCCTAAACCCTGCAGCTCACGTACAATGTTGTGCGCTTCGAAACGCCGGAAACGCATAGATATGGGCACGTACACCAACAGACCCGGTGCGCTTTGGCTGGTAAAGCGGATTGCACGCTGTAAAATCGAATAAGCTTCGATGGCACAGCTGTGCGGACGACAGTTGATTGCGGAATGTTTTGTATTTATGGAGTCCTCCGGCTTTATTGCAACCTTCTGACCACTCGGCATCGATGCAGTTATTGCAGCATCCGCCCACCGTTGCCCTGTGGCAGTAGGAGCATTTTATACGCCGTACACTAAAAACGCTTCCAATCTAATGCATTCCCTTTGTGAAATGAACATCACCGGAAAACGGATGTTACACAATTGTGGATGGTCTGCGACTCTCTGTTCTGCTTGGTCTTCAAACGAATTCCAAAATGAAGCCACATGCAAAATTATTCATGCGTAATGATTATAAAAGAGTTTCGATGGGCTGTTTGATGTCCATCGAGGCGGAAGTTTAGAATGCGTAGCGTTTCAAACATTAGAAGTCATTAGAGATCCATCCAAAATGTCGGCATCTGCATATTACAAATTAAACTCAATTGAATAGTCTAAACAATGCATTGAAACGCCTAAACATATGAAATATCTGGCAATATTTAAATGATCAAAAGAACAATTAGTCACAGCCCTGACTTCCGTTTCAGGTTGCAGCGTGTTCTGGACAATGGTACAGTGCCATAAGGTCCATAAATAATTTAGTGGTCCTTGTAACGACGTGCTCCCAAGCAGGAAGCATCCTATTATTCGTCCTTCCTTTGAGGGAGACCATCGCTTGTCACTTTCACTAGTAAGATCCTGCCCGGACCTGCTCGTGACGAATAAAACCAAGATCCTTTCTACCGTACCGTACTTTCATGAGACTGGATGAGCTTTGATGCTCTGCTTACCCGACGGAACGTGGCGACGTGGCCTACACAGCCGCGGAAACCAGATTTCTACTGGTTGGGCCGTGTCGAGATTTGCATCGTGATTTGCGACACATCCTCATGATGGGGCACTAAAACGTACGAAATAAGCCGGTTTTACGATGGTCGCTTACGCGATGCTTACGTTCGGCACGTATAGCGTTCTTATGTTGGTGGATAAAATTCTATTAAGAGGAAAAAATTAACAACCTGTGTAAACATGTAAATAGTGTAACATGTTAATAAATGTTACATTCGCTTAAACAATGTTTCAAAAAGAGAAAACAAAACATTGTATAGTCTCACCGAACGACGATGCGTTTTAATGTGAGCTTTCATTAACTTTACCCTCGTAAAATAAATGCTCTGATGAATTCCCTTCAATTGGATCTCAGCGAACGCAATTGCCTCTGAAGAACTTTTCTCCAAAAACTAAGAAGGGAGTGCAATTAAACTGCTCCGCCACGAGCGGTGGCACAGGAGCCGGATGATTAAGTTTCCGAAGTTCGGGACTTTTGAGCAGCGCTCAAGAAAACCGTTTGATACTGCCAACTTACAGCTTCGTTTGGCTTCGCGTTAGACAGGATTTGCGGCTCACACAGAAGGGACTCTAATGTAACCCTTCCACTATGCTATGCAGTCCATCAAAAAGCTGGTCAGCGGTGGTAAGGCATTTAATATGTTCTTCGTCAACTTTCTACAACGGCAAGCCTCGGCCTTCAACAACGGCAAGTACAGCAGGCAATTACTTTCCGGCCAATTGCCAAAACCAAGCCGTGTGCGTGTGTAACTTGCGACCGAACCGTTATCCTTGAGCTGTCCTTTACACGGCCCAACCAGCTCTATCGACAGCCGGGCGCACCGCACGGGCGGACAGGCATCTGTCTCCCGGAGACTCTCCGAGACGGGGGCAACAAAACTTTGGCTCTTTAATCAAATATTTATGGCGACTAAAGCTGCTGCTACTGCTGACGACGGCGGTTAGCTTTGGGGGCGCTTTTCCAGCGTCCTCGTACGCGTCGGAGCGAGCGGGCAGAAAACTGCGTGTCTGAAGAATTGTTGGGTGGAAAAGTTTTACTATTTCAACAGCCAAACCGGGATCTTGGGATGGCCAGAGCGAAGACCGTAAATGGGCAGGGAGATCGGAGGGCGATGTAACCATAATTCACGCAAAATTACATACGCCTTCTCCGCTCTTTAAACTGGGATGAGGGACGATAAAGATAGATTTTTCTTCGGGTAAGTGTCGAAGAATAGGTCCATCTTTCATCGTCTTTTCGGCCTCCGGGGACTTAGGTTAACCAAAGTTACAATAATTGTTCACATACACAATGTGACCAATGTCGTCCTGAATATTTTACAGTATGATCCTTGTGGAGATTAGGTAAATTAGGAGATGTCCAAGAGATGTCAAGAACATTATTATGCCCTGAAGTGTTATGCCTGTCGATTGCCTTTAAAACGAGCGCGAGCTTCATCAAATCGAAAGGCATGAAACAGATAGGTACGAGCCAAATTTTAGGACCTTTTGAGATTTTTAGTTTCTACGCAGTCGATTGTTGCGCTTTCATTTAGAAGCGTCGCCGGTTTTCTAAGGCCAAAAACAAACACTGGCAAGTGGTAGAGCATAATGTATCGAACGAAGTATAATTCTAAACGGAAATTATAACTAGGATGAATAAAGAAATAATTTGAAATGCTGTTTGGGATAACTTTACGTCTATGAATACCAACCCATAGCAAAGTAGAACGAGGCGAGGTATTGTCTCATCTGTTTTAAATGAGTTCACGTCTTATAAGCTGCCACTCCTTGCCATTCTGTCGACGCATCCTCGGCAGTCTCACGTGTGCCGGTACCGACATTCTACCAAACGCGAAAGTGAAACTTTTCGCGATTTTAAACCATCCATGTAATCAATCTTACACCAGCTTCTTATCGGCTGACTTCATACTGGGGTCGTAGGGGTGCTTGGGTCGTAAAAATAATGGCGTTAGTTGGAAATTATTTTCGGCTGGTGAAAATTGAGCGCACCTGACTCAGAAAGGAATAGTTTAAAATTATAAATCGTTGTGGCGGATCTTGCGGAGATTTAATTGCCTCTGACAGGCGATGCAATATTCTAGATTAAGCTTGGGCAAACACTTGAACGAAGAAAGAATTACTTTTCGTAACAGTATCAAAAAAATGATCCCAAACTATTAGTTAATTAGTCCAAATATCACACCCAAGAGTGTACTTCTATTATTTTGAGATCATCGTGACCAACCCGAGCATGATGATGTAACGCCAAAGTACATTGCGCTCAAGTTTCTCTCTCCAAAACGATGGGAAAATGACAACTCCACAACCGCCACCCGTTGACAGCGCTCGTCAGGGCGGCTGCTGTGTCAATGAAGCTGTAAATGTGTTACACCAACCGGCCACTATCAGGAACCGGTTTCCGGTCTAGCCAACCGGAATGGCCGCGAATTACCCAAGTCTCCACCCCGGTAAGGTGTGGTGTGTCCGGAGCCGTTGGACCGGAAATGGTTTCATTTTCTCGTTGCTCGCTTTCCGCTCGACGACGCTGTCATCGGGCTGTCACTCAGAGCGCTAGCCCTCGGTGTTACCCGGTGTTGGATAAAGCCCTTCTTTCATCTTCGCTAACGTCCGACCAGCAGATTGCAAGCCCACACGCCCAAGCTCTCTGTGAACAGCAGCTGGTGACCGTTTATTTCGCTAATATAGCCGGCCGTGTCCCGGCACGTCTAGCCCGGAACTCCAGACTGAAGCACCTGAGGCCGAGCTGGCTGGATATGTGGAGTGCGAGTAAAAACCCCGCATTTTCGCTAAGGGCCCTTTGCCAATGCATCGACGGGGATTAAAAACGGGAAAGCGGATTAAAATTGGAACACAGACACGTCGGTCTGGGCGGGAAAAATGTCGCAAAACGTCCAACTGCCCGGACGACCGATGCAATCCGACGCGGTATCAAAGCGATCCGATCGTTGTAATCGATAGAACCATAATGGTGTACAACATGCCCTTGTTTTGTCCTATTTTGCGCCATCGGAGGGACTTTTTAACGACGGCGATTTTGTTTTTCTAATGAGAATATGTTGCAAAATTTGTACGAAAGCTACAAAAAGGTGGATTTGCTGCGTTAGGCCATCCTATTTGGAGGATTATATGGAGCAATGCTCCACGTTGAGCCAAAGCTAACGCCGCCGGCATAGATTCTCCGTTAGGGACCATGAACGCAGTGAAAAACGGCGAACCCAAAACCAAGTGTGAAATGGACTTCGAAAAGCCAAATTCTGCTTCCCCGTCAAGCACCAGCACCGGCCACCGGTTAAGCGGAGCGAAACCAAAGAAAACTTTCCTGCAAATGTGCTCGGCCTCGGACTGTCCTCTCCGCAGGGCAATATATTCCGACACCGTCGATGGAAGGACGACACCAAGAACGGGTAGCGAACCTCTAGACTTGGTAGCGACAAAAAAACGAAGCGGCCCCGACCGAAGTCTATTGCGGACTGTCACAGGTGTGGTGTGCTAGGCCAGCCAGTTCTAGTGGGGCTGCATGGATGTTTGAGGTTAAAACCGCAACCGCTCCACACACCAGAGACATCGGATTTGCAGTCGTGCGGTATTTGGCCGTTACGCCAGTTCGCGCGGCAGCAAGGAATGCCAAGGCAAGGAATAGATTTATTACTGCACCAAAAATTCACTTCTACCCGTGCCCGTCCGCCCGACGGGTGTGTAGGACCCACTGGGTGCCCCGCCGCTTCAATCATCTCCCGCTTCGGCCAGCCCCTTCGGCCGACATGCCGAAGGAATTAAATTCCCAATTTAATTTTATTCACTCCAGCTCCCGGGGTCCGGGGACTGGACTTTAACCGCCCTTCGGTGCGGGCTTACTACGCCGAGAGCCGCTCGGCCGGGTATTGCTAAAGTTCTACAATATAAGAATGGAAGACCGAGGGAGCGTCGGGAATCCACGCCAGAATCGGATCGGACACTAAAAATTGAATGGCTCAAAATGAGACCAATCGAAAGTTTCACTTCCGGTGCTTTTCGGCAAACTTGATGAAACCGACGTGACTCCTTTGCATATGAATGGCGCACAATGAGCCGCACCGAAGGTGGTGCTCTCTTTCGCGCCGTGGACCACTCTTGAGATCGGAATTGGGGAAAGTTTCTAGGACGTCCCGAGCTCTATATTTCCCACTTCCCGGGAAAAAAAACTCGGAAATTCAACTGACCCAAAACTGGACCGGACCACAGAACGAGATTCGAGCGTCTTCCGGAAGCTATTGAGCGAACCGAAAAACGGATACATGCAGGCTACAGCTGTGCCCGTGAATACGTGATGAGTGTCCGACGGTCAGCGTTCGGCCCCTTGCCCCCGTGCGGGGTGCTGCTGCTGGACAAATTGGGATAGGGCACGTCGCGGAAGAACTGGGACAAGCTACCCCGGAGTAGGGAGCGGATCGCAAGAGTTTCTCCTCGCTCTTTTGCCCGAAAAAATAATAAACCGGACCAGAATATCGGTCCCGGGTTCGGTTGGCGCACGGCGAGTTGTTTATTTTTGAGACCCTTCACTGCGCACCGGTACCTTGAAATAGATTTCGATCGCTCTGTTAGATCCTAGATACCGGGGCACTAGGACTAGCGGACGGGCGGCCAGCGACCCAATGGCTAACCCCAAAAATGTGTAGCATAAATATCAGCCCCCCTGAAAGGAAAAGAGGTCGACGCTTAAGCCTAGTCTCGGGCGAAACGTGCCTTTTGCTCCGGAATCAACCCAGCGTAGCCTACTATGGCTGGGCCCTGTGTATGCTGTGCTATTTGTACCCCGGACCAAGGCGTCGCAGTAGTCCACGCAAATTTGCCGATGGCTTCGAGTATTGATTTTTGCTTGTTTTCCGGATCGATGAGTTGTCAATCGGAAAATGGCACCACAAATTAGACCATAATTTGTCAATGTTCGATTAAATCAATGCCATTGCTTTCGTATTTATGTAGTTGCAGGATTCCTTGTGAATAAACTGCAGATGCTAACTTTCTTCCCTGGTTCAAATGATTTTAGAGGATGATTTTGTACCTTCCAAAACGGATCCGGGACCAGTGTCCGGCACGTGCGACATCCGGAGTCGTATTAATCATTAATTTATGTAAACGCATTCCTTATCCGGGACCAAACAATACTTCGAGAACCGCTCGATGCCAATTAAAATCAATAGACATCCTAATTGAATAAACAACTATCAAGTTTATGCGACAAGCGTGCCGTTCGACGAAAACGGCGCAGCGCTTCGCAACGCAACCCCATTCCCATTGATTAGAGTCGATGATAGCGACGGATTTTACGTGAAAGGACCATCTCCCTTGACGGTGTCCTTTTCGGTACACGACTGCTAATTACCCGAAAGCGGTCCGGTAAAAGTACAGCCTGAGGGGTTCAAATCAATAATCAATTTTTTCGGCAAACGACACAATGATGTTGATTAGTAAGTCGAGGATATTGCCCAACACGCATTTAAGCTTCGGTACGTTCGGTAGAATACTACGATGCTAAATGCAAAAAATTAATAAACAAACTCATGGATAGCTTATGCGGCGCTTCTGCGCTACGCAGTGTCAATATTCATTAAATCCCCATCACTAATTTGGGAGTAAATTAAAAATACTTTTATCTACGTTATGTGGGGCTTGATGGATTCAATAAAAACCGATGGGCAGCTTGTGAAGAAAGATTGCCAACGAACAGCGAGTGCATAAAACCTCGGAGCCCGGAAAGGAGTCGCCCCGTCACGCCACTCGTGTCCCAGTGCTTTGGCCGTGTCGTGCCCGATTATGATGGCTGAGGAATTTTTGATTATGATGCTCGAGAAGTCATCAGGAAGTGCACGGTGGGCGACGGCGACGACGACGATTCGGAGAAACTCATCTAAACGCAGTAAATTTTTATGAGAACCCCCTCTTCCGTGCCAGGCGATGCTTTAATTCTCTCCGGTTCTATCGTGGAAACCGGGCGCCGATAAAAATTAACTACAGCCCGTGCCAAACACACGCCAAGATAAAGCTCATCAGCATAAGCCAGGAGCTGTGGTACGCAATTTGGTTTCCTCTCAAAGATTTTCTTTTCTGCCGTTATATCATTTCGAAACGTCTACAATGCATGTGGTGCAGAGTATTTGAAGAGCTTCACGAAATATTAATTATTTGTTAAAGAATATAATCCGTGTTTTATAAAAAGTCTCCTATTTCATCACTTTGGTCGGAGCCACATCCTCTAATTCGTGCCATGCGCGCATCGGTGCATTGCAATTGATGCGACGTAATCATTTCAATCCGTGGCCTGAAATCGAAATGACAATCGAACGGTAATCTAACCACCAAGAACACCAGCAAACGGTGCCCGTCCGCTAATTGGATAAATAAATGAATTCCACTCTTTGCAAAACCGTTGAAATCGGTTTCGCAATCCGAAATGTTAGAGAGTGTCCGTTCTTTTTGTCCGATTAGAATCGACATAATTAAATTCCGCCAATATCAACTGGAACGCGGTTTCGGGCTTCAAATCGGTGTGGCGTGACGCGATTATCGCGCGTTTCTGATCAAATGTGCAGTCGATTTATTCGAAACGACGGGTCCATTGAGTAACCGCGCACGAATTATTCGATCGAGTGCGTACGATAGAATTGAACATTATTTAATTGAGCATTATTTCAGCGTGCAACCAATGACCAGAGAAAACCACGTATTTGTGCTAACATGGGTACGTTCAAACATTATCACATCAACATCATGTCTTAAGATGAAATTCATCGAACAGAATCGTACAATTTATCAAGCAAGCGCTTGGCAATACAACGTAAACCAGAGCCCGGGCCCAGGGCCAAATAAACATCGATTCGGTCGGCTGTCGAGGGCAAACATTCTAACTGTTCAGCTCCTCTTTTCCACGAGTGCGATTTTCACGGTTCGCAAACAACCCTCCCGATGCACAGCGGGCAGAGATCGTGTTTCCACGTAACACCGCTACGTTCACCTTTCTGTTCGCACGGTTCTTTGGAGCGAGAACTTTACGAAGCTACTAACCCCGGAGCATAAGACCAAAAAAGCTCCCGAAATAAAATGCCAGGTATCGGCGAACGAAGGCGAAAAAATAGAACGCCCAACCTAACCCACGCTACGTGAGCTTACGCGCTTTTACGCCACCGCGACGGTTCGCTTTCTGCCTCTCTGCTTTCAATCCACGTACCGTTCATTATTTTCACCTTTAATTTCATTAAATTTATCATCAACTTTGTTCACGGTACGCGCGCCAGCCACGAAAATGGAAGGGTTTTTTTCGGATAGGGACGTTGTTTCCGTGTTTCGATTTTTGGGCGAAGGTTTTTGTGAAGGACTCCGAACCGAAATTGAACCAATGGATTCGTTAGGCGTGTTTCAATGTTTGAAACGTTTTTGCCATATTTTATTCGCACTGCTTTTATTTAATTAAAAATAGTTCGAATCGTAATCTGTTCACATGTCTGAGAAAACTATTTGTTTTGAAATCCTATTTCGTAATATGAAGAAACCTAAAGGTAAGATAAATTTACCATTTCTGGCTTATCTTAATACTAAATGTTGAACAACATTGCAATGCAGCAAGCCTTATGCTTCATTGTTAACCGTCCGAAGTTGCGAACGAAAGAATTCATCAATTACAATCCCCATCGCTCTGCCCGGCAAAGGGAAAACTTTTGTTCCCGTGCCGTTCAAATTAACAACACGAAAGAATGTAGCCAGCCCGGGAGTGAAATATCTGTATTTCTGTTGCAACATCGATAGTGCAACACGCTCCTGCATTTTTCATGACCCCAGAACCTGCCGAAGAGCATGAAGAGTGAACGTTTCTATTTTAATGAGTGAACGGAATTGATTGCCTACGACTACGAATTGCTTAGCAAGCGGAATTCCGTCCACGTGAAAAACAATGTCTATTCTAATCAATAGTACCAATTGTTCCAAGTCTGCCAATTTACAGACATCAAAAAAGTATAACATTCCCTACTTCGGTATGTACCTTTTCGAAATCGAATGCTGCTCTTTCGCAATTCGCAACCGAACACCGCGGAGGAGCATGAAACGATCGCGAATTGATTATTCAGGTTTCGTAGGCCCAAAAACACGGCCGAAGACCACAAGCTACAATCCGCCAGCTTCAAATTACGCATTCTTACGCAAGTTTTGCTGCGAGCTCCACACCGCCGACGGACCATTCATCAACCGCCACTTGCCAATGATTTCAATGCCAAGGTTTCCGATCGCGGCGACGCAGCATAATTTACCTCAAGAAACGGCCAACGGCAGCCGATGACGCACTAACCGTATCGATCACGTCCCATCTTCAGGTGAAGACGCCCATCGGCGAACGCGAATCAATCTAAACGTTCGAGCATTAATGAAGGCGCCTCCTCCGGGGTCCCGGTAACGTAACTTACCTGCAGAATAAAATAAAAAGGTACAAAGGGACGGTTAATGCATCGACAATGACTTTCGAGGCAATTGTTTGAGATAGAAGAGGTAAAAAAAAAAATTCGAAGAGTTTTATTCTAATAAGAAACGAACTGAAGTTCTCAGAAACTATGCTCTTGCCAATAGCGTCGCCAGAGCTCCCGAAAAGATGCAACCCTTGAGAGAACGTTTTAATAGCGTTTGGTTTAATTGAAAATACGCATCAAACTTTCTCCATCAACCATTCGCCAGCAGCAGTTTATGAACGAAGGTGGAAGAAAAAGCTTTTCCAGGAAGTGTCCAGCGTGAAGGGCGATAAAAACCGATGCGTTCCACACCCTCGAGTCTGTCGGAAGGTGCTGTCCAGGAGCTAGCTCCCATCATTAGTTAAGACGTCAACTCGTCTCCTTCGCAGATGCTGTCCCTTCGGCCCCTCACGCGCCACACGATCCAGCCGGTCCAACTTTACGACAGTTTTGTGACTCTCTTCACATAGTTCAGGTTTCATCACCAAAAACATTCAACCCAGATCGACTCGATTGAGGGAAAAGCCGATAGTAAATATGCTGCGTTTTCCGACAGCGAAGTTTGAAGGGCTATGCACCCGAAAGTTTCATTTAATTAGAATAGTAAACCTAAATCCAACTCCTCTTATCATCGGTAGTCCCCAAAGCATAAACTTCGTTGGTTTGAAATCGGGAGCGTGTTTATAGCAATGGAATGGAAACAGTCAACGAATCTAGTGGAAAAAGTTTGGCTGTTTTCCGAATTCATCTCGGGATCAGCTATAGCTTGACAGTGCCGAATTTTTTAAAAGGGTTTAACAACATTTCATTTGATGTATAAATAGATGTCTAAGCATCAGAATCCTTTATAACCTTTTAGATGTAGATTGTGAAAAATGGGAGTTAGCGAAGCTCTCATTTAACGACAAAGGTCCAAAAATTCGGGTTGATTCGGGCAGCAGCATCTATTGTATACCAATCAGTCGCTGCAGAAGATGCATCTTCCTATAAACTACAAATAAGTCTAGTGAGACGTCTTAAACAAACACACGACGACAAGAAAATTGGCCTGGGAGTTGCCGACCAACGTTCGACGGAATTCGTATGCAAAAATTTGTCCAAAGTTTTGCCCGTCGCCACGAAACACCTTCATTCACCAACAACAAGACACCAATTAGCACCGAGCCCCAGCGACACAAATAACACACTCGTCAGGCACAACCTGCGGCGTGTCAGAACCGCATAACCTGTTCCAAATTTGAACCCACCTTCAGTCCCTCGGCAAAGTAAAGTTAAATTAAACTTTTTTGCTAATAAGGCCTCACATCCCACAAGCATTAGAGTCCCCCGAAAATAGAACAACTATCCGAACCCTATATATAGTTGCTCTCGCCGGAAGCCGAGATGAGTTTCGGTGGGTCTTATGAGTTCCAAAGGGAGCGAGCTGCCGGCATGGAGCATGACAAAAGAATCATAAATTTTCAAACTTTTCAGCCCCCTTTCGGCACGTCCTCAACTCTCCGCTCGACGTTTTCTGCAAACCAACGTCAACGTTTTTTGCGCCACGCACGCCAGGAATAGCACACTATGCCGAAGAAGCTGCCGCTACCTTTCTGCGACTTCTGCAGGATTATTTAGTATTCATACGTGCAACGTGACATCCTGGGCCGACGGAAGATTTGCGCTCTATGACCTCTCGGCGCAGCAGTCACGAAGACATCGACCCGGATATTAAGTCCCCACTGTGTGTGTGTGTGTGTGTGTGTGTGTGTGTGTGTGTGTGTGTGTGTGTGCGCGCGCACACGAGGGCTGCACATGATGATGTTTACCCGTACCCAAGAGTTTCTGCTTCCTGGGAGTTGTTCCTCAGGAAAGTTCTTCAAAACTGATCGGCCCACGCGTGGACTTCAAACTGATGACATGATTTCCGTATTAGTTTTCCCTTAAAAGGCATCGATTTTATTTCCACAACAATCGACAAGTCTATCTTAAGACCGGAAATCCTAGGCAGATGTCAACTTGGGGCAGGACTTGAGGACCGGGCAGCACACAGCCAGCTCCGTCCACGTGTGCGAGGAAGAATTCGATTCAAGAACTTCCGTGTGACAGGCTACCTATTTTCGTAAGTCGCCTGGCAGGGAAAAACTTTTCGCTGGAACCAACTACACCGGAAAAAGGAACAGAAAAGTGTGTCGTACGCGAAATGCCTTCGGGTTGCGAAAGTTTACGTTACGTCAGCAATCGCAGGCTTCGGTAGGATTCCGCGCGTGCTAGCGGCCCTGGTTGACGTGTTACACGATAAATGGACCATTGTTACTAAACTTTGCGAGAAAACTATGTTTCTAAAGTTGAGCCATCGATTCGTGGACCGTTTCGCTAAGGAAATCCCTAAATGCTGAAAACATGCTGAAGCCCAATTTTAGCAAAAAGTAAAGAAAAATATGTCATATTCATAGCAATAGTTCACATAAAAAGGTGCAGAATACGTTCAAGTCAATAGTTTTCTAAAAACTCAAATCAATAAGCAGAAGCTGCTTCGAATTAAAACTAAATCATGCGACAAAAGCAATTATCAGCCTCGCCGGGCCAATAACGTTTTACAACGACCCATATGGAGGAACAATCTCAGCAGATGCCACCGTCTGAGGCCATAACGGCGTATAATTGCTTTAATAATTTTTCGAACCCAGACTGCGTGCGGTGCGGCCCAACTACGCCGGCCGCTCAACGCCCGATTTCCCGCTGCCTCCGATGGTCGATGTCTTTTAATACCTTTTTCACATTTTGTGAAGTGCCACGCGCGGCTTCTGTGCTCCCCGGTAAGGTCATATTGCCTTATCGCTAGCGGTAATACTAAGTCCGCAACGGAAAAGGAAAGCAAAAATAGGAATCTCCCGCCTCGCGAGCACACGCGGCGCGAAGACACGGGAAAACCAATTTCCTATTACTCCGATGATTTATCGTCGGTAATTCACAACTCGGACAGCCGCGACAGCCTTCGACGGCAGCCTCACCACGACCACGACCGTCCGAGAGAACGGTCAGTTTCTACGGTTAGACACGCAACCGAGTGACTACACAAGATGCAACGTGCAGCCCAGCAAACGCTTGCCGAGGAGCTGCATACGGTCGAAGGACACCAGTCGTAGGCCAAAATGTTGTCGTAGATGGAGAAGGTTCGTAGTTGAGGTAACAAACACAATAGAGTGCCAATTTATTAACGAAAGATTTATTTACTCCTACGTCGCAGCGCGTTATCTGAAACATCTGTAACACCCATGGTCCACTTAACCTCAGATGTCGGGTGGCGAAACACATTTTTATGACCAACTTTGGGAACCGGCATCCAACGAGTAGGACCTATCGGCTTTAAATCATTGTTTCAGTACATTAATTGGCTCAATATGCCCGGACATTTTTATATGAATGTGCTGCAGAGTATTTAGAAAAAAAATGTGTTCTGAAAAGCTTCCCCAAACTAGTTAAAATATGTCCATGAGGCTTTTAAATTATGTATTTTTATGAGGGTTTGAACAAGTTGGCCGACTACAGAACGAGTCTTCTATAGCGAGATGAGAAACATCCGCGGGTGAGATGATCATTTACGCGGTGAGACCTGCTCACTTGACCAACCAATTTAAAGCCTTCTTCAATTGCAAGCAAAGGGAAGTATGTTGAGCAAAGAGCAAGTTACATTCAAAGCCTCGGATAGTTATCATTCAATTTCGCAATTTTCATTGGTCAGCTCCATGCACAAAATTTGAGAGGCTTTATCAGTATTTTCCGAAAAAATCTCCGTTCTACTTTAATCCACTATATGCCAGTCCACGTCCATAGTGACGTCCACAGAGTAATTTCATTAAGCGTTCTTACACTATCGCCCATTACACTATCTTTGCTCTTTCTCTCGCACACATACACTCTCTCTCTCTCTCCGTTTCTATCTCCCGGTCACTTATCAATTCGAACGTGCCAAGTGTTGACATGAGCTTAATCTTCATCAAGTAAACCGACACGCATTTGATCGCATATTTCATTCTCTCTCTCACTCATCCTTCTCGTCACTATTTATCACTTGTTCTCTCGGTCTCTCTGTGTTCGACACTGCCTGAGGTAGGCCGATTTGTGTGTCCGATTATCACCTCCACAAGACAGCCCACCACGAAAAGCATAGGCCCGCCGCTTCGTCAAGATCTGGAATGGAACTTCCTTTCTGCCTCAGAAACGGAATCCATCCACGTCGATCCACAAACTTATGACAAAAACCTCGGCAATCACAGGCCCACCGGCCGGTGTGCCTCTGCCGGTTGTGGTCGCCTGCACCAGCACACCAACAGCATAATTATCATTTTATTCGCATAAAATGCAAAATTTATTATAATAGTTCGTTAACATGGAATCGTTAGTTTATAAATTATTTATTAAGCGACAACGGAGGGACCGCCGTTGCGCCGCTGTGTACGTGTGCTGTTTCGTGTCTCTGTGTATGTGTGCGTGCGTTGACTGGCACACAAAAACCGCACATCTTCCTGGGAAGGGGTTTGAGCGAGGAGAAGAGAAAACCAGGACTTAAGTAGGACAAACTGGTACACTAGGCCCCCCCATCGCCATTCAACCTTTCGCGTTGGTTGCTGTCTGGGCGCGTTGGCTTCCCGTTCCTGGTGCCTTGAATGTTTTGAAGCGTTTTTGTGCTCGGTTGTGTGTTGGGATTTCGAAAATGTGATGAAATGTCAGGCGCACCGACAAGAAGTGGGGCCAAGTGCGCACACCTTCAGACCTCCGCCGGAACACGTTTCCACAGCTGAAGAAGCTTGTCAGTCAATTTCCATCCATCCATCGGACCCGAGCCACCTCGCACCACGCAGCACGAACTCCTGTGGTCAACAGAAACGCGCCCTCCGCGCAGCTCTGGCACGTGTTTAGTATGCAAAGCTAGACCTCTATTGTTGTTTGGCCACCCTCCCAGAAGACCCTCTCTGCTAACCACTTAAAATGGAGTTCTTTCCCTAGACACTCTCTTGGGAATCTGCTGGGGGGCTCCGTCGACTAAAAAATGACATTTGGAGAAACCGCACAAAAAAGGTGAATTTTAGTCGGAACTCCAGGAGCTGTTCCAGGTGCCGCAACGGTCAAACGTTCTGGAGCGCGGTGGGGGTAGCTACCGATACCGTGTCGCCTACCAAAGCGCCGTCCAGTAATCGGCGCAACACCCACTTGAGTTTGATAGACTCCACACGGCTGCGATTTATTTCTTACACTACTTCTTGAGGCCGAGACGATATGCCTTATCCCCCCCCCAGTTCGCTAAGAATGTCGTGCAAGCGCGCAGAATGCGCAAGAATGCGTTCACTTCCTTCCTGGGTTGCCATGTCTGGGGGGGTCCCCAAAACTAGGAGGCCTCTAGTGACTTCCGTCCTGATGTAGATGAATGGTAGGAAAATGTTAATGAAGTGCCCGAGTTGTGGGCGACAGTACATGCTGATTTTGACAGCCACGCCACAAAAGGTTACCCCCCAGCGTAACCGTCGAATCGAAGGAGGCCTCCTCGACGAAGGGTCGGGGCTGTCAGGCAATGTCCACAGCCTACCACGCCCATTCCACGGCTGGGTACGTGTGACGGGGAGTGATGTTGCGTACACCACATTTCATAGCGGTGCAAGGAATTTTATTAATCATATTATGCCTGGAAGGGAATTTTGTGGGATTTCCACCGGACAACCACCGGTGCCTGGCCCCGTTCACCGGGAGTTGGAGTACGCACTCTCGTTCGAAAAAGTTGTCCTTTCTTTTCCACAAAACCCTTCCTAGGCTCGAACACACAGGGAAACCAATTCCAATTACGAACCAAACAAATGGCGGCGGCGTGTAGTGTGTAGGCCGAGTTTGGCGCAAGCGAAGTTTTGGGCACCGGTTGTTCACGTTGTTCCAGTTCCAGGGCGGCCCGTGCCAGGTTGGTGTGCGGTTATGCCGAGGCAACATGGCCACATTGCTCCTAAATCATTTTTACGACTATTATGATGGTTCTACAGGAGACCCGCCAGCCAGCGCTGCGCCCGGAATGTGAGATCCGCTTGTTTGGCTGAATTAATCAAATGGATTGAATGGAAATTTGGATACGGTGTTTATTGGAAAAGTTGTTCCAGGCTCAGACGCGGCCCCCACTGTTTGTAGGTCCATTCTTACGTTCATTGGGTTTTTGAAGCTATAGCAAAAACGGTGCTATACCGTCCGGAATTGCAACCGATGTTAACAATCGGGACGAAACCGGAATTCCCTTGATTACTGCACCCTTTAGCCTGCCGGCACATAAATCCGATAGCGAAAACATGGCTAAAATGTCGCCGTTAATAAAATAAATCGCACTCATCCCGTCCCGGAGCAGAACGGACAATGAATCACGCTGAGAGGTCCTCGGCCCACGCTAAAAACGCATCCCAAGACCGACTCCGAATCGTTCCGTTTTCCACGCGACAAAAACGACGCACGGTCGCGCTAGGCCACGGCGCGATTACACGATTCCGCATCACCACGCTCCGTGGGCATTTCTTGTGCCGTCCGAAGAATCGTAATCATCACCACCGCCAGGCGGATTTCCGGACCGTCCCGAGAAGTCGGAAGCCCCGAAAGCGGGCGCGATGTATCTGTGGACCGGCCGCCGCGGGCTAAGAAATTGCCTAATAATTTTCCGGTCACCGGCACCGCATCTTGGGTAAAGAAAAGGACCCCAGACAGACCTCTGCCGGCAGGGTGCCGATCTGCGGCGCGGCGACTATCTAGGCGCTGACACAGGATGCTGAAAGGCGGACAAAATTTATTCGAATTCCGTCCAATTGCTCCACGATGTCGGGCGCGTTGAAAGCGACCCCGGAAAGAAAAGTGTCCCATCCAGCGCCAACGGAAAGTGCACAGTTTCTTCCGCAATCCGCAAAAGCCACAGCTGCCGAGAGTCGGCGGGATGCACCAGCATTCTTGAACCGGAACCTTCCGGACGACGAAACACGGATCGTCGGGACGGTGTCGGTCCATTTTTCTCATTTGCTCATTTCATATTCATAAGGATTTAAAAATACACCTTAAAATATCTATAAAGCTGAATAAAACATGAAAAACCGGTACGGCACCGGTGATGGCGAGATGATAGCGATGATGGCGGCGCCATTCTTCCTGGGCCGCCGGCTTTCGCGCCATCCAGGAAACTAGTTTGCCAATCTGCTCTCTCTGTTTTCGGGCTGTTTTCTGCACTACATTCCGGTGCTCAAAAGACCTGGATACCTGGGTCACCGTCGCACCGGCGAAAAGATTTATTTACCACACGGCCAAATCTGTGACCGGTTTCGCGTAGAACCATCCCGGGAATTAACACCTCTCAGGTCAGTGGGACCCCAGCTTAGGTGTTTCGTTTGTTTAGTTCATTTAGTCACCTTGTTGGGTGAACGGATACTCAGCGAATGTCAGCCCGAACAAAATTGTCTAACAAGTTGCAATATGATGAGCACAACTCTCGATCGTGCGTTTTGCGCCATTTCCATGCAACAGGAAGAAGAAATTCGTTGCACAAACAGCGAGGGTTTCTCACGGTGGACCTCGGACTGCATGATCATGATTCATGGCAGTGTCACGATCATGATCACCGCTCATTGCAGCGCATACCGTAGGCGTAGCAGGGTTATGCTGACGACAGCCAATAAAACAGCGAATGCCACGCAGCGCATAAATGGATAATACACTCGCACCCGCCAAACGAAGCATATTGTTGTTCGTCGTCCCGACCGACGACGGTTTCATGTTTCAATTCGGCGAAGGCATGCAAACATCGTCCCGGCCAATTCCGGCCACATAAAAAACAGGAAGAAAAAATTGCAAGAAGAACTGCCAGTCTCGGTCAAAGGCCAGACTGTTCCAAACTGACACCGTCACGTACCGCGGGTGTGGCAGCTTCAATTTAAGTTGCTCTCTTCAAAACACTTCAACTGTCTCAAACTCGCGCGCACGCTGTCCGCTTCGCGCTTGCAGGCCTTCACTCAACCGCCTGGCCACGTGAAAAAGTAGCTCATCGTCAACACGGCCACCTGGTGCTTCTTGCTATGCAAAATCCAACCTCGCACCTGGCACCTGGCACCTGGGCGCCGGGGAAATTTGAGGCGATAAAAATAAATCCACTTTAAATCGAAACCTGCGCGCCACCTTACGCCACAGGATTACCGATGGATTTACCCGGTTCCCGGCCGGAAGGTGTCCAAAAGTTCGCCCATATTCACCACCGAACCGAAGGGGCCGCATGAAGAAGAGTTATCAGAATCTGATACTTTTCCAATCAACTGCGCGAAAGTCGACGGCAACGAATGGGTTGATTTGTTCAGCAGTGTCTTATTTGTCGATTTTGCGGAGACTTTTGCGACAGCTAGGAGTTTTATGTATCAATGGAAAAGGAAACCAAAGACTTAATGACCATAAAAAGTGAAGTTTTGAAACTAAGCGAACTATAAAAATATATTGGCATAAATGACGTTTGAAGAACTGAAAAGAGCTATGAAATTATTACGTACATCTGGTTTACGCGGATCTTAAAATCGACACTCTTAACAAACCTAATAATTCCACTTCTGCAACAATATTGGTGAGAATATCTCTAGGTCAAGAATACCCATGTTTGGACCTCAAATAAGTCCAAACATGGGCAAACAGCTATGGTCATCATAACGAGCATAGCTGAATTGAATAGCGAGGCGTATTTCCATTTTTAATGTCCCTTTGAGGAAGTGATTAGAATTTAGAAACTTTTTTCAAATTGATTGTTGATGTCATCTAAAAAATAATCATCGCTTTCGCCTAGGAGCCTACAAAGTGTGGAACGGGTACACCACAACCACAATTAAAACCGAAAGTCCCCAAGGCTCACCGTAGGGCCGCTCCACCGGAACCTACGTAAACAGACACGTTTCTTCCGAATCTTGACAAATAACGCCACGCGGCCAACGCTCGTCTCAAATACTGGCCCCGGTCCGGAAGCAGTAGCTTCATCACGTATTCGATATTAAACTTTTACTTTCAATTCTCGCCGCGCGACATGGCACGGTGTCGGGAACGACGTCGGGCATCAGTGCCTTTTTATCCCTTCCATACTTCAATGTCAATTTCGAAGCCGGACGGAAGTTCCGCCGGCACAAGACAACAAGTGAGAAGGCGCAAAAACCGGGCCCCGGAAAGCGGATGGATCGAAGAAGCAACTGCTCGTACCTGAGGGCCGCCCGCCGACGACGCTATTCTGATGAGGCTGCTGCTGTATTTGCCAATCGATTTTCCCGCAGCGTCTTTGTCGCGCTAACTTTAAGAGTGTCCTCAGTTGGTCTTGTTGTCGAGAGCGAAAGCGAAACGCTCGGTTTCCTGCTCGAAAACTACTATACTGAATCCTTCCTTCGAGAGTACCCCAAGGAACTGCGCTCATCAGAGGACCCCGGCATCATAATAAGTTTTCCCGTTTACGACGTGTCCCCGTTCTGGGGCTCCAACTTGGGTCTTAGGCTTAAAGATAAAAATATGACGAACCTTTGTACACTTTTATGCGTCCTCCGATTCAAAACCCTTGTACGACGCCGCCATCCCGGGGCAGGCAGGCGAGTTGACGATCGATAGGACACGGAAAAACGGCCCCGGACCGGGCGGGGATCCATCCTAAAACCATGCTCACCGCTCACCTAATGACGGACCCGGAGACCAGCCCGTAGTAACTAGATTATTTCCTTGCTGAGTGTGACTGCAGGAAACGCGGCGGCAGCTCCAGCACGACCACAACCTTTCGGATGACATTTACATAATTTTTGCAAACCTACATTTCGGCCAATTTCTTCACACGCGCGCCGGGATCGGTTGACGGCGGTGGCGATGGTGACCTTTTACACCAGATAACAACGGGAGGCTTTAAAAATATGGTTCAATTTTTGGTTCCAACCCACCCGAGAGGAACTGTCCACCAGCCAGCCGGCTGCGCCACCGTCGTCGTCCCATGTTTATAGCGCAGCATAAAGTTTACGATCTGCTGAGCAGGGGCGGAAGTGCGCGAAACTTTCGGCTAGATTCGACCAAACTCTGGAACAGAATACTGGGACGCACACACGCGCGATACGAATCACTGGGACAGCTCGTTAAGGTGGCTCTGGGGGGAGCTTTTGGCCCACAGACCCTCAAATCACGGCACGTAACAGCCGAGGGGCGACGACGGCCTGTAGCCTGATTTCTCTCTTCTCATATTGACCCAAATTTGGGATTCTTTCCCAAGGAGAAAAAGCTCAACGAATTAGAAGAAAAATTAGTAGACAAAATCAAAATCAATAAATCGGTTAGCCGCGTTAAACTAAATAAGTAGGTTGAGCTGATCCTGCCAATCGCTCGAAGTTAGTAGGGCTTTACATTTATGGTTGGATCACTACAATCATCTAAAGCAAGAAGTAATTCCAAAACTTACGTGACCTTTACGCTATTATGGCAACGTTCGATGGCGCAGTAAAAATCAATGAATCTCTAATTCGGGAGCTCTCGGTTTAATCACTCGATCGCGATAACGATGTCCTTCTGCCAAGTTCTTCGCCTTCTCCCGGTGCTCGGCTTTCCCAAGATAACGCACCGTGTCCGCGAGAAGAAAACGGCGAAAAAAACCATTCAACGACACCGTCTCAAAACGTTGGTCTCATTTTCGTCAATTTATATAAATAGCTACTTAATTTGCTTCATTAAATGAATGTCGCGCCAGCGACGGCGAGCCAGCGTCCTGGGCTTTTCGCTCTCGATGCGAACCAAGTCGGGATGTCTATTAGCCTTCAACCTGGGTGTATCCAGCGTCCTGCGTCGGCGTCCGCGTCGGAGGAATACAGTTTTAGGTCCTTCCATTCCCCGGGCTAAGTTCAAAGATTTTCCTCGTTTTAGCAATCGGTGTGTCACCGAAGAAACAAGCCCAGGTGGGAAAGCTGACTTTTTTCGGATACTGCCCACCATTCTGGGGGCGGTGGTCAGGATGTTCATCGCGTAACTTGGGTCGGTTCGCGGTTAACGTACCCGGACACACACCGTAAGAAGCCACATGAATCGGTGTTTACGGGGCGTGCGCTTGGTTTTAAGCACAATGTGCCACCGACACGCACTTGACCACGAACCACGGGAGATAGTTCCAAGAAACGGTTGAACAGCATCCCTCGGATCTTGTTCCGAGAAGCCGAGAAGTGGTAAAAGGTACCAGCAAACGACACCGACCACGAGTGTGTGCTCCGGTCAAACTCATCCTAATCTGCTGGTTGGTGTCCGTTCCAGCCGGACCCGCCGGAAAGGACCAAAACGACACAACTTTCCACCCGGCAACCGGTGCCGGGTGGAGCTATCCGCTTTCTTCGGTTGAATTATTAATCAAGAACGACTTTTCGCCTTTTCATCGGAGACCAATTCGGAACGGGGGATCGAGATTAGGCGAAAGGACGGGAAGACGGACGGGCCGGAACGGAAAGGAACGGAAATCTTGCGCCAGGAGCCTTGGTCCTCAGGAGACCACTGAAGCGAAGCCAGATTTTCGGTGCCTTGCTCCGCCGTAATGGAGTGTTTCTGAGAATGAGCCCTGGGCGTAAAGTACACAGCGTAGAGAACGCCTTTCCTGGTGGCGCTTCTTTGC
This sequence comes from Anopheles cruzii, assembly GCF_943734635.1. NCBI lineage: Eukaryota > Metazoa > Arthropoda > Insecta > Diptera > Culicidae > Anopheles > Anopheles cruzii. Next base: position 7,106,388 of record NC_069145.1, read on the forward strand.
CGCTCAGGCCCGTGGTTATATGCCTTAAAAAATTTCCAAAATAATTTGAGTTAAGAACAATGTCACAATGTTCTGTAGAACGAATTTGCCAAATAAGAACAAACATACATAATATACTTAGAGCTCGTTTTATTGACACTTTCATTAACAACGACCCGTAAATGGTTTCACATGTTCTTGAGAATCGACCAAAACCGCGAGCACTGTCACTGTCGCAGATCATGACCTACTATTTAAAACGGTGATCTAACGCGGTCCAAAAACTAGATAGAATGGTGCAAAAGAAGGCAAAAAGATTAGCCAAAGCCTACTTGATTATAGAGAGAGCGAGTGTTTGAGAGATAAGAAGACCGCAACCGTAACATCAATTCGCGGTTGAATTTGTTCAAAAATAAAACACACCAAACTCAAACTTCATAATGGCAGCAAGTCAAACGACTAGTGATTGCCGCTATTGAAAACAGAGGAAGAAAAAACGAATGTCGTCTGGGCAGACAGACACCGCAGCCGATCGTTTCGTAGTTCTTATCGCTCGCGGTTAAGACGCACAGCCACAGCCACAGTGGCACAGGTCTCAAGATTATCGCAAAACCGAAACGGAGGCAAACGACAAAAGGAAACTGTTATACAATTGGTTGCCCGGCCATTGGCTAATCGATACCCGCAATGTTGTCGAAGTCGATCGAAAATGTTTGGAAATGAAGCAGAAAATAAACATTCGAAGTACACAAAACAATTTCAAGCCAACCAAATCCCTTCGAAAGGTCGCCCGGGGTTACCCTTGAAAGCCCCCTTCGACAAGACATCAGACAACCAGAGCCCGATTAGCACAATCAAACAGACCAGACCAGCACAAACCCGAAACCCGAAAAACTTTCCCCGGATCGGATTTGCATAATTGGAACCAACGCTCAAAATTGGCGCACATTTGTCGCCGCCCGATGACTCGCAAAGTTTCACCATTTGGTCAGTGATGCGGTTGATTGGGTCGGTTGCATTCGCCGCTGCAACCCCGTAACAACCGGAGTGAATTCTTCTGCCCCAAAATGTGTCTTCTGTCCCAGAAAACAGGACGAGTGGAAATTCCGTTGTTTTCTTTTGGCGAGCCACTGAACACTGGCCATCAACAAGCGGATGACGATTGCGTTGCTTCTTGAGGGGTGTCACGGGAAAAAACAGAGAGACCATAGCTTTTGACATGGGCGCCAAAATCCCGCCGAACCGGCCACCTAGAATTGTAATGCAATTTGCCCGAACCCGATTTTGGAGGGTAATCCATCATTTCTTCAACACCATAAATCACCTCACCGTGGTGTGAGGGTTGCCAACTCGATGCGATGACCACCGACGAAAGGGTCTGATGCAATTTCTTCTACCCCGGGATTGCACTTCGTACCGCACCCGACACAGGCACATTCCTCGCAAGCACGGCGTCTGCCGTAGTTTATTTTTGTATTTCGATGACACTCGGCCACTAGAGTGAGGACCATCGACATTACGGAGAAATGGCACAACATTCGCCTTCTGTCGGGCTGCTTTTGCACTGGGACTGGGCCACGGTATCCAATCAACTCCTAAACACCACGCAAATCCAGACATCTGCATCGAGACACGGGCCCACCCCTAAGGGTCTCTTCGGAGCAACCCGAAGACGCCCGCGGGCGGCGGCGGCGTGCTGTCCGCGGCGAGTTGATTGAACCCTTCCCGCACACGGTGGGTGCAGTGTGCAGAGCCCCGCCATAAGGGTGGCGGTCCCTTGTGGCACGACGCGAGCGAAAGAGTTTTCGACGTGACGCGCTCACGTGCTACATCCGGCGGCGATCCTTATGGCAAGATGTCGAAAAATGTCAATTGTGCTTTGCTTTTTTTCTGTCGCCGAACAGACATTCGGCACGACGTGGCACGAGCGGCTTGGCGGGGGAGGGACGCCAGAAGAACGAGCGCGATGGGTTCTGTCATTATTTTTATTATGACGACGCGCGGCGTCTTGCGCGAGGTGATGATGCGCGAGGTTCCAGAGCCTTGCCGCGAATCAGACACCACTATCGCGGGGTGTTTAGGGTGCCCCCTCCCGTCGATGTTATGATGATTGTGCTCTGCGACGCGACGGTGATTCTTGGCTCACCCCGATTCGTGGGGAGTTGGCGGACGGGGTCGGGTCGGAAGATGACGTGGACTTTGGTGCAATTCTTCGCTTCTTGCGTCAGGCGCTGCGTCAATGTTGACACATTGTACGACGCAGCAGGAACCGTTATTGTCGTGCGAAGCGGAGCATAATTGCAATAACACCGGCGTAGTAAGTCAAGAGCGTGATTCCTCTGTTCAGGAATGCCGTCTAAGAAGATGATAAACAAAACATTTTTTGTAGATTTCTAAAACCATTAACATTTGTAGTTCCCATTCAATGCAACAAGATCTAAATACAGGCACTACTTTATTGTCCACCAGACTGACCATGACTTGAAGCCTTGCCAAAGCTAGTAAACTAATTTCCCGCTCAATTGATGGGGTGACGACGCCTGTTTATTGGACAGCGAAATGAAGGGTGTCCATCGCAGACCCAGGATGCACCGACTGTTTCACCTTCATCCCCATGGTAGGTGTTAAACATCAAAATATTGACGGTCTCGGTGGGCCGCGTATTGAGTAAACAAATACCCTTAAAGGAACAGCACACGTCAGCCCACCATCGGATTTAGGCTTTGCCTGCCATAAATGACGACTTCTTCACTCACGGCCGTACGCCAATTCGCGACAACCGCAAGTGATTATAAACCACACAACGACGACGCACTTCAGACAGGCAGTCCGCGACTCGGAGATGCTCGTGCCACCATTTGCTTAGCCGATAGCGTAGCCTCCTTCGCTTCGCGGCAATCGCATAGAAGAAGTAAATATAGCAATAGGTCCGCGCCGCGATAACGACGACTCTCTAGAAAGGTTAATGGCTCGAGAAAGTGACGCGCAGCGGTTTTGCGTCCCAGAAAGTGACACTGAACGGCACCGAGGAGGCACCGAAAGTCGTGAATCAATCAAACCCACCTACGGTGGACACCTCCCGGACGGTCGGAATTAAATTATTCCACAACGTGCGTGCCCAAATTCGGGGTGCGCGTCTGCTTTAATTAATACAAATTGCCGCCGACGGCCGCCACCGGAACCGGCAAATCCGGACTACCCCGTTTCGGTATGGTTGGAACTTTCGTGGCCAGTGGTGCTGCCGGGTTTGAATGTCGTGTCGCATTAAGCTATCGCCGCTCACGAAACGTTGGCGCACACGACGAAGACGTCAACCATTTGACCCCAATTAAGAGACCCCCCCCAAAATCCCGCATGTTTAAAATTTTGTGCCACTCGATTCGCCATCGGGCGACCTTCGGCGAAGGTCGCGAAGGCTTTCGGCCACCACAGCACAACAAAAATATATGTTTCACCTTAGCCCGCTTCGCCCATCGGTTCGTGCGGAGGCGCAATTTTTCATTCGCCAGTTTTTATGGTTTTCGCTTCTAAAGTAATGCCGTATGGGAGGATCACGGTTTCTTTTTTTGCTCGGCAACTGTTTGCGTAAGCACACACGAGTGACACGCGCGAAACATTGTCGCGCATCACAAATCCGACAAGCGCGAGTTGCGCAAAACGAAGGATGGCAAAAATAAAATTCCATCTTCAAACCGAAACCGGCGGCTTTCAACGACTGTCAGTCGGTCGGAAAGCTTTCAAATAAATTTCTGGACCGATTAACGGCTCGGATTGGCTTGGATTCTTCGCTTGCATTCACCGCCGCCGCCGCTTGACATCGAAAATGTTGATTGTGGCCAATGCCATTGCTCCATTTGGTGATCAGCCAGTGTCCGATTAATGGACACGAGAGAGGACCACATTTTATGTTATGGCCGCGAATCGTGAGAAAACCCCGTCGAGCGCACGTTCGGTGGGAATAAAGTTGGTGCCGTTAAAACTCAGTACATTTAAGGGGTAAACATTCATGAACCAATTTATAGTCACAGTTTGAAGTTGATCAGCGCTCAGAAAAAAAGATTCTACAATTCTATAATTATTGGAATTTTATTGTTAAGTTTTTTAACACTTTTAAAGCTTAAATTTTGCATCGTTCTATTTCAATATTACTATTTTCACCTTTCACCAAGAGACAGAAAAGGGGGAATTCCGAAAACATAAACTGGTTTTGGATAAAACTTCGTAGCCTATGCAAATAAACTCACCCAACTCGCTCAATGAAGTTAGAAAAACAGAGATCGGAAAAGTTTCCACCGAAGCGGGTCAACCGGAGACACTCTTTCGATCCGATGACAACTGGGTCAGACGCGGGTCTATCATCAGAACACGCCCGAAATATCGCCCCACAGAACCGACGGAACGTTGTCCTCCTCAACCATAGAACCGTAAGCATTATCCCGGGTCACACCGGGAAAGTGGAACAAACGGATACAAGTTCGCCAACTTAACACTCCAACGACGCAACGCGACATAAACTCCCCGCGATACAGTTCTGCGCTTCACCGAGAGTTCATGTTTATGCAAAAACACGGTACAAAACGGACCCACGACCATCCGGGGAAATCCGGCCTAGCTGCGGCCCCCCGACCCAGCCCGGTAAGGAAAATTAACGCAAAACCCCGCCGCGGCCGAGATCGACAGCCGCGGCACAGCCGATCTACAATTTGCCTCCCTTTTTTGGCATATTAAATTAGTCGCATCGTGACAGACGGTGGCCCTCCACGAGGCCCTTTTGGGGCCGGGCTTATCTGACGGAGAAGTTGTCTCGTTTTTCGTCTTTCCATTCGTATTTTCTCTTTTGGGCCAGTTTGCACTGAAAATGGAAATCCTAGTGTTTGGGGGGCAACCAGGGCAGGTCCAAAACGGCGGCGGCTAATGCCTTGATCGCCGCGAGAATAGCTTATGTGCCTCCTAATGAACCCCTCCAAGGTGAACTTTGGTGATGGCCTTAGTTTCCTTAGAAGTATTGCTAGTAGATGGCTAGTTAAAGGTCTCAGCATGGGCTATGAAGGGATGTACAAGATAACAGATCGCACTCGAAACCGATTTTCTTTACGTTAGTCCCAAAGTCCTGATGGGTCTTTCAAACGTGATAAGTTAGTTCTCGTTCCCCTCCTTCGGTGGTTGAATTGCAAATTAAAGCCTTGCCATCACACGTGTTTAATAAATCAATGTACGGAAAAGAGCAACCATAAGACAAGCGAACATCCGGCACTCTGCGACGCGTCGTGCCGAGCTTGGCGAGCAATTGAATATTTATGTGCCATCACAGCCATCAAGATCATGAACATGAAGCTGATGATGAGTGTGCTAGGGTGATGATGATGATGATGGCGATGGTGTTGATTGAATATTCAAAGTGTTTCACCAGTTCAAACATCACGTCTTCGGCACGGTTCCGTCGGCTACGATTCTACGGCACCTGGCACCCGGCGATGATGTTACCCAATTTATACGAATTACCGAAAACCTGGCATTTCATGAGCGCTTCCATCGAATAAAATTCTGGTGTCTCACTAAACATCGCCTTAAATTTTCAAGGTCGTTGCTGCAGTGCCGGCCGGATTTACCCCAAACAAGAACATCCCATTTTGGTGTTCCATGATAAACACACCTAGCCGAGAAGTGAATCTACCAGCTCGTAAAAACCCATTTTCTATGAGTTCGTTACGGGCACGTGTTCTGCATGCACTGCACCGCTGAGCGGACAGCACTGCCGCGGACTGTAAGAGCCGCCTGCGCAAAAAAAGGTACAGATTTTCCAGTATATGAACTGTGAATAAAAATCCTGATCATGGCCAACGGAAAAGCCAAAGAGAGCAACGTAATGAAAACCGGTGATTGCAAAAACGAAAGTGAAGAGAGAGAGAACGAGAGCTCCTCTCTCGACCAAGAACCATCGGCAAAGAGAAACAATGATAAGCCGCCTCCGATCAAAACGGAGGTTGCAAAGCGGACGGCAAAATCGATCCATAACAGGACCTGCACGGGAATCGGGAAACACGCGGGAGAAAAATGTGAGCTTCGATTCGCTTCGATTCGAACGGTTCCTGAAGCCAAACTCTGAATCTATCTAGGGAGCTACAGAGCTGTTCGGTGGGCCTGCAATGGAGCAAAAATTGAGTGAGGGAGTTTATGGCACGGCCCAAAACGGCACCATAATCTATGGCGGTTGCTGATCTCGTCCTTTGAAACCTTCTGCATCAACCACAGTTCGTACATTTCGGAACGTACGCTCAAATTGTTTTTTTGCAAGGATCCAATGTAGATCATACAAAGAGTGGCGTTTTTATACATTTTCAATACTCTTCTCAGAGAATAGGTTCTTTTTTTAAATATCATTCATTTTTAATTTAGCTTTCTTTTTTGCTCAAAATGAAGGATTTGATAGTACTTCGATGCCTCAGCAATTGCATGCGCTTCAGTTAGCGCGAGCATAACCAGCCCCAACATATGACCCACCATCAGGCCAGGTTCGGCAGCAGCGTTAAGGATCAGCGTTTGCGGCATCTGCATACTGGAAGGATATTGACGCTATCACTGGCCCGGCAGTGACAGTGGAAAAATAAACACATTTTTCCGGATGGTTTGCGATAGGTTTTTCACACCGACGTCATGTTTTCGTTTTCCCGTGGCTGACACTTTCGTTATTACATCCCCTGTCCCGGTGTCCGCTCTGTTCAGCTTGCCCCACAACGGCGACAACATCCTTTACTATCGACCCCGACGTAATCTTGTTATTTAAATTTATCGATTTTTATATGTCACTTGAAGAAGCCACTCTGGCTGGCGACGTCCACGGCCGCCAGTACATCAGCCGCCGTCGTCAGGTTCGCGCGACGTGCAAAAAGAAAATAATGACACAAAAATGACAAACAAAAAAACACAACACAAGAAGATTAGTAAAAAAAATTTCTTACCCCCTTTCGAGGAAGCAGCAGTGGGCTTTTTCCCGTTGGCGTGGCCATGGTCGATACTACACGTGTGCAACAACGGAGCACGTGTGACGACAGCCGAGGTAACCGAAGGGTATTTGTTTTATTTTCCGCAACAGTGAATTTTGATGGGAAATTGCTAGCCCGGTCACCGGAGGCAGAATATGGTGTACGACCGGCTAACCAAATGTGACCTATCTTTCGGAACGGATCGGAACTGCAGCATGCAGAGGAACATGACCTGCACAACACAAATTGTGATGACTAAGTATTTGAGTAATGAAAAAACATCTTAGCTTTGCTTTGAACCCGATCACCAGGATTCCTTAAGCTTTTGATCAGAAATTGATTTAATGTGTTCAGTTCCTTTTATTCAATGCTTTTATTCTAATAACAGCAAAGTATGGGGCATACGGTACCCAAAACGAACGATTGCCATTTTAATTACAATTAAACTGCACCTACCTCTAGAATAACGGGATGTTTCCATAGTACATGTGAAATCGGTAACATAAAACCTCTTAACGAACCTTAAAACACGTGGCAAACACGGCATCTCGACTCAAAGAACTGAGACAATCGGCCCTATCCCTTGGCTTGATTCCCTGCCATTGGCAAGCCATCCCAAAAAAGGTATTCCGGAGTGAAGTTTATGTTAAAATCACTTTTCGAACTCCTCATAAATATGATCACCATTTCATTGAAACTATGCTCGAAAGTTAGCTCCCTTTTCTGCCAAAAGGTGAAGCGTACACTTTTCTCGCTACCTGCATTAGCAGCAAAGGCACGCAACGTCGTGCCCTAGACAATGCCGCCCGAAGCTCCCGAAACCCCGTTCCCAAAGGTGTTTCTCGCATCGAGCAGTTGCGTTTGGTGCACCTCTTCTCAGATGTCGCTGGAAATGAGGCCAATTCGCGAGCAATCGCGCCGGCCTTAACGAGAGCCCGTCGTCGTCGCCCGTCTAATGATGCAGGCAGCCGGATAAATGAATGAAGGAACCTGGCTGGCAGCGAACCGCGGGGAACCCAACCAGCAACAAACGGAAGTTGATGCCAGCATAAACATGAAAAGAAGCCAAGTTGAATGAAACGAAACACGGAACGAAAGAATGAAACAACAACGGATGGCAAAAGGGAACCCATTCGAACGCTTCCATTGTCGATACCTCACCGGCCAGAGGGTTTAGGTATCTTTTTTGTCTCCCTTTCAAGACGATTCACGATTCCCGATGCGACCTGCATGCGAAGGGACAGCCAACATCGCCGACCAACCTTCGCTGCACCTGCCCGGGGCCATCCCTAGCGCGCCCAGGTGTCTGACGGAGTGCGGAACCCAAAGCCCAAAGCCCGAACCCCCGAGGCGCTGCCTCATCGATAAGGTATTCACATCGGGAGTGCATGTTGCGCTATGCCGTGTTCGTTGCTTCTGTCACAAGCTGTACACTGCCTTATATAAAACGGTGAGTAACTCAAGTATTCCTCCTCGAGGGCTTGACTAACTCTTGCTTGGCCCTTAACTAGTTCCTTTCTTTACTTTTCGTAATTGATTTTCTCTCTTTCAGTTCAATAACATTTAATATCAATTTTATAGCTTTTCTTTACCAAAAACATGGCTCACAACCGTCTAGCGTTTGGCGACATAGCGACTCCGACTCCTTAGCGATGGCGATATAAAAAAGGGTCCAGGCCACGTAGCAAACGTAGCTTGTCGACACGATGCGTGCGTAGCAAAGGAACGTGTTCCGTTTGCTGTGGCTGTTACTGTATCCATGTACTCCGGGTCGAATTCAATGCATCACACCGTCGAGTGTGCTCCAGGGCTATGCTGCGTTATGCTGGCCAGCTCCGGGCCCAGGGGCCCGAGCTCACCGTCACACTTTAGACTGGGAAACTCTTTAACTCGCTCTCTCCGTCTCTCGAGAGGCGGCATGTTTGTTGCTTCACAAACCGAGGTCTCCCCCCCATTAAAGGGCCTCCAGCCCAAAAACACCGGCGTCGTCTGCAGGCACATTGAGAAACATTGAACTTTGACGCACACAGCACACCGCGGGTTTTGCTACGGTCCGGGGAGACCATAGCATAGATTCTGGCGCCCCCGGTCGTCGCCGGGGCGGCAGTGCGCATAAAATCGTGAGAAGTTGCGTTTTATGGACCCACCGAACTCGTTGGCCGGTGGGCCATAAAAAGAGCACAACACGCGCTCGTTCGTCGTTCGACGTGTAGCCCATTTTGTGGGCCACTTCTATCGATCTGCCACGTCGGGGCCGCAGCAACATTCGGCTATCGTCTAAAATATCTATGTATCGACTGGTAGCGGTTTTTAAACCCCTTCGTCACACCTTCGATCGATCGATCCGGGCCGGTGTCGGTGGCTAATGGGTGGCGAGCATGGCTCAGCCAAGTTGACGGCGATTTATTGTGGCAACTTTTCTGTTCTGTTAGCCAATAGCAGCACCAACACGCTTTGTAATTACTCTAAAACATGTGAGTGAAAAGCGGCTTGCTGCAGAATGAAGTAAGCCGGCCACTGCGCAACTAATTATAAAAAAATGCCACGTGTCCCGATGTTGTTATGTCGATGCGGCCACATCAAGCGATCACAATCGCAGCACTTCGTGCAGTCGTGGAATTTAATATATTCGACTCATTGCACGCCGGTGGTTTCGCGCGATTACATAAAACAACATGCGTCATCTTCCATCAACTCGGTCCACCGGCGAGCAGTGAAAACGTCAACGTAAAAAAGGCTTTAAATAATCCCCGTGCAGCCAGTCTTCCGCAACGACTTGGGATTACGTTGGAATTTGAAAAAGGAATTATAGAAAGAAAAAAAAGTATCTGCAAACAGTGACGCTGACGCTGAAATGTGCAAACGCAAGTAAAGTAATTAGTCAACCCGAAGGCAATTCTACCGGTACCGGGATTCGACCGAAGAAAAAAGTAACACAAATTGGGCGCCACCCCAACTGTACGTGGCCCAATGGCACCCTTTGTTTTGGTGTTAACTTTTCGTTTAATGAAACGCGTTGGCCAAATTACAGCCAGCCAGAAATTGAGCAATTGTAATTTGTACGTTACACCTTTCGAACCGACCGCTTGGCTCGAGCGCACCAACGCAACCAGCCCTGACCCTGGGTGCAATTGCAGTAATCAGCAGCAGCGGCATGCAGTGCCGGGGAGCCTATACCCTAGCGCACCGGGCGCGCCTGCGACGCATTAGATGTAAAGGTATTTTTCCGTAATGGCCGTGTAACAGCTGTGGCAGCGAATTTCGTTTCACGGTTGAGTGAGCGGCTCAATGCACGGCACCGGCACCGGAACGATAAGGCACTAGGATACGGGAACGAACTAGAGCGTGGTTTTATGTTGGTCTGTGTTCACTCAACACAAGATTGCCAGATATTTAGAGAAGCAAACAATTAGAAGTTAGTGCTAAAGGACATTCAAAACAAGCTAAACACGCAATGTGGCTAACGTGGCGTCAAAGTTACTTATCCATTCGCGGATGCAAAGCACTAAAATGGATCAACCGAACGCAGATTGTGCAAAAGGGTTCCGTAAAGGCCACCCCCGCCCGGACTCTGTGGGCACTCGGAAGGCGTGATGGATACGCAAGGCAACGGGTGCACGGGGACGAATTAAAAGCAGCCCCAGGGCCCGGTGTGATCGAAACCTTGGCATACCTTCAGCCGTGCCGTGCCGTTGGTAACAAAAGGTGGGCCAGAACATGCAAAAATTTCACTCCTATCGCGTCTCAAGAGTAGAACCCCCGTTTCGGGTTCTGGGTCTGTGTTCTCCGAAGCGGATGTGGAGAACAATAAAATTTCAAAGCAGCACGAGCTCTCCTGTAGGCAACCGAAACGTTGTCATTGCCTCGACAGGATCCTTTCGCAGCTCGTCGCGTAATTTCCAGTGGCGAAACATGTCCCCGCCGTTCCGTCCCCCTGAAAAGGATTGGATTGCAAATGAAAAGCATACGCGCGAAGGACAGTAAAACAGTTTGTAACTTACATTTCCTTTCTCTCTCGCTTAAATCGTTGTTTAACTTTCTTGCCGTCGCTCGGCTCCTTTGCGTGGATTCTTGAGACCGAACAACCTCGAAAGCACTCGGAAGCGCTGTGGCCGCTTTCCCTGTTGCCACGTGTACGTGTGTTATTATTCCACTCCCGCTTCGCGATTTACATGATTCGACAAATTTTCCTCCGACCCAACACACGGAGGGATGTAGGGCGACCCAATTGCGGCTTCCGCTTCCCGATCCTAATCCATATGTTTCCGAGAAACTTTAGCTCTCAAACCACATCATTCGCACATTCGCACACACGCACACACGGGCAGACTATTTGGCACAGAGAGAGACACATCAAAATCAATAGACACGGACCGGCACAACATAACACCACCCTTCAAAACCCGCACACATTCAGGACCCGCACACACCGACGCGTTCGGTCGGGCCAAAGGATATTCCACGCCGTCGTCGTCGTCGCGTCGTGAAGATGGTGAAATGATAAGCTTACGCAAGAGCACCAACACACTGCCAACCGGCGGAGGGCTCATCCGCCGCGCACCGGCATCGTGCGGTTCCACGGGTCTTCACACCGAGATCCCGTAAACATTGAGCATCGTCGCCGCATATCGCCAACGATCTACCTTCGCTTCGCAAGTGGCACTTTTTCTTTTATTTTATCTTTATGCTCCCTGCAGCATCCCTCGCGCCGGAGGACCACGGTAAAGCCAGAGGGGAGGGCATAAAAATGCTAAACGAAAGGAAAAATAAAACTATGAATGTAACACCCGCGCAAAATCACCTTCGAAATTCGACGGCGACACAAATGCCTTGCTCTGCATCTCACTCACTCACTCACTCTCGCGCTCCACAGCGTTTTGTATTGCGTTTGTTTGATTTCCTTTTTCTTTTCGCTTCGACGCGCTTTTCACTCTCTCTCTCTCTCTCGCTCTTTCGGTCGGTCGCGCAGTATCAAAACACACAACACGCGCGCAAGGATCAATACTCGCTGCTCACTCGTGTCGCATCTCACTGCGGCTCTGTTGCTGTTCCGAAGCTTCGCCCGTTTCACTCGCTCACACTCGCGCTCGCGCTTTTTTCTCACCGTCTCACCGCTCGCTCTCGAATGGCGCTCTCATTAAAACGCCAGTGTAGAAGCGATCTATAAATCGCGCGTTTGTCGTAATAATTTTGAATCGCACGCACTACTCGGTTAATTGTAGCTTTTCGGACCACCAACAGCCCACCCCCCATCAGCAGCACCAAAGCTCACCCAGAAGCACCGTATCGAGAACCGCACCGCACGGAGCACACCTTCTTCTCCGCGTTAGTTAGGCACCACTATTGGCCCTTCCAGCGATAGGCCATGGTCGAGGCGCAAGGCACTAGAACGAGAGAGACTGCAAACTTTTCCCGAAACGGCCGATGCGAGCTTTTTGGCGAACGTCTCTCGCATCTCACCGCCCTCAGCTCAGCTCACCGTGGCGCGCGGCGACTTCAGACCCGATTTATCGGCCCGACTTTTGATAACATCCCGATTAGAACTGCCTTTTATTGCCGGTTCCGCCAGAAAAAGCACCGTTGGCTCACCCATACGCTACGGGGAGGCGCTCTCTCGATGTAATGGCCACGCATCAGCACCGGTTTTAATCGGTGGCCGGGCGGATATTCCACCGATTTCGATATTCCACTTCCGCATTCTTGGCGATATCGGCTGGCCTCCAACGCACACCAACACACACACGCTCACCAGCAGCAGGAACTGGGCACAAACTTACCGCCGCTTTCAGTTGATCCCCGTTCCGAACCAACGATCGGTGGAGCGGCGAAAGAGGCGCGTTTGGCGGAGGTCTAGTTTCGCGGAGGGGTCTTCTCTTCGAGGAAGACGCTGCTTTTGCTTCAACGGAACGATTGCGCCTTCCAACGGAATGGCTTTCGGGCTGCCTGACACCCGCCACAGAGTCGGCCGAGCGTGCTGTGCGGTCACACTCTCTCACGCACTTTTCAACAGGGTAACCCCCTCTGCAGAGGGTAACAGGGTAGCGAGTGTGTGGCACCAACAACTGGACCCCTTTCCGACTCAACGCGCTTTCGCGAACGATCGTTCAACAACTACTGGTGCGTTAGGGGGCCTCTCTCGCTCATTTTGTGTTTGCGCTCCAAATGCCTCCCGCTCGCGCTCTCACCACGTGAGTGCACACACACACACACACTAGGGGGTCATAAGTTGAAGACTACGGTGATCTCGATGTGTAGTTCCGGTAGTACGAGGGCTTGTCTGGTGTCTTCACTTAGGTTCTTAGTGGTTTCGACAATAGGAAGACCCTCTCGCTTCTCTGTCTTTCGGGGATTCGGACTATTTGTCCGTTAATTTAATGTGTGATTCGTTTATTTATGATACACGATTGATGGGAATCGTTTAAATGTTGTTCCAATTTCAAATTGCAACTGCCTCATGGAGTCCTATTCTTTTGACACCCCAGTGTAAGATGAGCAAAACGGAGTGACGCTCGAGGCCTACTTGGAAAACAGCTGTGCAATGTGTCGCGCTGGAAGCGAATGCGTGAGAAACAAAACCAAATGCCGGAGAGCGCGAGCAGAGTACCATTTTTTTGTCTGACGGAATTTGTCCGTCACCGCCACGGATTGGAGCGAGAGGCACAACCGCCGAGCGCGAGAATCGTAACTTCTCACCTCACGCCAGCTGAGAGCGGAGAGCTTTTGACGTTTCTGGCGTTTGATGTGTTTTTGAGATTGTGCAACCATCGTCCTACGGAAAAAGAAAGAGAGAGCGAGAGAGAAGACGAATTATTTTGTGGTGTAGGAAACTTCAGCTCGTGGAACGGAAATTCACCACCGAAAAGACACTCACCACGTGTTGAGTGAGCCAATACACGGCACCAGAAGTGAGGAATTCGTCTCACAAGTTCGGAAAGCTCGCTGCAGGACTTCGGTGGCAAAAGGATGCATTTTTAATATCAAACACGTGCTTAGTCGGTCAAGCAGTTGGGTTCGTGTTGGAAAAAGACATGCCATTACGAAAACTGCTTGTACCTCGTTGCTCTTCGGTGTGAAACATCCAAGCGTGGTACTTTAACCCAATATTCTCCTGCGAATGTCGTGCAACGTGCATGCAAAATTCAGTCTCATCCCAACCATTTGATTCAAATCCCAAGAGAAGAGTCCATGACTTCAGCACAAACGAAATGAAAAAAAAGTGTGCCTAAAGCCCGTAGCAGACTTTTCACTTACATTTTATCCAACCTTCTCTCGATTGCAAACGATTTGTTGTCTGTTTGGCTTTCTACGTTTTCGTCGACTTTGGTCTCCAGTGCACGGAGAAATCGTAAATTATTTTCCTTCACTTCAGAACTGTCAGGAGACCACATATCCCCCCCCTAAATACTTAAAAGGACGAAGTTTTCCGCTTACTACAACGTATGCCATCGTCTGTGTCTGGCCATTAAATGATGCCGGATCATACGCATAACGCATGTTTGAAATATATACGCCAATAACGTAGCCAGGATTTCGTTTCGTTTGTTAAATGGTCGCTTGATTTGAACCATTGAATGGTAGATTTAGTTGAACAGCGCGTATTGTTTGCAGTAATGACACCGAGTAACAGCGAGCAGGACTCCATAAAGTGAGATCATAGTCACAATGTAAATGGACGCCATTTAAACCAACAAAACAATAATAGAGACAACAGAGTGTAGGTTGCATAATGCCACAAAAAGCTAAGAAAAAGGATTCCTGTAATGACAATCATTTGTCCGGAGAATCTCAAATGGACCATCGTCTGCTCTTGTGACTTCGAGAACATCAGAAAACGTCATGTTAATATTGTCTTCGAACAGAAAACCAAACACAGTCCCGTTTATCCTAGGCGTCGTCTGCGAACCAACCTCAAGCGGATAAAACTTTGACTTCACTCAGACCCACCGATCGTGCCCAGTGTAATCTGATGGCGTGTGGAGAGTAAAGAAAGGAATAAATGAAATGGCAAATATTTAGAGCTCGTTTCGGTTGATTAATATTGGCACTGTGCCAGCTCGAGCGGAAAGATACAAACCAGCTAAAGAAGAAGAACGGCGAACCATCCCGTCACCCGATTCCTTTCGCTTCAGTTAACCTTTTCGCTCTCCGTTGTAAGGCTCGACTTTTTGATGGATTTGTGTAGAGCTCTATCAGTGGTCGATGCCAGAGCGTTGATGAGACGCTGATTCCGGGAACCGACACCATATGAAAGACACCTTTCAACGGCAGGCAACCAGATTGAAATTTAACGAAAACTCTCTTGTTGACACCCCGGGAACCTGATTAATATTGACGTAGGATATGGAATCTAGGCTTGCACGGGGCTGACTCGAAAAACGAGACTCTAGCAAACAGGTTGATTGAAGACAGACTCTACGGCACGTGTGTGGGGTGAGCTGAACAGATTTTGTCGTGCTTCGTGGAGCGTTTGAAAAATGGCGAAACCGTTTTAATCCATCATAGCCCGGGGGAGCTGCAGACACTGAATAGGTTCCTGCACAAGAGGACTATTCTTGGAAACAAAAATCCAGCATCCCCCAGCAGAAGTCCCTGATTAATTTATATTGTTCTCCTTAAAAAGGCTTGCTTTTTTATGCGATAAAGCATAACGGAAAGGAAATGGAACGTGTAGTCTCGTCACATGGCATCGCATATGGCATATTCATTCTGAAAGATGTCTGACAAAGCATGAGACATTCTCTTTGTTTTGCTATTTGACCAGACAAATGCACTCTAAATTAAGGACGACCGCTCAGACCGGAGGCTGTGCTTAGGGGCAAAATCATATGCTGCCGCTGCTGCTGCTAGAACATTAGGAGCATCCTCGAATGCAATGTAGAAGAACTAAATTGATTATGAGATTTAATTGAATATAGTTTACGGTTTTCATGCCACGTAGAAGATGGAAACCACTCGCTAAAGGGCACCGGTCACACGGTTTGTCACAATTAGAAACAATTGCATCAATTAGAGGCTAACGAATTACTGTTTCGCGCCCGTCGAAATGCATCTGTCCACTGAACACACACACACACCCACAGGTACTTATGAGGTGAAATTAAATAAATCCCTCACCACCATGACACCCAGCATTCACGGGCTGCAACGCTTCCTGCTTGACCGTAACTTACTTCCCGGCAAAAAACCTAGGATCTGGGAAAGAGTTGCCATTTTTTCCATTTACTCATCCAGGTCACGTCTTAGCAGGTCGTGTCTTTGAATTCCGATCGGATTTTGGAATCGTCACCGTTTGTAGGAACCGAACACTTTGTTTCCGGTGGCCACTAGTGGCGAAAACGGTAGAACGGAAACTCGGTAGAACTCGGCTGCATCCGTAAGTTACACCCGTTACACCAGCGCGGGCTCCCTGGACTCGTGGAGCCATCCCCGGGACACAAATGAGGTTGAAATTGAAAAGTAATTGTACAATAATCGATTCCCATTTGAAATGGGATGCAATTGAAAGAGCAGAGGCCAGAGTGGAGCGGGGGAAAAAGCGGGCGGGCAGAAAAATCATGAAACGCTTGTCCGCCAGACAACGCCAGACACTTCCCGGCAAATCGGTCGCTCTGTGCGGGCTGTGAAAAATTATCCTAATTGAAAAGGAAAATGGAATCAGTGACCGAAACGAAAAATCCCTGGCGATAGTGGAAGATGGAATCGTTTCAATCGATTGGATGCAGCGCGGCACCAGAACAGCTGATTCAGCAGCCCGGACAAAGGACCATTAAAATGAGCCAGCATTCTGGTTCGATGGAACCAAAGCGCAGTCGAGGAGTGTGCAAATAAAATTTAATGAATTTGACAGTTGGTGTGCTTAACGGATTTATCTGATGGCCGGCCGTTGATGTGCATTTCGGTTCGACAAAGAACCGACGGCACTTTGTCGAACACAAGTAACAAGATTGTGTTATAAAACATGCCTTAACTAGCGTCTGAGGCGCTTGGAAAAATTTCGCATACCCGCCTGGAATGCCGTGAAATTAATTTACCCTGTGCAGACCAAATTCCGCAAAACACAGAAATAAATGCCCAAGCTCAACGGAACACAAAAATTCAACGCATGTACCCACCAGAAAGAGAGAGAAAGAGCGTGTGTCCCTCGGGAAGAATGGTTCCGTTTGTGCTCGGACAGCAGCATTTCCCCAAAAACCACATCAATTTCACCAGTTTGTCGCCACGGCGCTGTGTGTCGTGCCTAACCAACTCGTCCCAAGTCCCGACAGCATCCCCAAAGGGGAAACCGACCGACCCTATGCGGCCACCGGACCGGACTGGAGTGACCATGAAAACCATGATGTATCGCGATGCACCCTGCTGTTGCCGCTGCTGCGTATACTGCGCCACTTTTGGTCACTTCGCAGGTCAGGCCGGACCGAATGAGGTTCGGTGTTTTGGGGCGACATCCATCCATGTCGCCTCCATTAGTCACAATGATTTATTGAAATGTTATAGATAAATAAGCGTGTCTGGCCGTGTCGCCGGCCGTACGCCCGTAGAGTCCATATGGCGGGTCAGTCAGGATCGTACATAGACCAACCACCAACCGACCAGGGGCATCGGAATCGGAGTGCGTATCCTCTCACGCACCTTGCTGCGATTCTAATATGCCTTCACAACGTTACCCGCTCCCCAAAACATTCTACGTACATGGACAGTAATCAAAATCGAGCCCAGGTCCGGCCCCAAGAAGTCCATGTCCCTGACGAAAGAAGTACTTCGATCGTGCAGCGCTAATTAAAATCATGCAAACAACAAACGGAACCCCCCAGGACGCTGGATGTTTTACATTCTTCCCTGGGCGTTCTTCAGTTTCGGCCCGCCCCTGTCCCGTCCCGGCGTCGGTCTGTGCGTCTGTCGCTGCACAGACCGACGGGCAAATTCGGGCAAATTAAAAAACCTAAGCCAGCCCGGATTTTCGGCCCGGAACCCGGCCCCCGGGAAGTCAACTGGAATCAACTTCCTTCCACGGTTGGGTTGCGTTGGCCCTCCAAGTCACCGCAACGCTGCTGGATGACAAATTGTCTTTCGGAGGGTTCGCTCGGCCGGAGGAGAAAAAAGAACAACACCGCCCTCTTAATCCCGTACGACATCGGGCCCGGGAAAGCCAAAAGGTCACGTCACCGCGCATCGGAACCAATTTGTTGCCCAGCAGAAGCTGGTTGGGTGGCTTGTTGGAGAGTCGGAGTTTGCCAGCGAGCCTGGGAGCGGACGAGAAATTGGCAGCAAAATTTATTACCTCCACAAGAATGATTCTTCGATCGATTCGGTGGCGGTGGCATCGATGGCTGGGATGCCTTTTCTCATATGACCCGCAACAGAGCCGACCCGCTATTGTTGGTCACCGGAAGCGCTCATCCGACCCCGGCGTTGGTTTTATAAATTTAAACCGTGTTTTTTGGAGGTTTAGAAGCCTGGCGCTGTGTATTCATTTTGCGCCCGTCGGCCATCCGATACGTCGATGGAGCCGGATGTCCTTTTTAAAAGGGTCACAAAAACCCAACCCTTGTTATTGCGGTCCCCAGGTTCGCGGGTGGTCGATGGTAATGGCTAAATTCCACGCAGACCTCGCGTGGATGGGCTGCGTCAGCTGGCGAAATAGAGCCGCGCATAGCCGTGTGCTGCCGTTCGCCTCCCTCCGTATCGGGGGTCGTATGTTGACGCAACCCCACCGCGGCCACCGCGGCCACCGCGGGGTCACTAAAGTGCAATTATTTGGTCATGAAATGTGCCTGGCCCTGGGTGGCTCACGCCGCCGTAATTAATGTTCGTTTAGCGCGTATTGATTTATGAAACTCACCACCACCGACGGCGCCCTCTAGTGGGGATCCGTTTTTCGGCGCCCGGTGTTCGCAACAAAATATCGCGTTTCGGTAATTAAAAATGGTTACCCTTCCGGGGTACCGGGCGGTGTTAGAGAGAGTCCGGGTTTGAAAATGTGCGGCCACAATTAGCCCCCGCGGGCAATACATTAGCACCGAGGACTTTCGGGAGGGCCGAGGACGGGCGGGAACTTTCAAACTCCCGCGGGAGATCTGACTGCTAATGGATGGATTTTTGACGCGCTCTCCATCGGTCGCCGGCCCCCGGAATGATGGATGTAACGAAAAGGAATAACATTTATCCGAATTAATTTCCGTCAATTTGCGAGTTTAGAGCGTACGGCATTGGATCGGCTAGTCTAAACATAAATTTTAATTGCCTTTGTGCGACCGTTGCGAGCTCCGACTGACCGTCCATTAATCAGCTGCCCGTAATTGTGGAAGAGAAAAAAAATCAAACAACACGCGTGATTCATATTCAAAGTCAATTAACACAGTTGCAAAATAAATAATCATAATATGCAATTAAGGGATATAATAACATTATACACAGACCCACAGGCGCAACCATCAACCAACCGGCCGGCGATTATTGAAACTAATGATGCAATCACCAAACCGGAATCCGCGCGGACCGAATGAGTCAGGTGTTCCATATTTTGATTAATGATGGTCCTGGCGGTCGAATTATGCCGCCTCATTTTCATCCACTTCCCCTCACACAGCCTGACCGGAAGCCGGATGATTTTCACAAAACTAACACAACTAACGTCACGTATTCATTTGTGGCTAGGTTCTTCGTCTTTTTCTTTCTCGCCATCGCCCCCCCGTGGCCATCTCGTAATCGATAATGGATTCTCGATGCGTCCCCGAAGTCGCCGCACGTTTTCTATTACCAAACGGGAGCTTGGGCCAGGATCGCATCCGACAGCAACGACAAATGTGGGTCCAGCTCGCGTGCCCTGCGCCAGTGGAAATGCGTTGAAAATTGATCCCTTTTTCCGAGAGTCGATTATAAAGTATGTTGGTTGTCTTCTAAGTGTTTCTTTTATGCTGCCACTCTCAGAACAGGGAGATCGCGTTATGCTTCCGTCCAGTATAATGCTTTCCCACCGTGAATGGTCGTGAAAATGGCGAAGCGAACGAAAATGGACAGGAACACGGACCCTTTCTCGATGGGCACTCCATTTCTTACGAAAGCACTAGGCCTATCGCGTAACTTTGTTTCCCCCAAAACTCCGCTATCAACGATTCTTCGCTTTCTCCGATCCCCACCTAAAGAAAAGGCTTCGAGGCTTATCGAACGCTGACCAATCGAACTGCTGCTGCTGGAGTTTTCCCTGAATTTATTGTTTCCCAGATAAAATTTCAATTTAAAACAACAGGGCACCCAGCTAACGGCCACTGACCAGCCCTTTTTCATTGGCAGAAACCTTTCACGGCACGCAAGGTACGCAGCGTACGTCGCTTTTTTACGATGTTAATTGATATCGATAGGAATACGGTAGCGTTCCACGGTCACGGCTTCAGATTTCAGTGAAACGTGTGCCACTTTGCTGGCGGCGCAACCAACCCGGGGACCAAAAGGATTCCCAAGGATTTTCGTCCCAAAATGGAGCACCTTGAAAAGGGGGTGCCAACACGGAGAAAGATAAGCGGTTCCGCTGCAGCGAGTAGAAATCAATCGCCGGCGGAAGCCCGTGAAATGGGGCTTCGAAGTTGAAGAGTTTCACTGGAAGATAAAAACATAACCGTATTTTCTTTTCTAGATTCCATGTTTGGGCCCTTTTTTCGCAACGATTACCCCATAATCATGCTATTCTATCCTTTTTCATGGGTCGAAGGCAATTTATACAATCTCGAGTGGAACATTAATGAGTGGTGGGCCTTGTCTGTTTTGTGATCTCTTTATTTCGTTTCTCTGATCCGGTGCTCTGAACGGGGCCCGCACTCTTTGAGCACTTCATCAATATTAATCGCTGAAGGCGCATTTTAATGCATCACTTAGGTTTGGGATTGGGCAAAGAAGCGAGCAGATTGAAATTGAGCATAAATATTGCTCAACGCTTTTTATGTGTAACAATATTAACATAAATTCGAACGGGTTGATGCGTTGCGTAATGGATATTGATGTGGCCACGGACCAGAGCACTGTGGCGGGACAGTCCCGACAAACAAGAAATCCTGCCCGCTAAGAGAAACATCAGGATGGTTTCTCACAAGAAAAACTCTACCATCTACGGGTACCCTGAAAAAGTTAACCATCTTTTGCCGGCGAACCAGAACCTGCGGGGCAATAAAATTCCAAAATCAAAAGACGCTGAAACGACGACGATGGCTTCAGTGGACCCGGCGAAGAAGTAGAAGAAGATGGGGAAAACTTTTCCCGGTCCCCGAAGTTCCGGGCCAGTTCGACTACACTTTACTAAATTATTCATTAACAGATTGCCAGCAGCAGCAGCAGCCACTGTGTCTTGCCGAGCCTCGGAAAAGTGGCTCGCTTCGCCGAACGGAAGGGGCCAAAGTGGCCGTTCCCGAACCAGGAAAACGAGAGAAAAATCACCGTTCCACCGATTTTCCTTTTGAAATGGTAATAACAATCATGAGCCGCCACCGCCACGTGATACTATGCGCTGGGAGTAAAAAAAAAGCGTCCACAACCGAAAGAATACCGAAAAGGTAGTCGAAGGGAGTATCCTTTTACGAGCACATCATCTCCCACGGGCAGCACTACGCGCCCTTACGCCCGCACTTACATATTAACGCAACACGAAAGTGTTTTCCACGAGGGAGAGCAGAATCGGGTGGGGACCCTCCTTTTGTCGAGGCGAGGCGAAAAACATTATTTTTATGTATTTTTCATCAAGACGAATATGGAGTGATAATGATGAATACGCTCAATTATGATAAAAGCATGGCGCCCGAACTCAGCCTCGCACGGCCCAGAGCTGGTTCCGGTGGTGTGCTTTCTCTGTATTATTTTTTTAGTGTATTATTGTTTCCTATAAAGCAGCCCTCAAAGGGGTTTGCTTTGCGAGAAGAAAGAAAACCCAAAAGAGAGGCCTCTCTTTTGTAGATATAAACAGCATTTTCAGTGCTTCTATGCTGTAGCATATGAAAATCGAACAGAGGCACCCGACGGAGGGCGCCGGGCGTCGGGAAGTGGAACCTGTTGTCTGGCGAAGCACCCGACAGCGCCAAGTGAGACACTTGAGGGTGCATTAAAACTATCACTTTCACAAGCCGTCCCATGGGAAAACGGGGAAAACTCTTCCATATTTCATCTTGATGCACAACATAAAAAGGAGGCACCACGGGAAGGCGCCTGCTCTCGGGTGCTAGGTGCTGTTATCCACTTCGATCCACTGCCTTTGAATAGCGAAACAACTACCAACAATGTGTAGGGGGAACTGACTCCATCCATTACACCGGACCACCGCCACAGTGATTATTACTCAATTTATATCAATTTGTTTGTCATATTCTCCGACCCGCAGTACGGCCGCTTTGGATTCGGCAGATTTTTGGCCAATCCCCGGCACATTCCCAATATCCCTCCCCCAAGTATTGCTTTCCACGGAAGATGGATGTGTTCCGAAGCTAGTGTGTGTGTTCGTATTTTATCTAATTTATGGCGCACGGCCATGCTCGAGGCCCCCTTATTTCTTACGAGGACTATCAAACATTCCACGGTCTCTCCTTTCTTTTTCTCGCTTGCTCGTTCTACCGTCTTCAGTTGTGGTGGCAAATTAGAAAATTCCTGTGGCCATTGCGATGGCTTCCCAGAAGGAGTTTCAGTACTTGAGGATCCGCAGCCCACGGCTCCATTAGACTAAGCACAGTTTATCTTCCCAACTAGCAAGAAGTTCGCGATTTCGCGAATGTTTGGGTGGCCGGGGCCCATTTCCGGGGAACCTCCGGAAAAATCTAGCGCCAAATTTATAGCGTCCCACGCCAAACCCACACACGCCGGATTGCACGTTTCTCCGGAGCGATCGATTGTCGCACGGCCGGCTCGTCCGAAAGAAAGAGATTTCCGGATGGTGATTGGTTGGACCGCGGAATTTTCGAAAATCTTCCTCCAGTCCCCCAGCATTTGGGCGGCTGCGCTTCGGTGGGCGCTAGTTAAGATGAACGGCCATGAAAAGTCGATTTATCCCCCTGGTCCCAGGGGTAGAATTTGCTTCCTTGCGATGTTTGCCGGTGCCGTTTCGATTTGCAGCAATCGTCCTACGGCGGTCGAGCCGGCCGTTGATGGATTGCAAGAAAAACTGGAACCGGGTGGCCTTTCTTAAGATTTCCACCGAACTCGGCCGGCTCGCACAGTTGTTGCCGAGATGGGGTTTTATGATCTATCGATTGTGAAACTGTAAACGACACCGGCCGGCCGGACGGGCCGACGGAGCAATCGTTTATTGCTGCTTCGCAACAATCGCAAACCGGCGAATTTTAATTGTTTATTGCGGTAACGGAGAAATCCATAAATCAATCATCCGCAGGAGTGATTTCGCGCGGAACGATTCGAGCTCGATCGGTCTCACGTCGGTGGTTTCAAATTGATTTCGGCGTTAACAATCATTGCAAGTTGATATTTCCTTTCAAACGTCTTTGAAGGCCGATACTGGATGGCGATTTCTGTTATTGTTGGAAATCACTGCTCGCCCATTAAAGTAAACCGATAATGTACAAGAATAACTTGGAAACGTAATTGTTTTTCATCCTTTCTATTTTTTATTTTACTGAAATTTAACATACTTCTGAGGCATGTTCCAAATTTTATCTTTCATTTCCAATATTTCGTTCAAATATTTAATTCTACGTAAAACCTACGTAGACCATTATGTTAATCGTTTCATTCTTTTGATTTTCTGACAATATCCCTTCAAACGTATAAATACTGTTTGATTCTTGACTCCAACACAAAAGAGAATAGTAAATGTAGTGTGAAATGTGTGAAAGATACGAATTATTATCATCTTGTTTCTTCTCATTGTATGTCTGCGTACTTGGCCTCTCAACCAGACCACGCCAGCATCATCAATAACCACAAAGCCTAAACAATATAGAACAAATAATCAATCACGAGAAGATCTACAGCAGAGAAAAAAAGAACCGCAACCATCATTGAAACATCCTCCAGCAACAAAATAACAATAGAGTAAACCCGAGATAAGCCCCCAGCAGTTTAAAAAATGTCACTGCACCAGTCATCCATGATTATTCGGCACACTTCTTAAGGTAACGTAGCCAAGATTGAAGAAAATAAGGATCAGACAATGACCGCATAGTGGGTGCAATGCTGGCCAATAAACAAACATATCGCTTTCTATTTTATTTCATGCCCAAACGTCAAAATATCAGTGCCGATGAGCTGAAGGAAATGACATCGAAGCAACCGACTCCCGGAAAGCAATTAGTAACAGTAATTTATTTTTATTAGCTTGTTTCGTTCCGTCCAATCACAAAAGAGTAATGTCTGTTTTGTAACAAAAAACAAGAAAGCCAAGTTTTCAAACTCCACCCGAATCGGCCATTTGCTTCCTCCTGTTACACGGAGTCATTGGGGAGACTTCCCGGGTCGCCCCAAAAGACGCATTCACTTCGCGGCGCTAGCCGACTTTAACGAAACAATCAGCGAAAAGCGGCCTCCGGTGTGTACTTTCCGTCCCGGTGTCGGTTCAATCATTTTCATTGATTTTTACGCCCCACGTTTTTCTGTTCCTTCGCCGCAGTAGCAGCCGGAGCAGTACCGCAGGTGCCAACTCCCCGATGGGAACGGGTACTAACGACGACCGGGTACGTAACTTCAAGAGCCGCCTAACCTGGAGTAAGTAAATCAGCCAAAAGACGCTCGGAAAGTTGGCAACGCACCACGGTTCGATGACGATCTAGGGCAGGATAAGTGAGGGTGCGCCTCCTAGCGCCATTACCTTCGCGAATGGGCCCGGGGGCCGCAATGCGCTGGGGGTCTGGATGGGGCCAACAATCCACAGGAGAGACATACATTGCGCTTTATGCACAAATCGGCCGCCCAGCTCATGATTAGCCTTCTTGTGTCGCAGCCCGCGGTTTGCCGACAACAAGATACTCGGGCTCTTTAGCGTCTTCACTCCAACTTCACTGAGTTGCTGCATAACGATAAGAACTGATAGTCCCACTAAACTCAATCAGGTTGTGGCCGGAGACAGGCGGAGTCTATAGAACACGACACTCACAGAGGGAAAGGGTGCTCGTAAGGAAACGTGTCTGGCAGGTAGCATACCGTCCGTACTTCACAAGAAATTGAGAATTCGTGGCGAGGGAGCGCTACTAACTTCAATATCCGCCAGGCATCCGGCGCAGAGGAAGGAAAGAAGGCCTCCAGGCTCGCTGGGTCGCTTGTTTGTTGTGCTCAAATTGTGTCTGTTTTCTGTCCTGCGGTTACGCGGCTGATGCCGGGAGGCGCTACTTTATGCGAAGGAAATTAAATACTTCTTGCGTTTATCCCTTTTTTGTGCCCGGCGGAGGGTTCGGCGGAGATTCTGGGATTGCTGTGGTAAGTGCCGGGAGACTCGGGATCAGTTCCCGGTGCAAACCGTGCGGTAGATTAGACGCTGTGTCACGGTACACGCTGTGATATGGGTTCGCAAACCTGCCTGTCACCGCCCGCCCGGGGTTTCTGGAATGGAAACGGTTCCAGGACGCAGTTCTTGGGGTGGCCATGGAGAGACAAATTTACTCGCGTTTTACACTTTTACGCACCAATTTCGTACAATCCCTGGCATTCCGGGAAAATCCTTTTCCCCGTTCGGAGGTGGCACTCTGGGCGCTTCTGTTAATATCCAACTACGCGTTGGACGATTATTTTCTGGCCGTTACTGCGAAGGTGTAAAACTTGAGAATGGATTTGGGAATTAGTTTTAGAGGGCATAGCGAAAAGTGTTTGTGTCTTCTGTAAACATTATTTTATTAATTTAGAAAGTTAAGCTTTTACGTTACTATTCGCATTTTGTGTAAATTATTGTTACTTTCATTCTGATTTAACAATCTTAAAGCTGACTCCTGAGATTCTTACAAAACGATGAAATATTGGAAAGGCCTGAATCGAAAATCCAAACAATCCAAAAGTACAACAAAATGCTTGAATAGGTAACGAGACACCAACACCTAATTCGCAGACCGAAAATTAACCTTCAACCTCCACGGCTTCCGAAAGCAACCAAACTCTTAAGGTGATTATAAGAACCATCATCTTCATCTTCCAACTGGGCCGGCGCTGACTTGGGACCCCAGCCGTGGGTAGTAACCCCATTTTCTGGAGTAAAATTAAATTTTTCCACGTAATCTCATTAACTTACGCTTACGCGGGGTGAGATTAAAAAATTAGATCCTGCTCCCTCTGCGCGGCACGCAATTTGGTTGTCATCCGCGTGAACTTTAAGACCGTTTCCGGTCGTTTGCAGCCACGGAAGCGTTTAACGCCCACCTTTGCCACACTCTGTTTGTCGCTTTCCGAGCGACACTATTAATTTCACCCTATCCACCCTGGAAGAAGGTTTAGTTTGAGATAAAAAAAGGGCCACATTAACCTATTTCCGGGTCACCGGATCATGACCCGTTCGTGGTTCGAAAGCAACAAGCGCGACCGGGCGAAACAAACAACCCGCGGGACGCGAACGGAGATGAGTTTTATAATTTACTGCCTCGATTTATGTGGGTGTGAAGGTTGCAAATACAAGCAGAAAAGAGGTTCTGAGCACGGTGAAAAAGGGGCCTCAAAAATCATAGTAAATTTCGCAAACTTTTCAGTCGACGACGACAAACGATTGACATTCTTTGGGTCTCCAGGCTGGTTGGTCAATATTTAACATCCTGTTGCTTGCTGGGGGTCCTCAGTTTTTCTACTTCAACCCTTATCCAACCATTCTGGCAACCGTTGAAGAAGGTGAATAAGAATTAATTAAATTTCTCGCAACGCGTCGTAATCACGTCGCATCGTTTGGGACGTAAGATTGCTTTTCTTCTTTTCAAATAGTTTATTTTCAAAGTCGTAGGAAATAAAATATTACTTTTCTCAACTGAATAACAATTATTACATTTCTTGGCGTGCACATCAATTCCCAAAATATACTGAGATCCCGGCACAATACTTCCGTCCATTGAACTCAGCATTTTAGTTCACAACGAAAGGCGTTTCTGAAAAACATCCATTAGAGCTGGCAGTGCCAAAGAAGGATCTTCGAGAATTCTTTCACCGACATAAAAATGCACAAAAAACTAGTTGGCCAATGAGTAATGATCCGTTCGCGTCTACTTTATCACTGCCCAAACCGCAACGGCAAACCGCCAACTTATCTGGTTTGCCAACTCTTTGCCAATTTATCGACGAGAAATGGGTTGTCGGAAGAAATAAACTTCGTTGGGAAAGAGAATAGAAAATCGAGAAGCTTCCCTTTCCTGTTTTCGATCATTTGCATCCTCACGGACCATTGAGCTCCACAGCATCGATTTTCTACTCCATCTTGCTTAATTGAGACCTGGAACATAAGATACCTTTCGCTTATGCTTCCGATAGTTTTTGTTTGGAAGTAAAATAAAGAATTACTCTCGCCTAGTAACTAAAGTTCTGGTACTGGTCCGGAAAAGCGCACTAGTTAAAAGAGCAATGTGTCACCGATCTTTTTTCTGTAATCAATTAGTGCCATCTGAACCAAGTGCGACCGCTATAAATCTCCACCCAATTCTGCAACTGCAATCCGACTTTCAACAACTCTCCACCAAACATCGCCAGCACGATCTACAATCGAACGGCACTCGGGCGGTGTAATAATCCTGACCCCACTCTACGGCATCTGCACTCTGCGCCACGTTGTGCCGCGCGGTAAGTCACTTGCAATAAAGTGCAATTATTTCTCCCAACTTACCGTCTTTCGGACGTCTCGGTCGGTCCACGAAAGATGGCCCTTTTGTCCCGTAATGCTCGGTCCCACTCGGGGTAACACGCCGGATCGGGACTGTTGTGTTCGGTCTAACGGCAGCGGCGAAAAATGACATCCAACCACTCCATCCGAGAAGTCCCGAGACTCGGGCTTGAGGTAATCCTTGGACCTATAAATGAGAAAGTACACTCCATTGGAAGTCTGGGCGGTTCTGCTGGCTGCGCCGGTGACCCAGGGATTTTTAACTACAAAGACACTCCTTTTCAGCGACTAACGATGGTAGCAGCAAAGAACAGCCCGGCGCTCCGAATCTTGCCACCGTCCGGTCCTAATTTCTGCCAGCGTCATCGGGGACATCTGCCGTTGTGGCAGCAGTATGGCCTAACCATTCTGCCGGACGTGTGTCGGCGAAGGCGACCTAGAGGACCAAGTGCTTCCGAATGGAAACTCCTAGGTGGTTCGGATCGTGACTCGGTTCGGTGCCGGGTGTCGTGCCATGGCCTTAAGCCGCTGACTCGCGACCATATCGTAAAGTTTAATCTCCCAATGATCGTCCACTGCTAACCAGCGTTCCGATGGGTCATCGGGCAATAAAGAACTCCGGGGCCAGCTTTCTGGTGACAGTTTGGTTGAAATGGTTTCCAACCATAACGGACCCCTGGTACGATGCATCCGTGCAAATGGTACTTTAAGCGCAGAGTGTCTGGATATTATGGTTCTAAAAATCAGGTAAATCACTAGATTTATCCCACGGTCATCCTTTAAGCCATCGTTTTGAGGTAGAGTGACGATAATTTAGAAGATAACAGGATAACAAGCTACTTTTTATAGTGACATCTTAAAGACCTTTCTCCGACACATTCAAATTAGGCCAAGCAAGTTATGTAAAGCTTCATATAAACAGTTCAAATTACGTTCAATGCAAAAAGCGTTAATGAGAAATGGTAATTTAGGACACAAATCGTCGTGCGCCATATTTCTCCTTCTTGTCCCTAGCAAAATACCACACAATTTCAAATAATTTAGAAATGTAATTAATTACCAACATTCCGTGGGGGGCGAAAATTCGGTCAAACCTGCGATAAAAAGAGCCCTCACTGGAAACGGAGCATGGAACCGCAGGCATTGAAATATCACTACAATGCCGGCGTCATATTTCCACCGCTCGTTAGCGATATCAGTCCCCGCGCAGCCAGTGGACTGGAGGTAAGAAAAACCGACAAGAACATGGTTCCCGGAAAAAACGACCAAATTTGTTGGACAATTTTTCTTTCCACTCGAAATCACACAACTCGTGTAGGCGCATACGGCGCATAATTCCGCGTATCATGCCGCTTATCACCACCACCGCGGCGTGTGTTGTACTCCCCACACCCGATTGTCCTTTTTTTCGGTCCGCTATGGGAACCTATGGGCGCTTTCCTTCTATTTCTGTCATTATTTGATTTCTTCCAGGGAAACCTAGCTCCGCTCGAGGCTGCCAGGGGACTACCCGGGTCCGCCTTTTCACTGTTTATCAAATGTCCTTGTTCTCCGCCACGATGTTTTCCGCCTTCCGCTGCCACTTCCCAAATCTCATTACTTCCGTCACATTAAGCCTTATGTCAGTTCATCATCTGCCATATCTTGCCACTACCCGAACGCACCCGATGGTCGTCATCCCATTCTGGTTGCAGCTCCAACTCCAACGCCGAGTCCCATTTCCTTTTTGGTGGCCCTTTCCAAGGCAAATCGCACCACCCGGGCAACTGACACCGAACAGAACCGGGGCAAACGATTTCGGCACACCCTCGGAATCCCTCGATGTGTCGCGCAGCAGATTGTCATTGGCAGTGGAGAACGGAGAAAAAAAACAAGATGGAGCCACCCAGATTTTGCTTGCTCCGTGGCTTTGCTTTGATTTTAATCAAATGCATCAAACGGAGCCGGAAGCTGAGTCGGCTGCCGAGGGTGGCAGAGCGAGAATAGACCGGGATCGGCGCATCTACGCAGTTTCGGGAGCACCGGTTTAATGGAGGAGAAAACTGGAAGGATCCCACCGACGAACCGTCACAGCTTGGGTCAATATTTGGCCAGCGTTGCTGCAGCCAATTCGGAGATAACATCAGGCGTTATCGAGCGCCAAACAGCCACGACATTGGCCAGGCTTTAAACAGACACTCTCCGTCGTTTGGATCAAAGCCCGTCAAATATTCAAAGCGAAAGATTACACCAAGAAGACAATATGGCTCAGAGTAGCGTTTTGGGCAAAGCGTTTCAATTCAGTAGTCTCAGTAGGCCTCAAGTTTCCGAACAGTAGACTCCAACACTGTTCCGTTTAAACTTTGACAGATGGTCTTGAGTTTATGGTCTGGCGTTGACGGCTAGATGACGGTTGATTTGTTTGTCTGCTGCTTTGGGTTGCCCTGCATGATCCGTAGCTCACAGGATACCGTCTATCCCGACGACGATGCTGGTAATGGGAACGATTACATATGATCTATTCATGGCCCGTATCGTGGAGTGTTGTTCTACACGGAAGCCGGCCCTAATGCCGATCGGATTCTGGTTCCGGGCGTATTAAGCCGTCAATCATCTCATTCCGAGTCTTCGGGTCCTTCTGCTCATTCGCATTGATTTCGTGAGTAGTTGATGAGCTTCTAGGCTGATGGGATTTTAATTTCTCGCTCCAGCCCTGGCGAGGCTATTAACGTGTAAATCCTACCGTCCGGCCAATCGGCAGGATACGCTACGCCGACTTAAGCGTATCAATCAATCAGACCTCGAATCCAGCCACTGATGGACGTTTGGAAGATGAAAGGATTAACGGTGCCGATGCTTATCCCAGTACTGTGGAAGCACACCGCACATGGATATAATTGGAGTTTCCGTTCAGGAGTTTTTGTAGCTCCGACAGATTGTCTTCGCTGCGACAACCATTAAACAGCATCTCAAATTCGCCTCCATTCTGCGAGTCGCATCTGAGTACGTCTGAAGCATTGCGAAGGCCAACCTTTGGCCTTTTTAAACCCCTTGTTTCCTGAAGATCAGCAATCTACCACCGTCGTCGAACGTCATCCCACACCGGGGCCACTAATTGACCACTCGCGCTCCCTGCGTCCCGCTGTGTGTCAAACCACCCGAGTGACGAAATCATCGTCCATCCATTAGCTCGAACCCTGCGGAAGCACCCGGTGCGCCATTAGAAAGGATCTCCCGTGGGTGCATCCCCAGCGTCCACAGACACCAAGCCTTCTTCAAGATCTCTCTCTCTCTCTCTATCTATCTCCCTCTTTCTGTCTGTCTCATTACCGGAAGAGTCCTGAAGAGTCGGGCCCACAAAAAGGAAGTACCGTAATGCAACACGGTGACAACAACCCCGAACTCTTGCCACATCCTTCCGAGCAGCAGCAGCAGCAGTGACAGCATCATTTACGGCACAACCCGAAACAAACGCTGCCCATTCCAGGGGATAAATAGACGCCCTAGTTTCATTTCCTTCGCCATTAGAAGCACCAGAACGACCACCCCCGGACCGCTTCGGATGCGCTCCGGTGCTCGGTGAGGAGTCGAGTGGAGTGTAGTGAAGTAAACAGCAACTCGTTTCACTAATGCGGCCCGGTCTTCCGGGCACGGAACGTTGAGTGGTTCGCCTTGCCGTTTGAACCACGGCCGCAAAACGCAGAGCAGCGCAGACCAAACAAGAACAACAGCAAAAAAATCACAAGGCTCACCACGGCCGGAAGATTATGATGATTGATGTAAGAAAATAGTGCGCCCCTCGTAATGATGGTACAAGTAGTAGCAGTTTTAGTGGCACCCATTACGTCATGTTGTGGTGCTGGCCGTTGCTTCGTCTTTTCCTTCTCCGTTTGTGTACTTCTGTGTACTTCTGTGTGTTTTTCCATTTTCTTTGGTGTTTTAAGGTTTTCTCTTATCTCCACCATCCTGCGGCCACTCAAACTGGGACACTTCATCACTTCAGCACAATTGGTACATGGCCACGACGATGTCCGAGTTCATCCGGTCGTCGGAGTATTACGGTTGACATTTGAAACCATCGCCATGAATGGTGGCGTACATTTTGAGGATATAAAAAGAAGGATCGGGAGCGCCTATGTGAAAAATTGTATAATTGTTTAATGGTTTGTACAGTTCATTCAGTGTGGTTTATGAAAACATTGATATCTTTCAACATCATAAACAAAATAAAAATACTAAATACGAATTACCAATTTCAAATCTCACATTTATCAATAAATTCCGCACTCAGCTTTGCATCGACTGCTTCATAAAACATAACTCTGTGTAATCAGAATTTTTTATCTAAAGATTTCATTACTTTCCCATCGAAGAGAAGGGCCAACGTGGCAAACGGAACCAGTTGCATCAGCAAAAGCGACCGTCTCCCTCATTAACTGATGATGTTTGGGGTGGCCCAGCCAGTCAGCCAGTCAGCGTTGATCGTTGTTTGCATCTCGAACGATGATGTTTACCTTTTCAGCAGTTTCGTCAACCGTTGCGCATTTGTGGCCACGCCAGGGCCACGGAGGAGCGACCCCGAGGAGCACATTCAATATTGACTTGTGCCGAAGCGAAAGCGATTTATTAATATATTCGCAAGCCGGTGCGTGCTATCAGCCAAATGGGGCCGACGATGGCTGTCGGCTCTCTAGGAACGTCCTAGACGAACCGTGGAACCTGCTGCCGAAAGACGAGACACTTTGAAGGACATTTTGAATGCAAATATTGATCCATGTCCTCGATCACGGTTCGGTTTTGCGCTTCGTCGCTTCGCTGGCGGCTCGAGAGCGGTACAGCGGATATCCTGTTGCGGGACAAACTTTGAGTATGAAGGATGGCAGTGTGTTAGTGTGTACGTGTGGGAGCATGATTTATCGGAACGTTGAGACTGAATATTGAGCGCCTAATGAAGCGGAACCGAAGTAAGATGCTTGCATGTAGAAGAACTTCTTGTCTGCTTTCATACACGCAGTGTAGCGCGAAGACATATCGAAAATAGTTGAGTCAAATATATCCAACAGATTGTATTTTTATTCGCGTAACATGTTTTTCTACTTCTTGGGACGTAAAGAAAGTAAAGTAAAACGAACTGTTTGACTTCTTCCGACAAATAGCATCTCTTTTGACGACAAGAACCTCCAAGCATTATTAATGATTTACTTTCCTAGCGAAAAGGTCAACTCTCCCGCGTGGACCGGCACTCCTACTCAAACAAATCAAATATTCCATTATTTCCATTCCATTTCCATTGTTCCAATTATCCAATTGTCAAGCCTTTTCTTGTCCACCTTCCTGGAATTGAGGGTGGCTTCTGAAAAATGGCGATACACTTCCATTAATATCTTCTGTTGGTGACTCGCTCCAGTCGATCTATGGTGCCATCAGTGTTCGAGACACTGGCAAAAAAGGCCTTCAACCAAACCTTCATCATAGATGGATGAATGTCCTCCGCCTTTCTTCCACAAGACTGCTCGTGCTGGGTTGGGACGCGAGCAACCCGGCCAAATCTTGGTCATAAATTTTAGAAAACAAAACTCAGCCACGTGCCAGCCGGGCGCCGAGTTTTTGTTTTTGAAAATTTGGACAAAAAATCCCCAAATGCCGAATGGTCGTCCATGCGAAACAAACTCCCAACAAGACGGTTCGTTGGAGTCGTAGTTGGCCGCCAAGGTTCACGGGTCCGTTGTTCCTTGGAGACTTGGGCGATTCGTCGATTCATCTTCATGTAATATACTGTTTGTTTCGATTGTAATATGGAAAAGTGCGCCCCTTTTGTAATATCATTTTTGTTTGTCCCACACGGCATTAGAACATCATTCCGCAGAAAATCGTAACCGGTTACACGTATATGTTTGGCATTAAATTGTCGCCTTTTTCAGTCCAAAGTACAGAAACGACTTTTTAAAAAATGAAACGACGAAACACAATGATAATTCGTGAAAAATGGCGCAAGCGGTGTCTTTTGGCAGTTCCAAACTGGACAAACCTCAACCTCCTTTTGTTCTATTTTGCTTCAAACTCTTTTTTCTGAACTCGTTGCAAGTACAAGGAAATGGTTGTAAGCACAAGAAATATGGTCAACCGTTTATCTTGATGAGTCTGCGACTTTTTCTCCACAAAGAACGCCACCGGGGGATTGTTTTTGTGACGTTCTAGGACAAAAGAATCTAAACACTGCCGGCACCGTTCAACCCATCAAAGACATTTAACTCCGATGCAAATCGGACAGAACTTTTGCCGAACCTGCAGCCGCCAGTCCAGCGGGCAGGTGGAGGTCCGGGCAACGAATAATTTCACCGAAAGGACTCCTTCCCGAAACACACAGAGTTTTCGCCAACCGTAGAGAAACTTCCCGTCAGGTGGAAAACTCTTTTCCCTGCTGCAGCGATTATTTAGTCGTACGGGTTTTTTTTTATTTTCATCTCAAACCCTGCTCTAGGTGGAGTTTTGAATTAAGACGAAAACGAAAAACACCGCTGAAGCAGCATTTCCGATTGTAGCAATTGTTCCGCTTCCGGTGATCCACTGGAAAATGCAGAAGGGTTTGGGGAGGGAAAAATTTGCATTTGACCGATGGCCAACGTTCGAAAGCCGGAAGACGATTAAGGCACAGGCACCAACCCAGAAATGGGCAGAAAAATGCGAGTTCTGCAGCCGGAACAAGAAGGTGACACCGGAAACGGGTGATGCAAAAAAAACGGGAAGGTACCTGCAACTGGCTTGCGCTAGCCCGTAACTAACATGTTCAACTTTGCAGCCAGCAGGAAGCGGGACATCTATATATATAAAAGAGTACCGCGTTATTGTTATTCCTTTCAGAACTCAAGAACGGCTGAACCGATTTGGCTGAAAATTGGTGTGGAGGTAGCTTAGATCCAAGGGGGTAACATAGGATACTTTTTATAATCCGATCGCGTCACAATGAAGCCACAATACGCACAATGTGTTTTTTTTCATATGCAACGGGACAGACAGAGCACGCAACAGCAAACAATTGTTGGCTTCTCTTTCTCGCTGATGCAAGGTCCCCCCGCCCCCTTTCCCCATCCAAATAAGGTCGCCGCGATCTCTTCCACTGAGGCGGCATCGACAAACGATAGACAGAGAGCGAAACAGCAAGCAATTGTCTCTCTCTTGCGTATGCTTACACTCTCTCTCACGAACGCCGAATAGTTTGGCAAATTGTCAGCCAGTGAGAGAGTCTCAAGTTATTCTCGCGAACCACTGCGAGCAATTGTTTAGCGACAAAGGCCAGAATTCTCGCAGTTCGACAATTCGACGGCTCTCATATCTCCTTTGATCCTTCGCGTCGTAAAAAAATTAACGTGCGTGGAAATAATATTGAATACATTATTTTTAAGCACTTTCTTATTTCGATGAGTAATTTTAATCGTAGGGAAACATTTATCAGTAAGTATTTACTTAAAAATAGTGAAATTGTACCGTACAATGGTACACTACAATGGTCCATTGTCCGTACCGTGTCCAACCATTGTACCGTACCGTGTTTCATTTGAGATGGGTTCGAATGTTTGGATTTTTGTTTGTTTGGGAAAAGTAATGAAGGGTTAAATTCGTGTCAATTCCAGAAATCCTGATCTTGAGATAAATGAGGAGATACCAGCTAACAATTAGGAATGCCAGCGCCAAATCGTGAACTGAATGACGTATATAATCGAGATGTTTGGCGCATGTTGCGAGATGTTTTGGAGGGGCAATGATTTTACTGTCCTGAAATTTCCGCCAAACACTGCCAGTAATTCCAAGATCAGCTGACGAAATGAAGTTCTTCTCTTCTTATTGGACAACGACCGTTGAACGGTTTTAGCCTGCACCAACCAGCGACAATGTTAATCTCTGATACTCTTTCTAAACGTTCGTTTTTACGGGCCGGGTTGTTAGTCCCGCGCCAACCCCCTGGAACGCCGGAATCGGGAATCGAACCCATGGCCAGCTGCGATACAGGGACGAGCGTTACCGACTGCTCCTATCACCGGGGGCCCATTGCCTCTGGGGCGAAACAGAGTTCGCCGGGCCTGCTAGTAAAGGATAAAAATACGGAAATGCGATAGTTCTGGAAGGAAGAACGGCTTCACAAAAAAACAACTGTGCTAAAGTCCGGCAGATGGATGCAAAAGTTTTTCTTATTACTGTTTAATTTATCTTTTTTCTTCTGCCCTTAGGCCATACAAACAAAGAAGCTGCATTGCAGAGGCACCTTGCAATGGTTGTAAAGGTAATTTTAGTTGAAGGAAAGTTTTCTCTTCGGTTCGGTTCGGTCCATGAAAAAAGATCAACTTTGGAGCTAGTATCTTGTTTCACTAAACAGCGAGCGCGACAAACAATGACCGAATGAGCTGCCTGGCAATGCACTTAAACAGAACATGATGAAAATGCGTAAAATATGATTTAAATAAAATGACAATAAATCGAAAATAAATAAGAAATGGAGCGTATGATGTCTGTACCGGCCTTAAATTTGATGGCGAAACCTTTCACTCGAAATCGAAACCTCACGCCAAACTGCATCATAAACCGAGTTACGATCGGTGGCAGTCGCGTATCGCTGCCGTGACACCAATCGAGATTTATTTTCCTGCATTTCGCGACTTAATTCCACAATCGCATTCGCGGAAAGCTCCAACCGTTTGGCATCGGCCTTTCCAAACGGTTTCATTTTGTCACTTTCCGCTGCCAAACTCCAGCATCAAATCATCGAATTTTGCGAATCGCATTTTTATTGCCAATTCCGGTTTCACTCGGCGAGGGAATGGACGGAGGGAAAACTGTCGCTCAAACACTCACGCTGATCGGAATGAAATTTTTATCGACCTTTTGGAATTACTGAAACGGCGGCGATCACAGAGGAATAAGTGCTGCTGCTGCTCGAGAGACAGCAGGACACATTTTAAAACGGGAAACGGACCGGGTGCACAGCGGGAAGATAAAACTCACCACAAGCGGCCTGGTGGGTGGCCCGGATACAAAATTGGCAAACAACCCGGATTCCAGGCACCGTAAAAATTGATTCCAAGGTGCCAACCACGCGAAGGATGTGTCGCGCTAAACGAACACGCAAATGCATTTCAAACCCTGTCGAGTGGTTGGCAGTGCGCGACAATGTCGTCGCACGCGCCGTATCAGGGCACCACATCGATGCTAAACATCGTAAAATAAACGCACCGTTCCAG
Organism: Anopheles cruzii; assembly: GCF_943734635.1. Lineage (NCBI taxonomy): Eukaryota > Metazoa > Arthropoda > Insecta > Diptera > Culicidae > Anopheles > Anopheles cruzii. Next base: position 7,143,323 of record NC_069145.1, read on the forward strand.
ACGCGAGCATTCAAATCTGTCTCGGCTCGGCTCCATTTCCATTTCCCGAATATTAGCCTAAACGATTCGGCGGGCTCCCAATTGCCGCGGGCACTTTCCTAGCGAAACAATCCAATTCACGGGCTCGTTCGTTCGATCCGAGCACCCGGATCCGAGAGTTCGATCTACGATAGTTTTCTTAAGCGCGCCCAGGACTCCCGTCCAGAACGGTGCTCCGGTGGTCCACATCCGCGGCCGCCCGGCACGTACTGCGAATATATTTTGTTTTATTTTCTTTTATTGCACATTATTTCCGGTTCCGTGTGTCGCTTCGCGAGCGAAACCGAAGGACTCTTCAGAATGGAAACTTCCGTTCGCCCCAAGTCCCAAATGGTGGCTCTAATGGTATTGAGCAAACCGTACTTCCGGCTCGAGGTGGCACCGGGCACGGACCGGAAGTTGGAAGATGGAAGCACGTGATCATTTTTAGTGTGTTTGGGGTGTGATTGCTATTATTGCACTTAGTGTTTTATGCATATCGATGCACTTTGTCCGGTGCCCGGTTGGTGCCACATTGTACCACACACAGGGTGGTTCGAAAAAGTTTCCTCTACGTACGGGTGAAGGTTAAAGTTGAATATGAGTTAATGAATCTTTCGAAGCTTCATCCTTCAAATTGAATGAATGAATGAATTTTATAAATTAAACGTTCTGCATAAGAACCATGAAAACCAGCAACGTGGTTCAAAACAAAAAGTTTGCTTCTACAATTCGCTCATTTTTAAGTAAATGTTCTTGAAAATAGAAGTTGTTCTCCATTTGTAGAAGATTCATTTACACATCATTCGATCATCGGTACAGAATATCTTATTACTTATTCAATTAAACACCATATGAAGCTTACAAAACTATTGTTCACATAGAATATAGAGTATTTTGAAAGAAAATTATAACATTGGCCACACTGCTTTTGCGCCACACCGTGGCATGCATTGTGAGACGTTGTCGCATCTGGCACTAAGAACTTCCTGCCACCCCACGGATCCGGATGCCAACTTTGCCAGCATATCCATAAAGTTAATGCGGAACCACTCGAGTCGAGGAGCAACGGTAAGAAACAGCGAAAGGACACATGCACACTGACGGCAATGCACTTCTTATACGTGTCCTTGCATGCAGCGACGGATTCCCGTATGTGTGTGTGTGTGTGCCAACAATAGAAGGCTGCACATCGCATTGGTGGTGTGTTTGTACGATTCGGAAACCCGTATCCTCACGGAGTCCCGACGTTCGCCTGGTACCGGTCCGCCAGAGGAAAGGCAAACGACGGTGATCGTAATAATGCCACACGATTCTTAAATTTGTCTCTGCAAACAGGAAATAACGGTGGAAACAGTAAAACACACACACACACACTGGGGGCGTTCGGGAGAAATGTGTAATTTGGGCCAATTTGCATTCGCCACTTCACGCCACGCGACAACGAACGATTTTATTTCCCCAAAAACCAATAAAAACACTGACGGCACCCGTGTTCTACTATGAGGCTGCGCTCTCCCTTAACGACCCAGCGAGGTGCTTCGTCTGGTTTAAAGGGTCTCCGATCTCGCCATCATAGGTCGGTGTGAAAACGGTACTTTATTAGTAGTTTTGATTTTTATCTCCATGTCCCCGGCCCTAGAAAGGGTCGCATTTGGCGTCGTCACGTCCAAGCTACAACTTTCCACTAGCACGTCCGGGCGAATCGGTACTATCCGATATTATAACGCCATTTTGGCACGCATTCCGGGTCGAGATAAAACGAATGTGCTTCCCGAGTGTGCAAAGATTCCATCCGGGTTCTTCCGGTGCTTCCGGGTTTTAGTGTCCCAATGGAGCCCATGCATTGTTCCTTTGGTTTGCGGCGTACAGCTACGAAAGATAAGGCCTCCGCTACCCCAATTGTTGATACTGTTCAAACAATACTTTATGTCTGTCGATTGATTTACATAAACCCAATAAGGCTCCTTTTTGAAGTGTTAATGAAATTCCGCAGAATTCGAGTTTTCCGGGAAAGGATGCTAAACACAGACACCGGTTCGACGTATCTAAACGCTGAGCTACACTGTCGCCCAGGGCCTCTTCTCGAAAGTGAAACGCGTTCTTTGCCAAAAACTGACAGAAACGACAACACAGGGTTTCAATCGAAAGCCAACTGCAAAAGCTTGTAATTGAATCGATTCTCATCGTCGTCTGATCCACCGGAGGACACACCGGATTCTCCCCGGTGTGCTCCTCGTCGAGTCTCCGGATCTGGACTCGTATTTACCGTCGAATGCAAGATAGATGAATAAACACTGGGATGGCGGTGCCTTCGTCCGGATAATTGTGTAAGTCATCCCGAAGCGTCTTTCCGGCTGGATGGTTTGCTCCGCTCCGGTTCTGGTTGGAAAGTTGGTCAGCTGAGGCTGGTCCTCGTAGATCGGATGTTTGGGTTTTCGCTACTCCAGAGACCAGCAGCAGCAGACTGCTTGCGGTGGCCGTATCCAGCTCGAATCCCGGGGGCACAGATGTTGCGATCCTCCATTAGCCGGTATCGTTCTAGGGAAAGATTGCCTTCGCAGAACATTCCCAGAAGATTGTAAACTTTTGCCAACTGCACGGCAAACTGGTGCCGATGGTTTATGGTTTGTTTAGCCGACTGTGTAACTATGGTTCCACGTGCGGTCGTGATCCTTAAATCAATCGTCCGAATATTTCTGCTTATCGTCATTACCGTTCTGGATATCTGTGTAAGTTTAAACCAAACATTTCAATTCAAAAGATTCAAAATGTCCGTGATGCGGTTTCGAAGTGGTTCTAATTAAAAAAAATCTACGAGGACACTGTTTACTTTACTGTAATGCCTCAATAAGCGTCCTTCTTCAATGTCGCCAAAGATTGTCAGAACATAACAAACTTATAAACATGATTCAAGTACAATCTACATGTTCAACGTTTATTGTTAACAATGCAACGCAATTGTCGATCGATCTCACAGCACTTAGCTTCATGAAACTGGCAGATTATAACTTCTCTTTTAACACTCCATCTCGAAACCACGCTTTTGTGTGGCGCGAACTTCGTGCACTGCTGTGACCAACTGGAAAACTACAGCGCGAACACGAAGTAACAACATCCGCGCCGCAAGGCAAACAAACGAGTCTCACTCCGTTCCAAACTCTTTTCTCTGGCCACTGGCTGCGTTCGAAATGTTTACCATTTACCTTGGCGAAACTTTTCCGGCCATTGAATACCAGTGTGTTTCCGCCACGTTTTGCTACTTTGCTTACTTTCGAACAACGGCCACGTGAGAACGGCCACGGCTTTTGGAAAAGTTCACAGGTAAACATACACCTGGCTGGTTCGAGGCGGGCAAATAGTGAACCTAAGCGTGAAAGCCGACGTTTTAATAAACAGTACGGTTTGATACTCTTATTTACTCTGAAAATATCGTTTATAATAGTATTTTCTTGTTTGAGAAAAAAGTTTTCACTTTAATATGCCCCACAACGAAAGGATATCTCTAAACGAAGCGTACCAACCTTTCTGGAACTTCCCCAATAAAACGCTCCATTGCTTCCGAATCCTTTACTACGAATTCACTACGTCACTGGCAGATCCGAATTGAAATCCTTAAACATTCGTTTTGCGACGAGGTCCATTGTGGCGGATAATTTATGACAAATTTTTGATCCATTGTGGAACCCCACCTCCGAAGCCCTTTGGTTCGCACCAAAAGCCTTTCCCGTACCATTTGCCCACATTGACCACAAGGGACCGAACGACCGAAGGGTCCGTTGGTCGGAAATGGACTTTTCATGCATACGATGTGTTAATCATGCCACTAACAAGCATTATCCTTTTATGAAAACTCGTCCCCAGCAAACGGAACTGCTCGCTTTGGTCTGCCCGAAATCTATTTCATTGAATTTTGGGTTGGACTTCGCACACGATGCACGCACGTACAACCAACCCGTGTCCACCTCCTGCGGTCCTTTTAATCTCCCAACCGCTGCCCCTTCGAGCCGAGCCGAGAAATGTATGTTCTTCGGGCGTCGGTGGCCCCAGAAACCTTGTTTTCCACTCTCGGGAACAACATTCTTCAGAGCAGTTCAAAAGGTCGAAATAAATTAATAAAACTTTGCCACAACTTTCCCCTCGTGCGCCGAAGCCCATTCGACGCACCGTGGATCGTGAGCGGCCCAAACACATTCGACACGAAAACACAATTTTCGAATCCAACAAACGAACGATAATTAACTCCCAAACCGGGGACCCACCGAAGGTTTTCACTGGGAGCGCGTTTTTGAATACGCATCACCGGAAAACATCGCTCGAAGCTCCGTCGAAATCGACCGGGAAATTCCCTCCGGGGCCTCCGGGGGCACTGCTCGACAACATAGCAACACGAATCACTTTCGACGCACGGCGAACCAGATACCGAGACAAACACAGGATTCTCGGGAATCGCCGGGACTGCTGCCTCGGAAAGTTCTGCAAAGAAACTTGGTTTTGGGTTTCGGTCAAGATTCACGGAACAAGTGATGCATAAAATGCGGTAAACTTCCGAAATCGACGAGTGGATTAGTTGAACGATTCATTTCGAAACGGGTGGGCAAACGGGATGCTTTGCCACTGCCATACTTTATTTTTTTTTTTTCAATTTTTTCCTACATTTTGCGCTCTTTAAAAGTAAATCGTAACGCAAAACTATCGAATAAAAATGTGCCAAGCAACAGTATTAATACTAATAGTTTATCAATTTTTACTTCAATTATGGCGTACACGATATAATACAGCAAAAAGATTACATACAAAGCAAAACGGGAGACCTTTCAACGTGACTATTGTTGTTTTTCGAAAAACAAAAATAAAACGAGCTGCTTCAGTATCTTTCGGCCGACTTATGAAAGATACTAATTTGATGCTCGTGCTTCTGCACCGAACAGTTAATTATTTCACTTGAACTTTTCCCGCTCACTGCACTCCGAACCGATTTCACGGACGGAACAGGAAGCGAATCTGTCTCTGACAGACTCTAAGAACTCCGCACTCGGGTCCGTTTCGCGTGACTGAAGCTCCTTCGCGAAAATGGATACAATTCACACATCCACCATGCCAGCGGTTTAGGGAACAGGGAACTTTTTCGGATTTTAGGCTGCTTGGCCGCAACCGTCGGTAACGGTTTTTATTGTGTTCTGTCATTTCGTTACGCAACGCTCCTTTTCTACACTCAACAACATCAACATAAAAGTGAAAAGTTAAAACAAAAGTCACATTAGTTGCGCAAGTGCCTTCGGAAACGAAAACGGTCCCGTCTGCCGTGTGCCCTCGCCGGGATCCACCGTGACGGAACCGGCAAAGGTTCCCTTGGTACCGGAACCCCACAGTACATGATGTTGATCAGGAGCGCATCGTACCAGGTAAGGGTTGTCCGTTGTCCAATTTCACCGTCCCACGGCACTAACGGGCGCATCGTATCGAGCTCGTCAGGACGAACTGAAAAAGCGTTCCGCCGATAGTGCATTATGCTGCCAAGATCGTACGGTACATTGTACGTGGTCGTATTTCCAGGATCAACCAGGTCGAAATTACTCTGCAAGGCTGTGAATGGAACACGGTTGGGTAACTGTTTTTTCACATCTTCGACAAATATTCGCTCACAATAGTCGGGGCTCATATTGTCGTACAGTACGGTGACGTAGCGGTCCCGATCTAGCCGATTATGCTCGTGGTAGAACCCGAGCGAGTGCATCAGTTCGTGGACCGGCGTTGTGAGTGAGTTGACACAACCGGGCTGTAGATTGACGATCGTACGTCCAACACCACGCCCCACATCACTCCAGCAACCGGCATCGGTGTTATCGATCGACACAAACGCCACGTCTTCCGTTGATCCGATTCTACGCCGGCGGAACCGAACGCAGGTGAGCCGTTCGAACTCTCGCATAGCCCCGCTGATGAACTCCAGCTCTGAAGAATCTGCCTCGGACGGTAAGAAACCGCATCAACGGCTGCATACGTGCGTTGAATTAATGGAAATACGTACTAAAGCTTCCATCGATCGAGTAGACGACGGTCGCATTGGGCCAACGGTACGCCGCAGACGGACTTCCGGCCAAGGCCATGGCAAATCGAGGCCTTGGCAGTCTCATGTCGCCACCGACCAGATTACCCAACTCCCACGGTTCCACACCGGACGATAGATCATGGTTTCTCACGAGCGCGTCTATGAGCACATTAAATGTCATCTTTTTTCCCGGTATCAATTAGTAAGCTCTTACCAACAGAGGTGTCGATCAACCGGTACAGTGTGGTTCCAAAAATAGAAAGATCGATCGGGATCAAGTCCGCTGCGGCGCACGAGCCAAGTAGCAACCAGACTGCCAACGAGCGAATCATTCTCACCCAACAATGTTGTTACCTCAACGCTTTCGAACACACTGATCTGCGTCGTTAGAAGACAGATGGAGTGTTGCGGACTAAACGAACACAATCACTGGGCTTTGTTTAGACACAGTAGAGGAAGTTTATTGCCAATACGTCAAACTCTGTCAACCGATCGCGGTGTCCTATCGCCGTGTCGATCCACGGTTTCTGAGGTACCATCGTCACCAGACGGCCCGGTTCGATGCTGTACATGTCCGATCGGTAGTGCATAATGCTTTCGTAGTCGTAGGGCATGGGGAATGCCAAATCAGTCCACGGTTCGGCGATCTCGTAATTGTACAAGGCACCCGGCTCCGGGAGCACGTTTTCGTACAGGATACACACGTGTCGATCACGATCGGGACGGGTATGCTGATGAAGGAAACCCAGTACGTGCATCAGCTCGTGGAGGACCGTACCCAAGTTGTGTGTACACTCGCGAGGGATGTTTAGATACTTCAATCAAGGAGACCAGTAAAAGTGATAAATCATCAAACAAGCCTCCGCTAAAGGATCGTCCGCATGCATACCGTTGGAGGTTGCTTTTGGCGGCCCGTATCAGCCCAGCACCCACCTTCCAAACGATTCGTTACCAGCAAATAGTTATCCTGGTGCGATCTTCGTACAAAGTGTACACAGGATACGTTTTGTAGGGTTTCCATCGCCTTCGAAATGGTCGCTACTTCTTGGGAATCTGAAACGATCGCTACAACCAGGCTCTCTCGCCACCCAACGTAGGCGATTTAACTCACCAAACCCATCACCGATTAAGTACGGTACCGAGGCGTTGGGCCAACGGTAGTGTTTTGGGAGTACATCCACGATCGGATTACCGTAACGAACTGACTTCTTCAAAGGACAATCTTGCTGGACAGTTGGACTCTTTTCTGAAGCAACAACGAAACGAATCATCAAAGTCGACAAGAAAAAATGGCAAACGCGGCGAGTTACCCGTTGGTTTGAGTTGCAGACTGGTGATAATGATGGCGGCCAGCGATCGTAGCCACATCGCGTTCGTTAAGAAAATGGTACTAGGGAACTAAGTCAACCCCGATCAACTTACCTGTTGTGCAAACGACCCAAATGCCGAACGAAACACGCAACAGCAGAACAATGTCATCAATTGTTCACAGAAGGCAAACCGTTCTGGTCTTCTGCCTTATTTCTTCGTTAAATGTTTCATTACTTTTTCCATACAAACAATCAGTTTTATTTTTATTTGCATTTTCTCACCATTTTCCGTTCGTTTGCTGTTGTACTCATAATAAACCCATCTAGCCCATTCTGATTTTTCCTGTGTTTGTGGTCAATGATAAGGGATGAAAGTAAAAATGAGTGAATACTTTCTCTCAACGTGCCTGTGCTTGGAGCATAAATTAGATCTCCATCGATTGGTTGTTGCTCAGTATCAAATCATAACCATGCCTTGCTTTCCCAGCTGTATCGATTCTGTGTTCGAGGGTGCGTTAGTAGATCGCTATGAGGCCTCACGCAAGGTTGATTTGGTTTTTGTATGATGTTTTAACGACGTTCAACGAATCGACGACGGTGCCTTCAGAGCTACTAAACATCCATCAAACGTTACTAGAGTTGGTTTTTTATACATTGTTTCTGGCTGCTTACAAACCAAAAACTAGTTTTCTGTTTGTCTTCGTCAGACAAACTTGCATAGTAACTGTCGATTGTGTACTTGTACTTAAGTGAACTTAATAGTAATTGAGGATGCAGGTAGTATTCTAAAAACACGTATACCCGCATTTTAAATAAATCAGTTGTTACTTTACGCTTTGCAATTGTTTCGAAGGGACTTACACGTGTATCAGATAGTCTCTCTCTAGGTTTCATCTATTTTCTGGGTTGGATTACGGTTACGGAGCAGAGGGGGTAGGTGTAAGAACACACAACGTGTAATAAAGTTGTCGAACCAACGAACGACGAACCCAAACTCGGATAACTAGCGCACTTCAGTTTAATCCTTTATTCGCACTTTATCTTCATATGGGGTTTCCGTTTTCCAACTGGATTCTCTAAATGGGTTCGGTTTGCTCAGTTATACAGTATGTTTTTTTTTTGTGGCGTTCAGTGTGAACCTATATGTTAAATGCGTTTATATGTTACTGCATATTCTGTCTTACACGATAAACCAAATCTACCACCGTATCTTATTAAAAGTATTGTGTTTTTTAATACATATTTTCATTCCTTATTCAATGTTGTGTTATGTCTAATTTATAACTGCAGAGTTACGTTTAAAGTACATTGATATTATATATTATATTTAGTTATTTCCTTTTATTCAGCGATTAAATATAGTGTACCCTATAGGTTCGTCCTTCTGTAAATGTCCTGCCCTCTGTACTGTATAATAGTTTGGTTACTGTTTGTCTACAGCATCTTTCGCAAAAAGTTGAAGTTGTTCTGGGCTTTATTGCGACAAACATTCCATTCGCGAGCGCGCCACCAGAAAAGATCGTGTTTGTGTATATATATGGTTGTGTGGTGAGAATGATTGGCTATTACGTGTACATTGAGTCTCCCGGTTTTACTTACGTTTAATCCTTATCGAAATCAACCATCCATTTGCTGTACAACTTCCTACAGCCCGACGCGTATTGCCAAGATGCGCTTCAATGAAAAGACTTTCGTTCCCAGGGTGTGCGAGTATCAACAGGTTGGTTAATGCTGATTATTAGAATGTTGTTTCTTCAAAATATGTGTGTGCCTGTGGTTCGAGTTTCTAATTAAGTGGTGTCTTTTTCATTATTCTGAAAACCCCCTTCTGATTCTGACCCTCTTGTGTACATGAAGGTTTGTTCTGTATATAGGCATACACACATCGTACTACATGCAGCCAAGAAGTATTGGTTTGATAAGGGCTAAGCTTCTATCCGTCCTTACTTTTCGAAATCTTCCAATATTTACTATTTTCATCCCTGTGTGGAAAGCCACAGTAATCGCCACTCGTTAATGTTCTTTCTAGACGTTTCTGTAACCCACAGTAGAGTTGTCCGCTTCTTTGATTTGTTAATGTTAATAAGGCAATGTCAAAAAGAAATTTACTTTCTCTCATTTTCTAAATCCATCCAGTATATGTGTGTATTTGTAGAATCGTTTGTTTCGTTTTTTTTCTTTTTTGTATGTTTTGGTTTTGTTCTTGTATAACAACTAATTTTATAAGTAAGTATGTATTATGTATGAGTATGACTCTCTTGATGCCCGTTGCTATCCGTAATGCACTCCTGCGTGCCTGTTGCCTTAACTGTTGCATATTTACTACATACTTCAAACAATGGATTCGTGACTTCTTTACTTCGGGTAGTCGGACACGCCGTTGTATAGGGGTTGAGAGGATGACGAATTTACTTTTGAAATTATTTTATCGAAGTAAAATATTGATTTTCCGTGCTTTGAAAATAAATAAATCTGTTCCAGTTCCTCTGTTTTGTTCCGCTCTCTCCTCTTCGGTATAGTACAGGTCGATCATCACCAAATCAGGTTCGCACCATTTCGGTCCGTAGAAGGTCCTTCCGATGATTGGTGCCTAACATCAGGCCCTTCCCTGCCCTAGCCGGGTTTTACAATAGTGTACAAAAGACATAACTTATGCAACATGCAGCCACTGACAGTGTTTTCTTCAACAAACGCATCGCACGATCGGCAAGATCTCGGATTAACACTCCGCAGGGTGTCGCTTTAAAATGTAGCTTAAAGCTAATCTGTGTCAGGGGATTGTTGGAAATCATTTATGCTGAGACCGTCTCTCTTTCTCTTAAAAATACTAAACAGCAGACAGCTCCCGTGGATCACAATCTCCACGAGCGCAACATGAACTAACCCTAGGCAAGCAAGGGAACCACGCCGCACTATTAGAGGCACCCAACCACTACCGAAAGGCCTGTGAATTAGAAGCTATTGACAAAATGTGTTATTTGTATCCTTCAAAAATATATGCTCTGCTTAAAACACTATAACTTGTGTACGTGTGTCTGCGTCTGCGCGTGTTTTGCGTTTCGTTTCTAGTTGTAATTACATTTCTTAACGGTTGCTCTCTTTAATTACTTTTTCTTTTAAATTAACGTACACGTTCCTTTGCTTATGCTCTACGACCGTTCCTACGTTCTAACTAGAGAAACCCCCCCCGGGGAGCGGGTGTGTTGTAAACGACCGACATCAAAATGAAAAACAGACGGAGCTCAACAGAGAAACAAAATACCTTACCTCGTAGGACTGACTTTGTCAAAAACTAATCCACAGCCTTGCCTCAGTTTACTTTTTTACTTAAATGTTCCTCGGGTTCCTCCTTTGGTTGGCGATTGCGCACGCAATTCCTACCGTATAACTCCGGTATGCTTCAGTGTGGTCACGCGAACACCATAAAAACGAGGTTTGCAAATTTATCAAACTCCTTTCTTTCGCCTTAAACGGGTATGTGTTAAAAGATAGAGGTGCGCCTTATCAAACAAATTCTCAACAAGCATCGAGCGCCGCAGTCGTAGTGCCATTTCGGAAGTAGGTAACATCTTAAAGGGACACCTTAACGGATATTTCGACTTTTGCTAAATTTCATATCATGTCTGTTGCCCTACTTTATTGTAATTCTTATTACATCTGTTTTGAAGGGAGACCGGACTTGGTGAGCGTGAAGATTGGAAAATGCCCCAATGCGGCAGACCGTGGTTCTGGTCTGTGTGGTCTCTGTGGAGACGATTGGCGCTAGTGTGTGTATTATCCTGTGTATTGGTGATGGGATTCGAATTCGTACCCCACTTTAAACAACTTATGCGAGTTACATATTATTCCATAAAAAGTTCACCGCTGCCTTGTTGTTATTACCTCTTACTAGAATTTGTGTATAGAATTTTATTTACCACTAATATCCTTGTTGCCCGCTCTAACCGTTCGGTTTGAATTTTTGAGTTTTGAAAGTTAATATTAATCTGCACTTTGTCTTATTTAGTTTATTGATCGTTAGCTTTAGATTTTTCCCTTTTGTTTGTCCCTTTCCTTACACTCTGCTTACTAATTACGGCTCCTTAAATTCAAAATTGATATTAACCAGTCTTTTCAATTTCATCTTACATTTTTACCATTTGTTCTATTATTTTAATTTTTTACTCGGACTATTTGCTTAAACAGTAAATATCCAGTCGCTTGGCCTTAACACTGTTTAAAGTTTTACCACACCTCTCGCACACTGCTGCTGCCCAGTGGCTACACAAGTTGATGTAGGCTGCTCGTTTGGCTTTTGAGTGACCATTTTGTCATCCACCACTCTGCCATGTGCATGATTTAACACAAAATGTACACCTCGTACTATCATCATCCGTACCATACTCGAAGAGGAGTTGCTGGACCGGAACCAGCAATGGAACTGAATCGGAAGCGCTCAACACAATGCGCGAAGATACGGGACCCTTCCAACATTCCCTCAAAATCCAGCAACTGCTGTACCTAAATAAAAAAAATTATGAGCAACACACAAGAAGCAAGAAAACCGATAAATAGATAAAAAAAAAGCAAAACAAAATACACGTTGATTATTAAATGTATTGATTTATTAAATTCTGTAAGTTTAATACAAAAAGGAGGATAAAAATAATAAAATGAAAAAAAAAACGAGCTAAATTGTTTATGAAAAACAAAAACCTCAATTACGCCACAACACGCCCTTGTCCAGGGAGAGAAAGGTAAATGAAAACAGTGGCGAAGAAACAATACATTAAAGCAGCGAAACGTACTACAAAAAACGATACCAGCTTTTGGAAAGAACGATAAAATATAACTCGATTCGAATTCGTACTCTTCCATAATTGATTTGTTTGCAGCGAACGTTCAGCACGAAGTACTTCACGCTGCTATCTCATGTCTCGTGACTACGAACATTTGTGGGGACGATAGAACCCCTCAAGGTTGCCGAGTTTCGGACCAATTTCTTAAGACTTTACTTTGTAGCGCCCAACCTGTCTGATATCGATTACTCTACAATAGAGAGGTGTTAAAGCTGATCGTGAGGCTCGATCTCGTTGTTGTTTCCGTCCATATATCATGTCGCGGTTCTGTGATGCGTGCGAGACATGCGTGTGCGTGGGTCACCTTTGTTGTCGAGGACTCTCACAGTCCGCGTACCATCGTTTTGCTCTTTCAACGTTTCTTTTCTTTTCTCTCTTACAATCTGAAGATTTACCCTTAAGCTTTTAATCTTACTTTCCGTTCGTTGCTTCGCACAAACTAAATCTATTTCTTATATGCACTGTTTAAAGAGGCCAAACTTGGGCTCTGTGTGTTTGTTTGTTTCCGTTTTTGTTTATTTTTTTGTTAAGTTAAACATTTTACGTTTGCTCCTGCTACTACCGTGCTAACAACTTGGTTTCTATTTATCCGATTTTATTATTTAGCTTTCTATTTATATACTTTAAAAATTAGCCTTCAATACCTCCGCGCCCGTAGGGTGGTAGTACACACTACTCTGCTCTATTATAGTGTAAAGTTTTGTTTTCAATTTTTGCTTCGTGTACGAGTACTCGATCTTTGATTTTAATTTAAAAGAAAAGAAAAGGCTAACGAAAAACAAACTATTTATAATCACATCGATCTTAGAAATGATCCTCTTACGGTAAGCTTAACTTCGAAACTTAACGACGATGGTAAACTCAGGCGGGAGTTCCCTTCACAGTTGGAAGGAGTAGTTAAATTTATCTTCAGTCCTTTCTGTTTCAGGAGTTCCACGGTGAACTCGGCGTTGAAATAGTACCCTCTTTCTTCAGATTACTACTGTACAATTTGTTTCTACCGTACCATGCTGAACTTAAAAATCTGCTTTCCCTGCCAAACTGTTTTTGAGAGCCCCGAAACGCAGAGCACACGCACACGCACCCCTCTAGGCCAAGAGAAGAAACGAAAAGGTTTGGTTACCAGGTAAACCACTAAAAACACAACTCTAATTTACGGTATGGACGAAAGGACGGGCATCATGTTTCATTTTTGTCCACTACACATCATCGCATTATCGTACGGAAGAGGAGAAAAAAAGGTAGCAAATACAAATTATAGCCAAATAAACGTAACATAACTCTCTGTCTCCTCTGGCGGATCTCGGGTAGCACACACACACACACAAACACCATTTTCTCTCGCCCTGCTGTCTCTGTCTGTCTCTCTAGTGGGAACGCCATTGCTGGGCCTTTTCTCTTAAAGTTCGCTTCACACAACACCGTTAAACATTAGGCAAGTTAGTATACAAACAAAAAGTAAACCGGAACGCAACCAGATGATCAATGAATCAACCAGACCGGAACGCACATGATCACGGGCGCGAATAGAGAGGAACATAAATGTGTAGAGAAACGGATCTGTCTTATGCATTGTTTTACAAGAAGGAAACGAGCATGTGCCGTGCGCCAGTAGGAACAACAACAACAACAAGGTGGGGAACAATGATTGATTTCTAACTATTTCCTTTTTCCGGTCGAGCCCATCGTAAGATTAGGGGATAGGCAATATTCTCCCGTGGCATGTGTGTGTGTGTTTGTGGGGGGTATTCGATACCGGAAAACAAGGCGAAAATTCACGCCCTGTTGGATTGGCCTGTGTCTTAACTATTGTGTGTTTCACATTCTTTACAAGTTGTTTAAAAAAAACGAACGGTTCTTTTTCTGCTTAAGGTTTCACCAACTCAACGGGCGCTGATTGTTTTGGCTAGCTTTACATCGCGGTATTACTTCCTTAGCTTCCGCTGCCTCCTTTCAATTACTTGGCTTGATTCTTTTAAGTATTACATATCGATTCAATCTTTCTATTCTCTCTCGCGCGTGCGATCTCTCTGCCTAATTGTCTGTTCCATCCTCACTCGTACATACTCTAGCTAGGTTAGCACTACCGTTTTGTTCTCTAATATGTGTATCTTTTAATAAATGAGCAACTCCATACAGCTAACGTTTCCAACAAATCCTAATTTTGCGCTCCCGCATTCTGTCGGGAGTGATTTCACAAACTCTTTAAAACACACACATTAAACAACAACCTTACAAAAGTAATTCCTTAAAACAGCTTTCTCTACAACATGTGTGTGTGTATGTGTGTCTGTGTAAGTGAAGGACTGCGTTGATTCCTAGACGTGTTTGGTAGAAGTTAATGTTAGAGGTACCGAGCTCAGCTTAACAGAGCTCGTAGAAATAAAACGAAAATCCTTGGCGTTTGCACTCGTTTTTCCCCGGTTGTTCCTAAAGATACAAAATATCAGTTTCCTCTCTTCTCTCTCTTATCATTTACCACTTATCGAGTTTGATTAAGGCGGGTTTGATAGTGAATTATCATGTGTTGTAATACAATTAATCCTTCCTTCGCTAGTTGTAATTTGTTTGTTGTGGCGCTTATTAGTGATTAAAACTGATCAAATCTCGTGAAGAACGAATCCATTACGCAAGCGGAAGTTGGGCAGTTCACGATGTGGTGAAGAAAATTTCGTAGAAGATAAAAAAAAATATCATATTCTACGGTATATATTGAGTGATAGCAATATATATATTAAAAAGGAAGCTAAAAATGTACAGAACGTGGCATGAAAGTATGTGGTTTGTTATCTGGTATGGCAGCATACCATAGACACAGAATGAAAACAGAAGAACCTGTTTCTAGACGCATTGCGATATAACTTGAAATTTTACCGTTTAAAATGAATCGTTCCTTCCAGACTGTCGCTGCCCTGTTGCTCTAGAACTACGCACTAAATCTGCTCCGTTTTGTAACGTTACACTTCAATATTTCTTTCTCTCTCTCTCTCTGTCTCTTTCTTATCACTTCAAACGATAAAAGTTCTCGTTAATGTAGTAATAGTATAAATTGCAAAATTTCTTAGTTAAAACGAAAAAAGGAGATGAACGAAACTAACCTCGCGGGTAGAGCAGAGTTTAACAACATTAAACTACCGTTCTAATTACCATTATTAACCTGATTGAAATTGTCATATACCAAAAAAACACGCTAAACTTCTAATCCGGGAGGCGGGATTTGGTGGTTTTTACATTAGGTGTGCTACCCCCGAGCTACAGAAACTCTCTGCACCAACAACATGCGCACGCGCTACTTACTCAAGTGTATCTCGTGTAGTAAAATATGTTTTGCGTAAAACCTTAAAACAGAAAACTTTCGAAACCGTAAAGGGAGAGTAAATCTAGTGAAAAATAAAAACAAACAGTAGTTTAGCGTTTAACCGTTACTGGAAGCTTGCGATTGGCCGCGGGCATCATGAGACCTGAACAAGGCGTGGGTAGGGCGCTACAGAGTACAAAATTTGTTACATTATACATAATATATATCCGTAAGCACAAAAAGTAATTCGATGGAAGAAGCTTTTCCGATAGTAAACAGTAAACCCATGTGTGTCTTAATCTTTTTCTCTATCCTCGCATCATGATGTTTACGATCATTGGAACAACAAAGTGAAGGCCTACTACTATCGAGGAACCCCAAAGAGGGCTCCATTTTCCAATGTCAAAGTCCGCTTTGTAACCTCATTCGCCGCTCATTTTTGTACCGATTCCGTTCCGGTTTGAAAGCCTTCTTTGATCCTTTTGTTACGTCGTTTAAACCAGAGGGCCAGTTTCTGCACGAACAGAAAAACATAATGAAAATCAAATCTAATATTTCACAACAACCTCCATTAAAACTCGTAAAACGAAAACAGGGAGCGTAAAGCAAACCAATAGTAAACTGCATGCGTCGGTGCGTCAGTGTGGCTTCTACGTTTCAAATCGAAAGATAACTTCGGAAAACTGCGGTCCCCATCGTCATCCTGCTCATCTTTTGGCTTCAAACAAATTGTTGGTTGTGTTTCGTTAATTTTCCGCACTCTGTCCACATTCTCTTGTACGAGTGTTCTGTTTGACGCGGAAAAGAAGGTTCGTTCCGACCGGGCGCCATCGCGTTGTTGTCTCTTTTCTTACTGTAGATTGGTTTGTTGTTTAGCTTACAGGTGTTCGCACCGCTGGCATATGCCCTCGTTCGCTATCTTGTGTGCATGCTGTCGTTATGCCGTATCGCTCCTCTTCCATGTCTATACTCCGGTATATTATTAATTATTATATAGTTTATATATGTTATAGAGTTGATCTCTCCAAACCGTCACACACTTTCCCTCACGTTTTCGTCGGGTAAGCTACTAAATCCCGATTCTGCACAGCAATTCTTTAGTGCGCCATCATTTCATCTCATGTCTGTGTGTGGTTTTTTGTATTTGTTAAAGAAAAATGAATGAATAAAATACATTTTTGCGCTGGGCAATCCCATTACCAACGCTCTCTATCTCTGTTCGCAAACAGTGCGTATCTCCTTCCTCTGTCGCTGATATTATCCTCTATCGAACTTACTCTTTCCGCGCACACGTGGCCAAAATCCGTCACCTGTCGATCCGCTACCGATTTGGCTACTCAAACTCAGGCAACGAAATTCGCCATGGCGCCGGAAACGATCGACTGCGGCGGCTGTGCTGCGGATGCTGCTGCTGGTGGTGTTAGTGCAGCACTGGCCATGATGTTCGCCAATGCACCGCCGCCGCCGCCGCCACCGCCACTCGTCACCTAGAAGGCCTGGTACGGTGGTTGCGAGGTCGCATCGCTACCGGCACCGTACACCGAGCGGGGCCGATTGTTGTACGTGTTCTGATCGTTTTGATAGTAATTGTAGCCAGTGGCCGCCGCAGCCGCAGCCGCCGCTGCTGCCGCTCCACCACCGTAGGCCGCCGAACCACCGCCGTACTCCGAGCCCGGTTTCGATGGACCACCGCTGGTGGGACCAGCCGAAGCGCCCGGACCGGCCGTCGGACCCGACTGCGGGCGCGAGTACATGTCCGCCGTCGAACCGGCCGCCGAACCAGCCGTGTTCGGTGGCATGTTCCACGAGTTCCAGTTGCCCGATCCGTAGCCGCCGGCCCCGGAGGCGCCCGAGTTGTTGTACATGTCGTACCCGCCGTAGCCTTGGGTCTGCTGCGGGGTCGCGTTGTAGTTGCCCCACTGTTGCGGCGGCGGAGGAGCTCCCCAGCTCTGGTACGCATTGGCAGCTCCGGCCGCACCGGCTCCATATCCACCGTAGCCCTGCTGCGGCTGCGAAGCGCCCCAGCTCTGGTAGCCCTGCATCATGTTCGACTGCATGTTAATCGGGGGACCGCCCATCTGACCGTTGCCCATCGGCGGCGCCTGCGGTGAGCCCCACTGGTACGAGTCCGTGTTCATGCTATTGTTACTGTTCTGGTTACCATCGCGCGGTTCCGCCTTCTTCACCTCCACCTGCTTGCCGCTGATGTGCACGAAATGGTCACTGGTCGCGCGCTCGACCGCGACCTCGTTCTCGAACGACAGAAACCCGAACCCGCGCGACTTTTTCTTCTCCTGATCGTACATGATCACCACCTCCATGACGTTGCCGTAGCGACAGAAGAAGGTACGCAGATCCGTCTCGGTGATGTTCGGCGGCAGCCCGCCCAGGAACACCTTCGGGTAGCCACCGGTGCGCTTCGGTTTGTGCTGCGAGCGCGGATTGCACGGCTTCGGATCGATCGTGCGCCCGTCGAGCGTGTGCGGCCCGTTCTCGAGCGCCCGGTCCACGTTCTCCGGATCGGCGAACGTCACGAAGCCGAACCCGCGCGACCGGCCCGTCTCGTTGTTCTTCATCACCACGCAGTCGATCACCTCGCCGTAGCGGCTAAAGTAGCGCTGCAGGTTCTCGTGCGTCGTCTCCCACGACAGTCCTCCTACGAACTCCTTCCCGCAACGTAACGTATGGTTTCGTCCCGCTGAAGCGCGTGTCGACGGATCCGGCCTGCGAGCCCTTGAAACTAATTTTCCGGATACCCGAAACTCGAGTTTAGCCTACCCGGATGGCGGCTGAATCCGGAAGGTGACAAGAGAAAGCCAAACGTTGGGATATGCCCATTGGAACGAAAAAAAACTTGTTCAGAACTGAAAATTTACTTAAAAACCAAGTCGTTTGGCGCGATTCAATTCAACATCAGTGCTTGTGGGCCGCTGGAATCGGCCACGGCACTGCACAAAATATGCGTTCTCCACGCGCGAGATTCGGATCCGCCACACGGCACACACACGCCACCAGAACCACGGATACTCGCGAATCTGGCCACTCGATTGGCCACTTTCCGTCCCAGGTACTTACTTTCTAGTACTTCTAGCGGCTTCTTTACGGTTTAAGGATTAAAATTATGCTTAGCGTTCCGGGTTTAATCTTAATAAGATGCCTTAAATACTAATTAGAAAACTAAAAAAGGTTAAACTTCTTAGAAATCTAAATAACATTAAATGGTGCTGAGCATCGCTTTTCCCTTTTCGCCTTTCGAGGTTAGGACCAGCGCAGCGATGGTTGGAGAGGCGGAGAAAATCGCTCTGCCTCGCGGTTTTCGCCCGAACTCGTTCGTCCCGGGGCGAAAACAGTGCCCCTCTCTGTCACACTCACGCACAACGCTCCAAAAACAGCCAATCGCCGAGCACTTTTCAGCCTGCGTCACCACTCCGCTTGTCTAAAAGCGCATCCGCCTGTGCGATGGAAGCACAGCATGCCATCTCGTTCCTGCTCCGCTGCTCGCCAACTGGGGTTGTCGCGAGTTGCGGTTCGGGCGAATCTGTTCGCCCGAGCTGCGAAGTTTTTGCGGCGTCATGCGGCGAAACCACCGAGGGGAATATCAAATTTCAGAGAAAAGAGGTACAAAATTTGTTTTTTTTACCTGCGAGGAGGATGTTACAGTTTTAAAGGCAACTATAGAACTCATTTTTAATGTTCTGCTTGCTTTCACGGCGATTTTCTCCGCCTCTTCTTGCAACTCAGAAAACTTTGCTATATTCGAAGAACAAATTCATCTCATCATCATTCATCAAATGAAACACATTTCGAAGGTGGCAGAGTAATGCCTATAATTTTATCGTAACAATGAACGATGGAAAACCAATTAATAATTTTGAAATTCTTCGCTTGTGAAGTGCTGCTGAGGCGAAAACGTTTCCACACAGTGCCGCCAGAGAACGCCCGCAGCAGTGCTCGAATCGATTCGAGCACCAGTTGCTTCGGATTTATTCGCGCCAAAACAAACACAAACATCGTCCCGTTTCCGTCATCGGTGCGCGCTTTTGGAAGAGGTGTGTTTGCTTTTCTTTATATAAATGTCTTACATTTTTTAAACTTGGTGGCCGGATTTAAACTTTACTACCCAAGCAGCGTTTTTACAAGCAGTGCAAAATGTGTGACTCACCAGGTGAGTATCGAACATCCGGCAGGGTAGTGAGATAGGTATTATGAATGCGTTTTGGTTTGCTTCAGGATCCGAACAGCGATCGAAACGACGTCGTATCGACAAGACGGGTCGATTTGCGGCTTTGGAGAGGCTTAAGAAAATGAAAGAGTCTGGCAGCAAGCACAAGTATGAAGTGAACGAAATCGAGAACGTGTACGATGAAGTGGACGAGAAGGAGTACGCCAAGCTGGTCAACAAGCGCATGAACGAAGATTGGGTGGAAGACGATGGTAAAGATGATTGCACCTTCGATTCCATTCCAGCTTGATTTACCTAATCTCTCCCTTGGTTCCTCCCTTTCTGCAGATGGTTTCGGGTACGTGGAGGATGGTCGCGAAATCTTCGACGATGATGAACTCGATGCACCTGCACCCAGTGGCAGCAAACAAAAGAAAGGGCGCAAGGGCTCAAAGCGGGCGCGCGATGGCGGTCACGGTGATGGCGATGCACCGGCCACCGGGAGAAAATCGTTGAAAAACTTCTTCAATCGGGAGCAAGCACCGAAGGCGACGGTTGAAGATGACGCGGCGCTGCAGGAGATTTTGGGGGAAATCAACTCGGAGGCTGGAGTCGACACAAACGAGGCGGCCGGCTCGAAGCCGACCAACGAGGTGCGCACGCAGTCGAAGCCGATTCGTCCCCTGCAATCGAAACCGGTGGTCCCCCGCAATACACTGAGCGCGGAGGAAGAAATGAAGCGATATATGGAAAATTTGAGTAAACATTTGAAAAAACCTGAGAAGAAACCGACCCACCTCGAGGTGGACCGTGACGAGGAGATACTACAGAAAGTGATCGCAGAGACGGAAGGGAAAACGGTGGCCAGAAAGAGTACGGTCGCTCAGTCGACTCAGAAGAAAGACACATCGCTAGAGCCGATCATGAAAGAGGAACCGATCACACAGACCGAACCGCCGGCAGTGACCGTCGATGAGGTCGCAGCGATTGACGAAAGTCACTTCCTGGATGAGGATGATTTCGAAGAAATAAAGTCGAGCACGAGCGGCCACAAGCCAAAGGAAGAGGAGCCGGTGCAGGAGCCAGCGGTTTCGGCCAACCTGCTCAACGGATGGGACAACATTTTTACCGGTATTGAAGAGGACGACATGATGGGTGCGATCGTCGATCCAGACTGCACAGCGGACAGCGCTGATGTTAACGGAGGCTCGTCGGCGGAGGTGCTAAAGTTTTGGTTCTGGGACGCGTGGAACGATCCGAACAAGTGTCAAGGAGAGTTGTATCTTTTCGGGCGCACCCAGACACCGGGCAAACCGCGAGAGTTCCGTTCGATCTGCGTGCACGTTCAGAACGTCGAACGGTGCATGTACCTGTTGGCTCGCGAACGTGACACCGAAACGGACAAACCGGTCAGCATGCTCGAGGTATACAACGAGTTTTGCAACGACATCAGCAACAAGCTAAACATCACCAAGTACCGGACGCGCGTCGTAACGAAGAACTTTGCCTACACCACGAGTGCCACCAAAGGACTCCAGGTGCCGGTACAGAGCGAGTATCTGGAGGTCCGGTACAGTGCCAAGCTACCGGCGCCATCGCTCGATCGGCGCTATCGTACGATCGCGCACATCTTCGGCACCAACACAAACGTTGTGGAACAGTTTCTGCTCGAGCGCAAGGTGAAAGGGCCGTGCTGGATGGAACTGCGCAACGTTACGCAACGCGAAACGAAATCGAGCTGGTGCAAGTTGGAGGTAGGCGTTCCGGATGTGGCCAGTGTTACGCTGGCCACTGACGGAACTGGAACGACCACTCCGCCGCCGCTCGTACTGTGCTCGATCAACGTTCGCAGCACTCTGCGCAACAACACCAACGAAATCGCCATGATCACGATGCTGGTGAACGATCGGTTTTCGCTCAACAAACCACCGCCGAATCCACCGTTCAACCGACAGTACTGCGGTGTGACACGGCCGTCTAGCACAATCTGGCCGCTTGGGTTCGATGCGGCCGACTGCAAGGCGAAGGTGACCAAGTGCGAAAGCGAACGCTCGCTGCTCAGCTGGTTCCTGTCCACGTTCCAGGTACTCGATCCCGATCTGGTCGTCACGTTCGATTCGTACGACTTCCAGCTGGATCTGATCTGCCAGCGGCTGATGACGACCAAGATGGCCCTCTGGAACCGGGTGGGTCGGCTGAAGGTCAAGAGCCCAGCCAGCAAGCGAGTGGACGATTTCTTTGTGGGGCGTATGATTTGCGACGTAAAAACGTCGGCCGAAGAGCTGATCCGCTCGCGGGCCTACGATCTAAACACACTCTGCACAGAGGTGCTGAAGGTGGGCGAGGGAGAGCGAAAGGACGTGCTGCTCGATGAGATTCCGACGATGTACGAGCAAGCGGACAGCCTGGTCCAGCTCGTTGGCCTTACGATGCAGGACAATTTCTACACGCTCCGGTTGATGTGTGAACTGAATGCGCTTCCACTTGCCCTGCAGATCACGCAGATTGCGGGCAACCTGATGAACCGCACGCTTCACGGTGGCCGCGCAGAACGGAACGAGTTCCTGCTGCTCCACGCATTTCACGAGCGCGACTACATTCTGCCCGATAAGGCACCGCCACAAACGGCGGGTTCCCGGAAGGATGGTGGCGCGGCCACTGAGGAGAAAAGGAAGCCCAAAAGCAAAGCCGCATACGCCGGCGGGTTGGTGCTGGATCCGATCAAGGGTTTCTATGACAAGTTCGTGCTGCTGATGGACTTTAACTCGCTGTACCCGAGCATCATCCAGGAGTACAACATCTGCTTCACCACCGTCCTTCCGCCGGCGGTCAGTGGAGAAGGCGGTGGGGACGAAGAACTCGCCGAGCCGACCATCCTGGCGACGACGGAGATCGGCATTTTGCCGCGTCAGATCCGCAAACTGGTCGAAAGCCGCCGGGCTGTGAAGCAGCTGATGAAGGCGCCCGATCTGTCACCGGAGCAGGCCATGCAGTACCACATCCGCCAGATGGCCCTCAAGCTGACGGCAAACTCGCTGTACGGGTGCCTCGGGTACACGCGGTCCCGTTTCTACGCCCAGCATCTGGCCTCGCTGATCACGCAGAAGGGCCGCGAGATTCTGCTCAACACGAAGTCGATCGTCGAGCGAATGAACTATCAGGTGATCTACGGCGACACGGATAGTATCATGATCAACACGAACATCACCGACTACGAGCAGGTGTTCCGGATCGGGGCCGGCATCAAGCAGCACGTCAACAAGACGTACCGTTGCCTGGAGCTCGACGTGGACGGGATCTACAAATATCTGCTGCTGTTGAAGAAGAAAAAGTACGCCGCTGTGACGATAAGCAAGAAACCGGGCGACACGGGGGGAGACTACGTGTGCAGCCAGGAACTGAAGGGGTTGGACATTGTGCGTCGCGACTGGTCACGGATCGCCGTGATGGCGGGCAAGATGATCCTCGGCCAGATACTGTCCGATGCGCCGATGGACGATCGGATCGGTAACATTCACGTGCAGCTCGAGAAGCTGAAGGACGATCTGCAGGCCGGCACGTTGTCGTTGCAGCTCCTCGAGATCACCAAGCAGCTTACGCGCCCCCTGAGCGAGTATGCCGATGGGGGCCAGTTACCGCACGTCCAGGTGGCAAAGCGCATGAACCGGCAGCGTAATCGCAACTACAAACGGGGCGACATGGTCAACTACATCATCTGCCAGGATGGTACGTCGGCCGCGGCTATGAAGCGTGCGTACCACATCGACGAGGTGCGTGATCCGGCCAACGCAGAAAAGCTGCAGGTCGATGTGGAGTACTATCTGGCGCAACAGATCCACCCGGTCGTGTTCCGTATCTGTGAACCGCTCGAGGGCACGGACGCGTGCCGACTGGCGATTTGCCTAGGGCTCGATCCGGCCAAGTATCGAACGCTGATGAGAGCGAGTGGGGGGCAAGACGGCGATGGTATGCACGGTGGAGAGCATGGAGAAAGTCTCATCAAAACGGCCACCGAACGGTATCGGTTGTGCCATCGATTCGAGTTCACGTGCGTCGCGTGTCGCACCAAGAATACGGTGGCAAGTGCATTCCGGCCGTCATCGGTCGCCGGTCGCCACCGGTCGGTGTTTGAGCGGTGCGCCAACGAGGACGGAGGATGCACGGTGCTTCCGCTACAGTATCTTCCCGCAATCGTGAATGAACTGACACTGGCCATCCGGAGCGACATCAAGCGGTTCTACGCGCGCTGGATGGTGTGCGACAATCCGATCTGCAACCGCAACACGCGCCAGTTCGCGCACGTGGCCAGCAAGAACAATCCCTACTGTTTGCACTGCCAGCGCGGTCTGCTGGTGCTCCAGTACTCCGAGACGGATCTGTACAAGCAGTTGTCCTACTATCACTACATGTTCGATCTGGACCAGTACAGCCCGAAAAGTGCGTCCCCAGCCACCGGCTGAATGAGGTATTTGATGTATTTCAATGTTTTTTTTTCTTACTTTTCAGTGACAAAAGGGCTGGCCCCGGATGTACGGAACATGTACACGGCACTCAAAGAAACCGTCGAACGGTTTCAGCAGCGCTCGAAGTATGGTGTCGTCAATCTGGCCGCCTTCTACATGGACTACGCAGTGCCGGCACCGGTGCGAAACCAAGGGCCACCGTCAGCTCGTCTGCTGTATCCGGTGCGCGAGTTTACCGCCAATCTGGTCAAACGGATGGAAGCGGTAGACATGTCGGCGTTGGTTAAGAGCGAAAACACAGACCGCAAGGTATCGCTAATGAATGAAAAGTTTATCCAATGGAAACTTTACCTCAATTGACTACTATGAGAAGTTTTTACGACAAAGAGAATTAATTGTAAGGTGTTTTGGCAATAAAAACGGTTGAAGCCATTGTCCTCGATCTTGAGCCATACGAAAAATGAATCTCTCCGTTTAATTAGTTAGTTTTTGGCGAGATGCACTGTAAGTTAGGCCGACCGACGCCGACGACCTGACAAATTGGAGGTAGTTGAATCGAGCTGTGGTTAAAAGAAATGGCGCGTCCAACTTTCCTGTTTAAGAACGCATTTCGAAAATTACCAACCAGCACACCTTTACAAGCAGCAATATATAATTGTTGTGCCATTAATGTTTAAAATTGTCATGTTTGTGAAACAAAATGCTTTGTAAAATTAACAAACAATGAATGACTCCTTTTGAGGCTCGTTTTTTGCGTTCTTCGAATTTCTACGGAACACAGGAGCCTTTGCATCGTCAACTTGTGTAGTTTTCGAGTTACCAACGATTTTTATGAAAAACATTGAAGAATATTTCTTCTAAAAACCGATTCTTACGGATAAGAAATTATTTAATATTCCTGAATTAGTATTTGTTCTTTGGCGTTTCGAAAACAGGTTAAAAGTGAGATCTTTCAAACGGTTGAACCGTCAATCCGATTTATTGGTCACTAATAGAAACTAGATAATTTAGCCTTGAGATACTTCAGCATATCATCACGGGAGTAAACTGGCCATTCGTACCACGGTATTTCGATTACTTCGTAGCCCAGCGTTCGAAGCTGCTTGAGCTTCATTGCGTAGCCTCCGGTTCTTCGCTTCACATCGCGCACGTAACAGTTCCACGATCCGACGACGATCGCTACCAGACGGATGTTACTGTCCCCATGGCGATCCTTCAGCACCATCTCCCGTGTCATGATTTCGTGGCTGATTTCGATGTCACCCAAATCCAGCACCCGTCTCGCCTGGGAGTCCCAACAGAAAAGAATGTCCGGTCGTTGAAAGTGAGGCAGAAGGTGCATGATGCGACAGTGTGGCCGGAGCTCGCAAAACGTGCGCTGAATGTCTAGCAACATTCGGTCGGACTTTGTCAACCGATACTTGGGATTCGGCAGGTAGTCTTGCGTTAGTTTGCACACGATCTTGAACGCACCCGCCGGAAAGCGATTCCCACCGTACTGGGCGCGCAAACTGATGGCCACAAATGCATCCAGCGAGACGGCTTCCCGACCGGCGCCCGGAATGTTTTTATTGTAGGCGAGTCTCAGGAATTGCTTTTCGAAGGCAGCGGAAATGTAGTCCATGTTGTAGACGTTTCGTAGCGTTAAGAAGTGCAACAGGGCGATGTAGCAACGGGGATAGGTGACGACTTCTGCGATACGGTCCGGCAACTGCTCCAGTATCCCGCGGCACAGCAAGGTATCTTCCTTTGTGGCGAAGGCCGTATTATTGTGAGCCAACACGAACGCTATACGTTCCATGTCTTTTAAGCGTAGGCTCGGTAAGTTGTCGTTAAATTTATCTACTACCATTTGCAAGCTAGCATTATGGCACACGTGAATGTCAGTTCCGAGCAGTGCCACGTGCAAGCAGGCCAACGTGGATAGACGGGGAATTTGGGGCACCAGCGCCGTTAGCAGCGCTTCCATGGAAGCTACATTGGGAATGCGAGACGAATAGCGGAGCAGTTTCAAAATCGCCGTCAACGGTATGTCCTCGACCCGGGCCACGTTTCGTATCGTTAGATCGTAGATCTTTTCCAACAGCTCCGGCCCGCGGATCGGGGTTTCGGTTTTGAAAAATCCCATACACAGTACCGCCACGTCGTCGATGCTGAACGCGTCAAAGTTTTGCCCAAAGTTTATTTCGATGTCCATCATGTTCTCCATCGGAACGCGGGTAAGGTTGATGTAGAACACCGTTTTGACCAGCGTTTCTGGGGGCAACTTACGTAAACGGTTGCTTATTTTCCACAGTGCCTTATTTACATACTTGCCCTGCTTGGTCAGCCGCAACGGGTACCATAGGTCGGCGAATTGAAGCAACTTGTCCGTGTCCCATTCCGCGATTCGCGCAAAGCACTGGCTGTCCAGTGATGTCCAAAGATTGAGGTAATTAGTGTCGTAGATAGATTTTATGTCCTCTAGCCTGCTGAGTAGCTCCACGGCTTGCGCTAGCTGGTCATCGGTAAAGTCCGGTACACCGTTGACGAATGCTTTGACGAAGTCAGCAAATCTCTCGTCGTCCACCGGAGCATAGTCCCGATTGACGAGTGTCACGAAGCAGCCGAGCAATTTTAAGAAATGTTCCGGACCGGGATTATCGAGCATCGAGTTCTGCACGAAGCCGGCCATATCCACCGCTGACTCGTCGCATATTTCACACTGGCGCTCGCCTCGCTGGTGCAGCACGGCCCGCTGTAGAAACGCGCTGGCGTAGTCATTTTCGGAATCAAGAAACTTCTTAACCGACACCCTCGCGGAAACGTGCAGCGTCCGGTAGAGTGTATATTTCGGTAAATTCCTGCTGAGAACGAAACGAGGCACAATCTGGCAGAATCGTAGCATTCCCGCCCGAAACATTGCGGAAAGGACCGGCGCCAGTTGTTTACACTCCCAATTGACGTTTCGTTCAAAACACACGCGAGTGATTGACAGCCCGCTGGCAGCACTGTTCGGGCATGCGCCAATCCTTTTGACAGCAGCCGAGCCGGTGAAGCGCGTGTCGAGATTCGGTGCCGTGCGGTTGACTGTGTTCGTGTGCTCAGCCGCTCGCGGCGTTCGATGTGTTTGTGTCTGCGAACCGTACGGGTCTTTTGCAATTCGCGCTGGCACAGTTCTTCGGAGCGACGTTCCGTCAGTGTGTGGTACGTTTTGTGTGCTGGCGGCGTGTTTCGACAGTCCGGTTCAATTCTGCATCGGTCCAACCGAAGGAAGTGCTGCTTCGAGTCCCCCTGTCCCGTTTTTTAGTTCGCTTGTGAGAAGGTGTTCGTCCGCCGTGTTCCAGCTTCCAGAGCAGTTGAGTCACAGTAGCTGCAGCAGCAATCGTTCAGAGGTGTGTTACATTTTTCTTTCCTTAAGTTAAACCTTCTTCCCTAAGCGCTCCGCGTGTGCTTATGTTTTCGCGTGTGTGAGTGTCGGCATGACCGGCCAATTCCGGTTCCTCCTGGGGACCCAGAATGCGGCGAAGTGCCATCGCCACCGTTCCATGTGCTTCGCACCAGAGACATTTTGCTTTGCGCTGACATGCTGTTCTACAGCGTAAAAGATTGATGTGAGCGAACGTGAAGGATTCCGTTGCAGTAGCAGGCTACTCGATTGAAGGTCCTTTTGCATGTTTCACAAAAAATGCTTTCCGCGAAATGCAGCGAATAGTGTCCAGCTTTTCTTCCCTCCATGCAGCGGGAGAGTATCGAACACGTTCGATCAGACAGAGAGCGCATTTCCTAACCTCATTTTCGGGCGGAGGATGAGCGTTCCGTTTTTTTCTTTCCTTTGTCGTTCTTCTACACTGCCCTTTTGTGCGACTCCAATTCGCGATTCTCCATACAATGGCGAGGCGTAGTGACCGTTCGTTGAGAAGAAGGAGATAGAGAAAGGCGGCGCTATATATGCTCGACGCAAGCGAGAGCGAGCCATCCGAACACTCGCATGCATGCTGATGATGATGATGGTGTGTAACGCGCGGCAACGCGCCTGCTGCTGCTGCTGCTCTGTTGCTGGTGGCTGGCAGACGAAAAATGTAATGCGTCATAAATGAGAATGTTGAACACGTTCTTTTTCGCAGCAAGCGATGGTGTGTGCCGCCGGTCCATAGCGTTTAGTGAGCGCGTGGTCTGCTTGGTTTGCTATTTGCTATCTGTACGTCCGCCGGTAGTAGTTGGTGGGTTCGACGAGGAACACCGGAAGCGATCCGTATCCGTATTTGGCGATTGATATTGCTTTGCGCTCGTTGTTGCACCCTTTTGGTAAAGCACCTCTTCTCGTTTCGATCCCATTGTAGATTGCCAAACACTCACAAAAGCATCGGTGAAGCCGTTTTAGGAACGAAGAGACAACATGACGACCGGAGCTAAAACTAGCGAATCGGAGTGTGAGGTGCCCGATTTTGTTGACTCGCCTGGGTACCTCGATGCGACCTCCCGGCGCTACATGATGAAACAATTCATTAGCGCGCTGCCGGAGGAGGCGCAGAAGCGTGTAAACGCCCTGAAGCACCTGCAGATGGAGTATACAAAGCTGGAGGCAAAGTTCTTCGAAGAGGTCTACCAGGTAGAGTGCAAGTACCAGCAACTCTACCAGCCGATCGTCGATCGGCGGAAGGAGATCGTTGCTGGAAGCGCCGCACCGACCGAGCAGGAGGCCGTGTGGGTCGATCCGCCTCGGAAGGAAGAGGATGGCGCCGAGGACGAGGAGGAGTTGGAGGACGAAGAGATCAACGAGAAGCTGCGCAAGATGGCGCTCAACTATCACAAGGATCTGCCGGAGAACGGGCAGGGCATCCCGAACTTTTGGCTGATGGTGTTCAAGAACACGGAGGCCATGGCCGAACTGATCCATCCGCACGACGAACCGATCCTGGAGCATCTGCGTAATCTGAACATCGTGTACGAGAACGACCCGATGGCGTACATCATCGAATTCCACTTCCACCCGAACCAGTACTTCAAGGACACGGTGCTGACGAAGAAGTACTTCCTGCGCTGCAACGTCGACACGGAGGAACCGTTCAGCTTCGAGGGACCGGAAATTCACAAGTGCACCGGTTGCCCGATCAACTGGTACCCGGGCAAAAACGTGACGGTGAAGACGATCAAGAAGCAACAGAAGCACAAGCAGCGCGGAGCCATCCGCACCATCACGAAAACGCAGCCCACGGAGTCGTTCTTCAACTTCTTCTCGCCACCGCGCGTCCAGGAGGACGACAAGGTCGACCCGGAGACGCAGTTCCTGATCGGGCGCGACTTTGAGGTTGGCCACTTCCTGCGGGCCCGCATCATTCCGAAGGCCGTCCTGTACTACACCGGCGAGGTGTTGGACGACGACGATGAGGACGATGACGAGGAGGAAGAGGAAGAGGAGCTGGACGAGGAGGGTGACGAGGAGGGCGAGGAAGAGGAGGAGGAAGAAGGAGATGATGGCAACGACGGTGGAGCGGCCGAGAGCAACAACGCCGTGGCACCGGCCAATCGGCCCAAACAGACGAAACGGCGCGGCGGCGGTGGTGGCGGTGGCAAGAAGAAAGATGCTCAAAATCCGGCCGAGTGCCAGCAGCAGTAAAACCAAGGGAGGAAGGAGCATCAGGAGTAGGGTTATGAAGGGAAGGAAGAGGCGCGCACTGTGTCCGGTTAGTTTAGTGGACAGTAACTCCCGAACCGGAACGGAGCGAGAGAGAAATGACGGGTTACAGCATAAATTCCTCCCTATCCGGTTCGCGGAATGCGAAACTCATAACCTTTTTTAACGCAAAGCATATATAAACATTACATTTGCGAAAAGGAGTGGCGCGAGAAACGATATAGATAGGAGCAGGGTGCACGCGGATAGCATGGCCAAGAACTCAGTAGGAAAAGCGATCGCTGGTCGAAGTAGAAGTAGTAGGACTTTGCAGAGGGGCATCCCGCGCATCTCGCTCGCAGCCTATTAGAAGAGTCTTTCGAATTCCGTTTTTAAGGATCCCGGTTCGCGGTTTCTCGTAAAAGCCCCCCGTATCCAATAGCAACCGCACACACTCAGCTCCGTAGCCTCTACTACTCTTTGGCGACCGGAAACACATCAGCAGCCAGTTTCCACATTATTCATTTGTCTCCGTTTCTATTTTGCTTTGTGCTCGAAACGATGCTCTTCGGTATAAGAGGCACACACAACAAGTTCACGGTATTTCCGTCTTCAAGAGCTGGAAACGACTAACATTATACACTAATAAAAAAAGGAACATGTATTTATGTCATTGGAAACATCCGCTTTGTAGTGATTTCTTTACTCGGGCGTGGGATGTAAATCGCGGAGTCTGTTGAATGAAGATTGTATCTGGCATTGCTCATTGCATCAAACCCATTTGAATAGGGAACCTGTGTTGAGATACGAAAGCGAAGAACATCACAACGAAGTTTGTAATACAGGAATTAGACAGCTTTCTATCATATCGCGTAATGTTATAAAATGGCTTAGTGTTGAAAGGGTACAAGGAGAGAGTCGGAAAATGAACCAAAAGTTTGATCGAAAGCTTTGTACGGTGCAATGTGTTTTATTTATGCCACGATTCGAAAGTTAAACATTACCACGTTGAACATCCTTGCCATTCGTAAAGAAGCAAACGCACGATACATAAGTAGGCGAAATAACGGTTCGTTTGAATTCGGATTGTTTTTCGAAGGACGCAATAATACATATAGTTTACGACAGATGGCGCAGCGTTAGGATTGCAGTAAAAGCATCGCTGAGCTTATTGTCCGTTCCATATTTAAAATTTAATTAATCCAGTTATAATTCTCCATGTGGTATTCGTGGATTCACTTTTGAATGATAAAGCAATTTATTGTGCTTAGTTTTGTTTGAATTTAACAGTAACAAAGTTAGTCTGTATCGTGGTAAACTAGCAATAATGTTTTCAGATAAGTTTTCCGCTTCAAATTTCGCTTCACTAGGGTAAATGCCATAACAATCTACAAAATAGTTAGTCAATAGTTTGGTTCTCATGGAGGGAAAAACCTGCTCTGTATTCCAGGGATGCTTCTGATCAGATATTCCACACGTTCACAACGTTTTCGCAGGAAGCATACATATTCTCCAATTACCCATGCCACAAAACACTTCCTCGGAATGCACACTCCCCGACCGTTGCGGCACACCATCGTGTTTCGAAACATACGCGAAACTCTTTGGATTGCAGTTAATACATATTATCGATCGTCGGAAGAGGGCTTTCCACACATACGACTGGTGTTGGGCCATGAAAATCTCGCGTTGACATTCAATTACTTCGCTGGAATTTCGACGTTCGCGGAAGCTTTTATTGCATACTAAATGGGTAGTGTTGACAATTTCTCTAATCCTTATGCTCGTGTGTGAATGTGGGTATAGCTTGTTAGCGTGTAGCGTGCAGATCGCTAGTTTCCACAACGAACGACGCAACGATCGGCAAAGGTGGAAGCGGCACGACGGTTCGTGCCGTTGAGGCCGCTGGCAATCGCTTCCGCCGCTGTCAAAGTTTGGAATCGAATTAACAAAATCCATGCAGAGTGTTGCAATACTAACGGATTACGCCTGAGCCGCCGCCGCTGCCACCACCGGTTGCTGTTCTGCCAGTACCAAAGTCACCGAGGACACAAAACCACAACTGCCGCATTGACGAGACTGTCGGGCTTATTGGGAAAATTCCTTGCGTTGCCCGGGGAGTACGAACCCGAAGTTCGCGGAGTCGGTTTTAGCGCTCAAGCAGAGCACGCTCGACTTGTCCACCGCCCGATGGAATGTAATTTAATTTCTTCCAAGAAAGTCATCCACGGGCCGATCCCGAGACATCGTGTCTTGTTCCTGAAGGGCGTGAAAGTTATTAATTCTGCTGAGGCAACCACCCGGAAGGGAGGAACTCTTCCTGCTTTACGTTTGTTCAATTGTTTTTGCCACAGTTTCCACCGGTTTTGGGCCGGCTTTCTGCGTCACGACAGGTCGCGATTGTGCAAACATTCATCTGCCCGTTGTCGGCTGTATAATGGCATCTGAGTTCAGTGTTGCCTGCCTAGCAGGAGTCACGGAGACACGTAAAAATAAAATAAACCATAAACTAGCTATTGGTGTCAGTGTTAACCAGTCGCGTAACAGTTGATCATTTTAATATGAAAAGGAAAGAAAAATTGGGAACAACATTTTCGCTGCATCTTTGACTGCTTTTGCTAATGGTTCCTCCAGTCGCAGTAATTGATGAACGGCGTTCGAACTAATTTGAAATAGTATTCGTAAGCTATAATATAGCTTCACCCGTTCCGCCGGACCATTGATTTCACTTAAACTCCATTATCAATTAAACAGGTTCCGGAGAGTATCAAGTAATTAGGGACACAATTATTAAATCAATACCCTAAGCCCCGATGCAAATCCTTCTGCGAACCATTTGCGCCACAACACTCTCGGCGTACAGCGTACAAAACTGTCCGACATTATGACCTATTTTTACGATCGTCCTCTGTAGTTCCCGAAGCCCCATCGTCGATTCCAGCTTCATCCTGTGGCTTTCAGAAGTGTCGAATGGGAGTTATATCAATGCTCGTTTCCGATACCGAACCGAAACCACGACTGCACCTCGAGAGCGTGTTCCCTAATTGAAGTGCAGTTCTTGACGTTCCCGGATGGAAGGCACAGCGGTATACCGGCTGTACGCAAACGATACGGAAGTTTGCTTATAATCTCATCTGGCACTTATTAGAAGCACCCACCAATCGACCCTATCTCCCGGGGCTCTTTTACTCCGTCCGTTGTGCGGGACCTGTGCGGGACACTTTCGTCTCGTGCCGGTACCGTTGCCCGCAAAACACGACCTATGACGAGAAGGTGTTCCAAATGGAGACCCTTGAGAGTCGTAGAGAGATATGGGGAGTCCCAAGGACCACCAGCAGTACCACGGACGACGACGACGGCGAGATGATGCATTTGTGCATGTTTCGGCGAAAATGAAATCAATAATTGTTGTCCGTACGGTAAGCCAGCAGGCAACACGAACAAGGCCAACCCCACATTAGTCATTCGTCATTCGGCTGAATGCTGCGAGGTGGTCAGAGAATCTTCGCCTCCCGGTTCGGGACTGAACCGAGTAATGCGGAAGTCAGTTTGTGTTTCCGTAATTTCCGTAACTTCCAAAGGCCCCCAGGCTCTCTGGACTTCCTTGAGGGGTGCTGTGGACCACAAGTTGTTGGCAAGCGCCATCGCACAGTGACCCAGACCGTACGCAGCGTTTCTGTGGTTTTGGTGGTTTGTCCCTCGGGGGAAGATACATACGGTCGTCGTCGATGCCACCGATGTATGTGTGTGTGGCCGGGGTCGGCGTTTATGAGTGTGTGGGCTGCTGCACTGTGCTACAGAAAATTGGTTTGTGATCGTACCGTGCGAACATGCGACCGTCGTCGTCGTGGCCGGTGGCGATAACTTCAAAAAGCGTGTAGCGTAGACCCATTATTTATGTTTATTCAATAACCAATTTATTTCCGTTACCCCAAACACAATCAACAACGCCCGCAGGAAGAGGGATGACAGTCGTGCTAGAGGCACTAGGGACTCGCAAGCCTGGTCCGGGGATCGTCAATAAACATGACGCTAGTGTTCGCCGTCCCACTGCTAGCCGGGCGCCTCCGTTAATCCCCCGATCCATAATCGTCTTCCATCATCTGCTGCCGTGGAGTAGAAGTTTGTCAACTTCGGGGCTGGTGGGGCCACAAGGGGCGACAGTATGGTTGTAAAAGGCTCATATAGACGGGAATGGGGTGAAAAATTAGTATACATGAAGTTCCCGTGACGGTGGCGGGTCTCATATTTCTAGGTCACAACTATGCCCGATGTCTCGGCCCGCTGGATTTTACATCGATTCCGCCGTTGTTTACGGTTATCGTGTCGATGTGGCCGGGTAATGACGCAACGCCCGGCAGAAACGTATACGTGTTGAGATAGGTCGGTGCGGCGGTCCTACCGAAGCCATAACCTTCTTGGTGTTGCTCGGAGTCCGATGGATGGTCCGATGGAGTCGTGCACGGGGAGGGGAGAAAAAACCAATTCTCAATAACCAGTGAAGGGCCGGTTTGGGCCCGTGGCCACCAGCCCACCAGTGGGGTCAGTTTATGGTTGGATTGGTGCAATAACTTTGCGAAGAAACATGGCCCAGTTTATAGTGTCCCAGGACCACGGGCTACCGGCACCAGAGCAGTGTCACTTCTGAAGGCTGAAGGCATCAGCCGAAGAGCCGGGAAGGAAATTAAACCATTCCAACGTCGATTCCGGAGCCGTTGGCTGCAGTCTGCTGCATCGGCAACGAATCTGAAAGGGATGAACGGATGAACTAATGAAAAATGTTTCCGATTAATCAGCGAATCGATACGATGTCGATGACGATGACGACGACGACGACGACGACGACCGGCCCTGAACCGACATTTGTCCCGAAACTGAGCTGTGTGTCTGTGTAGGGTTTGTGCGGCTTTTGGGGGCTTTGGGTTGCAATTTATGTCCGAAATCGAAACGTTAACGGAGCAGCGTGCACTTCGTAGGAGAGTCCGAATTTTTGTAAAGGGACAAGATATCCCGGGGAAGCTCTGTGAGCGAAGAGAAAGGAACCGGCAGAAAAGACTGATTATATGGTTTTCCCCTGCATGGATCCTAATCGTTGGTCGGTGGTGGCAAGTTATGGTCATTGCATCAATCTAAGGCTTTACCTGCTGCGAGGCGTACGAGTATAAATTATTATGCCATTATATGCACTTGACTTTACGGTATATGGAATTGATGGTAGGATGAAGTCTTCTTCCAACAGACGCCGCGTGGTCACAGCTATCAAACTTTAAGGCCGTCACAAGCCGCCATAGTTCGCAGCCACAACTTGTGCGCCTCGTAACACTGTGACTTTTGTCCTCGCCTGTAGTATTGTTGCAAGCGCCAGAGCGAATGCTAAGCTCCAGTAGCCCACAACAAGGCAACGAACAAACAAACCCGGGGGGCTAGTCCGAAAATAAATCCCCAAAAACTGTGATTCTTCGAAAAGTAATTGAATTGTGAACCAGCCGGTGACGCAAAAGTTTTACCGTCCATTTATGTTTTTTTTTCTGGGTATTTCGGGAACAAAACTGAGGTTTTCGGATGCCCTCAGGAAAGGACGACTGGGGAACGCTAAAGCCCCGGACGGGGATCGGTAATGAACAGCAATTTCATCAAGTCACGTCGGGCTACACGGCGCTGGTCACGGTCAGCTGGCGGCTGTCACCAGCTGTGTGGCCCAAAATCTCGGCCCGGCAAGGAATTCTATTCATCCCAGAATCTTCGATCGGGGATGAGCCCGAAGGTAATCGTGTCACGGTTCCCCCGCGTGAGCCGGCGACCCTCGAAAGCCTCCCTGAGCCCATTCGGTGCCTGTTTTTTGCTGGCTTGTTGCCCGCTGCTGGTTGGTGAAATAAATTGTCATCTCACGGCGGTGGCCGATGGGGCCGTTGAAAATAGTTCTCGGAAAAAGAGCGGCAGTGGTTCCCTTGTTAAGGGAGCACCATCGTCTAGATATTGGGTCTTAGTGGGAGGAAAGATCCATAGTCACGCACCGGGTCCTGGAGACCGCATCAAGGTTTCCTGGTTTTGTTAAGGTTTGTCTTCGCCGGCGGGCTCTCGTTTTCACAATGACCGACAAGAAACGCCCAGGCACACTCGTCAACCTTGTTGGGGTCCTTTTTGGCAGCATCGCCGGCCCGGAGTCGACCCGGTTCTAATTGTCGCCGTTTGTCAAATACGTCCCCTTGCGTGTCATCCGTACCACGCAAGGGATTCACTTCTTCTCGCACGTGCGCGCGCGTGTGTGGACCAACTTGCCAGCACACTTTCCTTTCGGCATCGTTCGTTCGTTTGTTTTCTTTTTATCAGTAGTTGCCTTCTATCGATCCCATCAGTTATTGACTGGTCTATTTCGGATACGATAGAGGAAGATTGAGATGTTCTGTAGCGAGAAGACAATGCGGATCCTGGCCTGGACCTAATTGGGCGCGTTCGACACGTCAATGATGTTGGGCAGGTGAGTGTAACAGCTTTCGTGTGCGTATTGGTTCGCAACGCGCATTGTATTAAAGATGTCGGTAATTGGTTGGTGATATTCAAGATCCGAGGCCCTTGAAGTACTTGCCAATGTCTCTAAAATGTTGCCTCCGTAGTAATGGTAGCTATAGCCATGTGTTAAAAATTGCGCTTTCCCTTTTAAGATAAACATTTTGCTTCACGTTGTATGAACAAGACTTTATTAAAAAGTCACAGGACCCAGGAATTGATCACCACGGACGAGCAGTGAACAGATCTGTTATCCTGTCCAAAAAACGATGCATTTATAAGCATTACTCACGTTCGGGCAACCTCAAGCTCGTGTTGCATGGTAACGGCAGATTGCGACATTAAGTCTCCCGGCGATGTCCGAGTCACCGTATTATAAGTTCAGGATAAGATATGATGTTCCAAGAATGCGAGCGTGAGCCCGAATGGTGTCGGCTGCCGATGAACGACCCGTGTCAGTAAACCAAGGTGTAAGCAAAAGTCGGATAAGTCATCTTTCGGTCGAAGTAGTTGGCCCTCTAGACAACAGCACAAGTGAAGCGTGCTGCGGTCAAACCAACCATAAGTGAATACGGACAATGACGGACGACAGAGGGTGC
Source organism: Anopheles cruzii (assembly GCF_943734635.1). Classification (NCBI taxonomy): domain Eukaryota; kingdom Metazoa; phylum Arthropoda; class Insecta; order Diptera; family Culicidae; genus Anopheles; species Anopheles cruzii. Next base: position 7,180,166 of record NC_069145.1, read on the forward strand.
TGCTGCATAAATTGAGCTTTTCTCGCTTGATTTGACTCCGGATCGGTGGGAGTCGGGGTCCTCTGTCCGTCAGTGTGATGGCTGTGTTGTGTGAAATTGTGTTTTCCGTTTGCCGGTGTGCCTTATTTGTATTGTGTTATCACTCTGCTCCTGGAGGGCCAAGAACACGGTAAAAGTAGGAAAACAGCCGGATAACGAGAGTTTCCTTCTGGGAGGAAGATAAATTTGTGCTTTTCGTCCCTAGCTGTGCTGCTCTGACCTTTATTCCTCGAAGCCTCCCCTCTGGTCCCGAGGTCTGAGGTTTCCGATTTTCCGAGTATTCCCAATGTTTCGAGACTCAATGAAACAAACAGACAGAATGGGCTGCAAGACATCTTTTACCCAAACGGAAAGAAAAAAGAAGACAGAAGGGCCACAAGCAAAGAAAACTGAAGATTCGCCTTTACGGAGATGCCCGGCGGTCTGTTGGATTGTTGTTTCTCGGCCGCCACTGAAGAAAATGGTTTCAAATTGAATTGGAAAACTTTTGTAGCCCGCGAAAGGCGAGCGATGCCTTTATTTTGCACTCCAACGATTGTTTTCTTTATGGGTTCGCTTTTCTTAGTTGTAAGGGACAAGAAGGAAGTGCTGCCCACATTGCGACACCGAGCAACTAGTCTTTTTGCGACCAGTCAAAAAGACACCTAAAAGGATACACTTCCTTCCGGAACCCAGCGGAGCAGTGACAGAAAGGTCGATGAGTTGCAATATGTAAGGTAAGCCCATGCCGCCGTCAGATGGATTGTGGTCATACGGAATAATGACGGCTGAACCACGGTGAAGGATATGAGCATGTGCGAGCTCCCATCATTGCGTTGTTGCGGTTTCAGGAACAAGCTCTTTATGTTTTTGTTGATTGTCAATGGAAGCGCCATGTTTGGGCTGATTGAATTGTAATTACGGTTGATAGATCATAATATGCCCAATGAAATTAGCAGACATTGCTCTGTGCTGATAATGTGTATACAAATCACGACTCGGCTCGTAGTTGTGCTTTTTTATTTCTTGTAGTTCATCCCATTTTGACGATTTCAATGTGACCCTTAAAAACAGGATCGAAAACGAAATGAAAACCGCTCACGGGGCCCATTCACGTCCCAGCGGTCCAGAAAACAATCCTTTCGCCAAAAACAATCCTTTCCTGCGACAGATCCTGGCAGTGGAACTGGCCAAAGTGGATCATTCGAACTTAGTATCTTTCCAGTCCCATCGGCACCGGGTTTTTCAAATAGGCTGAAGTTAAGGAATGGGCCAAAACCAAAAATGGAGGCGCCTGGTGGTTGTAAGGTAAATAAAGAGTAACCGAAACCGTTCAAAAATTAGACAAAAGTAAGAAACACAGGCCGACCGGTCGACAACTTTAGGTAATTTATAAGTTAGTTTTTCCCGATGCCGGAACCACCGCAATGTTTCGTTGTTTACACAGTCCCGCGGCCGGGACCCGGAATGGCTATGACGTCCCTCCTCGTTTTACTCAAACTTTTCAGACCGTCAAAACAGACCGTCCCAAGAAAAAGGTGCCAACCTTGCCAAGCTGTCCGATCGGAACACAGGTACGGCGACGTCTCAAAGTTTGATTAGTGGCCAGTTTGGACAGGCGAAAGAGGGAATGAATTTTGCTCATTATGAAGTCGGAGTGGAGTTGTTGAGGGTTCGGAATTGCGCCAAAGTTTCTGCTTGAAAAGTCCTCCGGCGAATGCGGGAATGCGAAGGCGAAGAGATGGGCTTTTTAGATAAATCTCGGTCCTCGGCGTGCCGATGAAATAGTTGATAGTTTGACAAATTGTTTTTCGTCCGAAATAAATTCATCGATGAGAAATTTTAATAGTTTCAGGTTCAGGTTTAGTAGTTTAGCCGACAACCGGTTGTACCGGTATATTACACCGTTAACTGTTACCCCCGCTGATAGAGCAGTCGGTAACGCTCTTCGCTGTCAGCGCAGCTGGCCGTGGTTCGAATCCCGGGATCGGTTGTAACTCAACCGGCCATGGTTTCGATTCCCGATACCGGCGTGACAGGGGGGTTGGCGCGGGGCTAACAATCCCGCCCGTAAAAATTAAATGTTACAGAGAGCATCAGAGATTAACATTGTCTCTGGTGCAGGCCAAGACTGCTCAGCGGTTGTAGCGCCAAAGAAGAAGAAGAAGAAGAACTGTGAGCGGTAGAAAGCTTTTTATTAATAACTTCCTGAGAAGAAGATCTTCCGCTCACAGGGTGTCCCGCTTCGGGAAGACCTGAGCTGTCGGTATACTCGCACACAATAGACCGTCTCCTCTTATTGTTGCCTTTCGTCGCGCTTTTCATTCAATTACGAACTCACTGATCCGTCGTCCGCGAAGACGCTCCGGTGCTTGGCCAAGATAGTAAACAAGTCGCTGTTACGGATTCTGTCTTTTATCAACCCGGCGAAGATTGATTGCTGCCCGCAGAATGGGGCGAACCGGGCGAATCCATCTACGCAATTGGGCCACCTTCAATTTGCATCGTTTATTGTTGTCGCAAGGCAGAAGCGTAAGCGAAAGGAGTGTGAAGACTCAGGTTTTGGTTCTTAAAGTGTATCTCTTAAGGTTGATAATACTATGAGTTTTATTTTCATTTTTATAAAAGTAATAATAATTTCATTGTTCTTATAAAATAACGATGTAACCGAAAAAGAGGTATTTGGCCAGAAAGGATTCTAGAAAGGGGTTCTAAAAGTGACTTAGTAAATACAACCCGATCCATGTCTGTTTTGCATGAACCGATGTCGTACGCCCGGGTGCTTTAAGTGCAGCTTCAAGCACAAACGCACACCACCGTGGAAAAGAAAATGTGTTTCATTATTTATTTACACCACAACGAGGCGAAGAATAGAGAGAGCGGTGTAGGTTGCGACAATATGTATTCTTCTGGTCCGCATCGAAATAGGTCCATCATGCTCATCAGCGTGCAACAGCAACAGCAGCCGCATCAACCCCTGGAGCATCGTGTGCAACATGCTCCGACGGGGACGTGGCACACTCTCCGTGTGGACAAAAAAGCACGCCCCGGAAGTTGTTGGCACTCTCGGGCTGCCCGGAGACCGGAAAGACGGTCCAAGGGCAACTGGGCGCTCCGTGACCACAAAACTGACACCCGGATACGGATGAGTTCCGTTGGCCGGCGCCAGGATCAGGAGGAGATTTATACACTGGACATAATTCCCAACATGTGTCGTTTGTTACGTGTCGTCGTTTGTGTAATTTGTGCCCCGAGCGCCCAGAGTGGACGACCACATGCAACGACGGTCAGCGGCGTGTATCGAAGCGGATGCGAATGCAGACTCGGGTGAAGACCCGAGCTGCACAAAGCATGACAAACGAGCGAATTTTTACCTCAAAACCCTGGGGCGGAAAAACGTATTTCCAGATTTTCTTACAGCTCTTGGAAGTCCAGTCCCGGTCCAGAAGATGTCGTCGAGGGCCGTGATTGAATCTTCGATCGATCCAAGATCGGCATGAATAAATCAAAAGGTAAACCACATACGATCCCAATGTCACACGGAGCACTCCATCTTGGGACATGAATTTATTGACACTCGGCAGGCAAGAATTTACTGGTGGCAGACCGAAAAGGATAACAAGTAAGCGTACGGCAGCACATCCGGTTGTGGGGCCATTGAATTTTTGATTTCTATCTATAAGTCACCGAGCGTGCCCGGCCTCTGTTCTGACCTTTCGGGCCCTTCGATCTTGGCCGAGCGGTACAAGTGCAGCTAGTCAGTTAGTGCCTCAACAGATGGCCTCGGCACCATTTTCTCGGACCAGTGTGACCGGTTTCGGAAAATCTCATCCGATTTGACATTCGGAGCAGTTTTTCTGTGATGATTTATTTCACGTCAGCCCGGTTCCGTAACGGCTTCGAATTCAATTTCTTGTCGAGGTCGGAGGCGAGGCCGAGTAGTTTGAGGTACGGTGGGGCCAGGGCACGATACGGACACAAATTGCTAAATGGAATTGCCGAAGAAGACGCACACAGCAAATTGATTTGCACGCGATTTTGCGCTGTAAATCACTGCGAAGACGGACGTCGATGGTTGAAATGTGTTGCTGAGTGCTTGAAGTTATGGCCGACCGGCGAGTCGGGCTGCTGCCAACCGCCGGAAAGATGACAGCATATTCGGGAGCCAATCCGGGAAAGCGATTCGTTGTTTCAGCTCGGAAGCCTGTGTCACGGGCAATCACGGGATTCGCAAAGTGTGATTTGGATCATTTTTGTTGGAAACATTAGTAGTAAGCGCGGCACCGTCGGAATTGATGGCGAGGTAATGTAAATCAATTCGGTGTCATTCAATTTTCTTTAATCATAGGCTTGACATCTGATTTTGAGCCAAAAGCTTTCGTTAGGTTTTGGGCGCTGTTGTTGCGTTCATTTTAAAGTAACAAAGAAACGCACTTAAAATCCAATTCCATTCTTTCGACAACTGGCCATAGTGATTGAATTATTTATTGATTCAAACTTAGTAGGAAGAATTCTAATTGATCGCACAAATCGCACAACTGGAACTCAAGTTAGCTTTTTAATATTTGAATATTTTATGATTGAATTGATATAAAAAAAACTGACCATTGAGTAGCATTTGAGAAACAGATCAGCTTTTGAATTTGGTTCTTGGATGTAAATTTAAGGCTGGTTAATTAAATTACCGAAAGTCATCCTCATCAGTTGTCATCGCCAGCTAAGTTGACAACAAACCTTCTATAGAAGCCTTGGCGTTGGCAAAGTGGTTGATGTGGTAATAATTGTTCAATTTTTTGCGCATATTTACTAGAAAGCAAAATCGGATGTGGCGCTGTAAATTGAAGCTATACCATATTGTTATGTTTATCAACAACAGGAAAGTCCTGCCGATAACAACCAACATCTGGTTCTTTTTCTTGTTTTGGCTGTTCCTGCTATCATCGCTAATGATTTTCTCTTCATGTTCACTTTTCAGTGTTTCGGGTCCTCCAAATTTTGAGTCTTTATCGTTCATTTCACTACATCATTATGTCGGAGCATTTTGGAGCATGGAAGCAATAGCCATTGTTACAGTTCGTGGAATGTGGGACGAAAAACTGGAGCCAAAGTTTATGGTGGAAATGATTCCTTCCTGGCGGCTGTTGAAACGTTTCCAAGCCACCAGCGTATCCTCCCGAACCGCATTCACCGATGTTGTCCCATTTTGTTACATTGTTAACGTGGCAGCCACATCGGTTCTCATCCGCTGCAATCGATGCTCTCATTAAAATAATTTATTGAGCTGTAAAGATTACGCTCGGAAGAGGGGGTCTACTTTCCGCGAACTGTATTGTTCACGCGTAATTTCGATATCTAGTGCTTCCCGATTCTCCTGTTTTAAATTGGCATGTGTCGCTGTCGTTGGATGGAGATATGCTTCATTTTTTGCTGATCGCCATTTCATTTATGGCGTCGACCGTAATTTTTCCATCTACTAAACATTGGTTCTTTTGTGGGTTTTTTTATTTCTGTTATTATCGGTTTTTAAAGTAACGGAAAGTTTGTTAATATCGTTTCGATTTCGGTATGGTTCTATCGATTACGAGAGCGATAGAAATGGTTTGTTTCTTACAAAATGTACATGTAGATTAAACGATTTTAGGTGCCGAACGGTTCATAGCTTTTAATGAATTTCTATGGAAGTCTCACTACTTTCTAGTACTACTCCGACTGTCGAAACCATAGCTGACCTAAGAACTTTTTGCTGCGATTGGTGTCAATCCAATCCAATCCAATTCGATTCCTTGCAGTGTGCTGTAGCGCCGTGCTGGCTGGATTAAGACCCGTTTGTAATTGAAACAGTTTTTCGCTGAAATGATTTCGAAATGAAATGAAACACAATATTTGAGAAAAGTTAATTATATTTACCCCATCGTGGTGCTGCCACACAGAACCGCATGCAGGCGACACATCTCTCCGGAGTCGACATTCGGATTCGGGAACGCCCGGGGGCTATTTATGTGAGTTGCACTCCAGGAAAATGCAATACGCCATGATTAAAACCACTCACCTTTTTTGTCCCGTGGCCCAGTTGGGAAACAACGAAAGGAAGGAGTTTAAACAAACGGAAAGCGGCGCTAAGTAAATTACATTACGGTAACCTACCGATTGCCTTCGGTGATGATAAATGTGATGTGTGTGTGTGTGTGGTGTGGCGCTATTCACTACGGAGAAGTGTCCGGAAATACTGAAACCACCCCTGTGCGAAGGAAAACTGGCCTGAGGGTATTGAAAGTGTAAGGAACGATATTTTCCCTCCCTCAAAGAGTGGACAAGCTTCGTCGAACATGCTCTCTGAGGACTTTCATCCCTAAGGCCCTATTCGACGGCCAGGATACGGTTGTACGGTTGGATATGTTCATCGAAGGATAATCTTTGTATCCCTTGACAAGGGTTCCGATTGCAAGCGAACTTCACGGGTTTGCCGGTGCGTTGATATTGCCGAAGGTTCAGAGGATTTTCTCTTTCTCCCGGTTGATGTCATTGGTTTGACGTTCCTTTCCAGTTCCACACGAAAGAGCTGCGCATTTTGACTTTTTTATGGACCAAAAAGAACAGTTTGATAGAAGCATGTTTAAAAAAGCAATTGATAGAAGCTTGTTTGAACAGCTTTTCACGAACGAAACGTTGTTCGTCAAAAAACTATGTACCTTACAGGAATATATAGGTCGACCGTTACTTATACGGATTTCTCTATTCCACTGCCGGATAAACTTTACATTAGAGGTGTAATATTTCAGGATTTCGGTTTGACAAACTTTTACGATTTACTATAAGTAACGATGTTACAAGGAAGCGAGACAACAGAAACGACGCTACTTGACAGCTTTGCCAATGTTTAAGTTTTGACCAACATTTAGACTAAGAACAGAACGAATGGCAATTCGCAACTCGAATAGAGAGGACAGATCAGTCAAAGAACGGTAGCTGCAATCGATAGCCTCAGAAAGTGAGACAGAGAAAGGAAACCGAAGAATCGTTTGGTTTCTATCACGCCACGCCCGTGAACAGTAATTGATCAGTCGTCGTTCTGTCGGACGAGCGTTGAGCGCGTGTTAATTGCACACTTAGAGACTGTGACAAAGATGGGAATACGTTTTTGTTGAAATGCCTGAAATCTAACAGCGATTACGTGTGCGATTCTTTCTTGAATTAGACAAACTAGTAAAATTGGAAGCGATTGAATTAATTTAAGGTTATTTTAATCGTTTCTATCCATTGTGAAATTGTGTTTAAGTATAGTGAGTATGATGATGCGCCCTAATTTGCGCAAGCGTGAGTGTGTTGGTGAGTAGCTGTGAACTGGTGAGACGAGATTTGGCAAAGTGAGAGAAATGAGATGTAATGTGGTGAGTTGGAGCTTTTGATTACTTCGTGAGAGTTAATACGGTGAGTTTAGTTATGACTTGTGAAGTTATTACCGTCCATTTATCGCAATTTTTATCCATTTATCAATCATCCATTTATAGCGTTATTCAAACTCGTTCTACAAGCTGTAAGTAATAAGAAATAAGAGCTGTTCAACAAGGATTAATCAGTGAGAAAGCGAACCTAAGAATGCACCGCACGCCGAGAAAGCAACTAACGGCCGGAGTGCATTAAAGCGGACCAAAGATTCTTCCTGGCAACGGCGAATTCTCTAAGTTCTCGTTTGTCTTCGCTTCGATTTCTCTTTCATCGCAGCGCAGTAATCGAATGTGATAGTTTTGGTCGTTCTGCTCGAAGTTCGCGCAAGACGTTCAACGAACAAGTCGACAAGCGAAAAGGAGACAGAGCTTACGAAGTAAACAAAAAAGCCGCCGGAAATAAGGATCGCTTAGTGGGCACCACATGAGTGGTTCAGAGAGCGTCACGTCGAACCGATTTTGTCCCCCATTGCGATGCGCTTTTCCGTGGTTTTCCTGCCAACGTTTCTACCAACGCTGGCAGAAGATAAACTATTTGGTTCCGTGCGCCGGAAAGGGTGATAAGTGTAATTTAATTTCTCCGAACCATTCAATTAACTGCAACCGGAGGTTCGATATGAAGACGGTGCTGTCCGTCGCGATTACTACGGGCACTGGAATGCCCCGTTCCGAGAGCATCGTAGAGAAAGCCACGCAGACGTTAGGTTTATGCTTGCAGCCTTCTGTTTTGTTGAAGAATTAGAGTAGGAAGTGCTTACTACGGCTCCTTATTGGGTGGCACCTTGCTCGAAGACCCGCTGGAGATCACTGCCCATCAGGCAAATAATCTGCCAGAATGAAAATGTGTGGATAATTGAAAAACAAATCACAGCTCGCCGCATTTCCCACCATCAGACACGTGTTTTCCGTGCGCCACACATAACAGTGGCGCGGCAAAAAGCGATCTGTGTGCACTAAAAATCAGCATCGTTTCGGTTTCCCAAAGTTTCCCGAAAACTTGCTCGCCGCTCGCTGGTGTGGTGATGCTGGTATGATTTTTCGCTTCATTATCCACCGCCGGCCGGAATTTTGACACCACCAACATATGCACCACGAACATAAATCTCTCGCTCTCGCTGGGAACTGTGTTGTCGGCAAAAGTCTGCATTCATCGCAATCGTGGGGTTGCCGTTACGCAAGCCGCCGTCGTCGCCGTCGTCGCACAATGAATAAATTTAATTAAAACTTTTCAAATTATATAGACCACCCTGGCCCTGGCCGGTGCCCCAAATGGGGGCGGCCTAGCCGGCCGCTGTCGCCGCATTTGGACCGCCGCCGCCCCTCCCCGTCAGGGATTTCAATGTGCATGTCGAGGAGCCGACATTACCGGGCCGGCCGGCCGGCCGTGCCGTTACTTGCCACGCAGGAGGGGCCCGGGACCCGGACAGTGCATTTCGTCTGCGTCATGCTCTGGAAGCGAAGCCCCTCTTTTTTCGAAAGAGTAATTAAAATTGATTGAAACAGCCGCGCGCGCTCGAATTATGCGGTCCTGATGGCCAGCGATGGCCGGTGGTTCTGCAAAGTGACCGCCAGATTATCGCCGCCGCTGAAGTGAGATAGCCCGCACGACGTAGCCCGGAACCCGGAAGTGGACGACAGACGGACGCAGAGTGTGATAAATAAAGGAGAACAGAGGGCGAAATTGGCACCAAAATGCTGGTAACCCGAATAAAACGTACCGACCCAAAGGCCAAAAAAAAAACGCCGCCCCATTGCCATTGTTTATGAGTGTTGTTTATGAGCGTCCCACGATTCCCCTCAGCACCCGTCTCTGTCGGTAGGCTAATGGAGCCATTTGGGGGAAGGCAAATCACTTTGGGGTCCTAGGCAGAGAGCGAGAGAGAGAGCGAGGGAGCCGAGCAGCACATAACTCAATTATGACTTTTGAACGTGTTGCGTTGTTGCTCCACACGTCACTGTTTTGAATGAAACGAACATAATTAAGCTGTCCTGGCTTGGCTCCTGTTGGTTGGGCGGTCAACCTAATAGCTGAAACAACGCAGTAAAACACCAGTTTTTTTACTGGATTGTAATGAATTTTCAAAACTTCTCGCGAAACAGTTCGCCATAGCGCGCACTAGCGATGCCTGCGATACGGAACACATCGCCCCGTCAGTATGGAGCATCTGGGGCACCAACTTTCGCCAAAGAAAGATGGTCGAGCAATTAGGGAACGGAAAAAGTTTGACTGACCAAAGCGGCCCGGGCAATGGGGCGCAACTATCTGCCAACTATTGTGCCCAAGAAAGACTGGCAAAGTTTAGGGGTTCTAATAACCGGCGAAGGACCCAGGGAAACGATAGCCAAGAATGTGGTGCGAAACGTTTCATAGTTCGTTCAAGTTTTAAGCATTTTAATCGAACACAATGGCGGCAAAGGCAGCTTTTAAAACGTTCCGCAAATTGCTGTCAAACTTCACTGTGGGGAAGTGGGCAAAAGTTTCCACTTTTGAGCCACAGTTTTGGGCTCCCCAGTTGACCACCATAAGCCCAGGACAGTGAATGAAAACATCTTCCAGGGTGGATGCAGGCGCGTTCAGAACAGAGATCAGAAGTTAAGTACATACTAATGTTTTACATTAAAAACTCATCTTTAAGCAAAGGTTGCAGATAAACGTTTGCCGCCGGCAAGAAGTAGAGACCGGTCACAAACGAACCCAATAAACGGTGGGAAGTGTGCCATTAGCACCTGTGCGAGCCGCCGCAGGTGTTCGGTGCAACCCTTGCACCGGCTGATGATTGAATTAAAGTGACTTTTTACCGGCCCTTTAATGGCCTGGCGGTGGTCAGTACGGGGTCACGGCAAAAGCATCCGACAGCCCCACCCAAAATGGCAGCACGGTGGCCCACTGGTGGCTGATGAATAATGCAGCAGCCGTCGGAGATGCAGCTTCCCCCTGGGCGGGGTTCGATTAGGAGCGGGACGAGCGGTCCTGGCTTTAACGGCCAATTGTGTGTCTGTGTGCGGTGTGTTGAAAGTGTGCTGAAAGTGTTGCTATTGATTACATAGACAGCAAAGGGTGGTGCCGGCCAATGGCCATTTATCACCTTCAGTATCAGGCAACAGTTCCTGGCCCCTGGCAGGAGGGACATTCCCAGGGAGTGCTGACAGGGCGGTTGACCGTTGGGCGGACAATCGGTCCGCCCGAGCCAACACACAGAGGGCGAAGAAAAGAAGCAAAGGACAACAAACAAGCGCCGCATTTGGCATTCATTTCCAGGTACCGGTTCCGGTTGGCGCAGGTTTCCAAGTTAACCCGGGTCGCAGGCCGACCGGACGAGACTCGGACGCCAGACTCGACACTAATTTGAGCGTGAAGCACGATAAACGTCATCAAGGCAACCCACGCCACCTCCTTCCGGTGGTCCGGTGGTGCCCGAGAAGTGTTTTATTGTTCCCCGGAGAACCCGCCCCCCCGGGGGTCCTGGGATGGTATCATGAGTTTGCTCAGGGCCCGGCTTGGAAGTGCACACCGGAGGCCGCTCCAGGCACTGGTAGTTAAACTTTGTGCACGGTGGTGAAACCGGAGCACCTGAGCGGAACTACTACAAGGGTGTGAGCGGAGCACACCTTTAAAGTTTTTAGTGAAAGCGATTCTGCCAAGGTCTCTCGCCGATGTCCCGGGCGCCTTTACTGGAAACGACCGGCTCTATCTCCTCTGCAGTTGGTAGCATCGTTTAGCCGGTCGCCAGTTCGGGCCGGACCTATCGGCCTCGACCTAACGGCTTTCCGCACTTTTCCGCCGGTCCGAGTGTCGCAGTGTTCGGACACTTGGCCCGTTTCCGGTATGCGTTCCCGGTCGGGCGTCTCCACACCGTATCGGTACGTGTGGATCGAATGGTCAACATTTATCTTTCATTTACGAATGTGACCACTCGGTTCCACCGTTCCCGGGCCGATAGGAAGCGGCGATTCGGAGCGGCACGGTTGCTTTTCGCCGCGTTTCAGGGTGGCACGCAGCCGACCGCCTGGCCTTTGATGGTTGAGGTTTGCTTTCATCCGCCGGTGGTGCAGTTCCGCGGGGGCTTCGAAGCAGTCGCCACTCGCGGACGTGTAGCCACATAAAACGGAGCGCCACCGAGTATGATGCAGAATGCTCTGCAACATTCCCGAAATGCCCCTGGAAGTGCGGTGCGGACCGAAATTCATCCGCATGGAGCTGGTGCGGTAATTGTTTAAAGAGCTTTAAATTGACACCACCATCGAACGGCTTTCGGTTGCGGCGAATGAATCATTATCAGCTGTTTGTCTGCGCATCGCTCCGTTGCGATGGCTCAATTTGGATCGTTTAGTTCTTCCACAATGTTTAAAGTATAACGGTCGGAACCACCGGACTTTCAATTGTGTCAGAACGCTTGTTTTGTACATTTAAAAGTGTTATAAATTGGGAACTCGTCTTATAAGTTAGCCTATATCAAAAAATTGTTTAGAAATCCCGATGCGCTACTTAACGGATCATTCACAGAGAGGGCAACAGAGGTCTCAGACGAGAGGCAACGTTTGATAATCAAGTCATTTTCATAATCTCTTCAAACACCTCATGGATGTCGGCATCTCTGCCAAGTCATGTAGTCATGTGTCAACGATAATCCTGAAGTGCCTCGTTCGCACATTAACCGTCTCGCTGCACCGATTGATCGGGTTCTAAGCGAAAGACGTCATTTCGAATCGAATTCGAATTCATTTGGTGCTTAATACGGCTCTGCCCGTTCTAATAATAAACATTATTCTTTATATGTGGTTAAAATAAATCTTTATTGGATGAAATAAAAGCGTTGTGCTAAATTGTTCACTGTATTGTTCCTTCACTTGAGTATTGTCCGCCCCGTCTCTGAGACGCACATGACAGAGTGACACGAAAACATTATCACTTTAAGCACCAAATAGACTTGATTTTGTGCGCCAAAGTTGTGCGCCTGTTGCTGGCCAACGTAATACGAGATCGGGATGGAAGCTAAACAAGTGTGAACAAGCAGAGGCCCCAACGAAACACCGTTTTGTGTCACCGTTGTCCCCGTAAACCGTGCGATTGCCTTATTTGCAAGTTTTCATCCACTCCGCGGTGCAAGTTGTTCGAATAAAAGGCGGAAAAATGCTAACGATTTCCGCGAAGCGCGAGCGCGCGCTCAGGTGTTTTGGGCCGGAAAAAAGCGTGACCGCCACCGACGACGCCTGGCGGAAGTTAAGAAAATAATGTTTACTTATTCCATTTTTTTGTTGGTTTCTTTGGAAAATTGTGTGCTCAAACAATATCAGCGCTCAACGCGTCCGTCAAATTGGCAAACACCAACCACGACGGGGCGACAGGTGGAAAACGGTGGGAAAAGTGAAAAGAGTTTGCCGGCGAGGGCGAGAGGAAAACAAAAAAAGAAACACAAGACAAATCATAATCAGAAAAGTTTTCCGTAGGCACCGACGGTGCTCCGTTTATTATGTTGTAAGAAAGGCTGTCCCGGTGAAGAGCCGGGCAGGCCGTGCAGGGACGGTGTGGTGGGAGGGCACATCAACACCTGTGCCGGGTTTTTCTTTTGCGTTCGGTTCCATCACCCAAACCTGATATGAAGTAATGCTTCCGGGGTCCCGCAATAGAGTTGGGGTTAATATAGCGGGCCCCTTTCGCGCCGTTGATGCCACTCTTCGAAGCGGAAGTAGAATTTGGCTCCACAGGACTTTTCGGGGCCGCTTTTTTTTGTTTTCGATAAACCGATGGAAATTGAGAAGAAGACAAAAAATCATTCGCCCAGAATATTGAAACAAATTTGGCACTCCCAAAAAGGTTTTCCGATACGCACCGCACCAGTGCAATGAGTTATCCAACGGTGAAGGTGAAGAAAACAAGCTGGGAAGTGGCTGTTGGCCGTTGGAGAGTGTGATCAGGTGGAAAACTGATAGCTTTGAGCGGGAAGTGATAAAGCCGAAGGGGGTTGAAAAGTCAATTTTCCCGCCTTTTCGCGGCGGCGCTTTTCTAGCACGTTTCGCTACTTTATGAAAGTCTTTCATTTTGTTGCAAACTTTTTGCAGTGGTCCATTCCTTTCACTGTATTTCGCTTTCTCGTTGTCGAGTGTTAAGTTTTCTATCGGATCCTTTCCGGGATCTTTACCGGATGCGCCGCGCCGGCCTTGGCTCTGTCTTTCCCTTCCTATAATGGGTTTGAAGTTGAATTGATTTTTTGTCCATTTCCTCCAACGGGCACCAGCGGGTAATGGAAAGTTAAGATTTTTCGGCTTCTAAAGTTGACGACGAACAGCAGGATGGCGTAGGAGAAGGGAAATCGAAAGCAAGAGAGACTGCCAACGTGAAAAACTCCTGGAGCGATAGTTTGCCGCGTAAGCTGTTTATGCAAAACAAGGACAAACATCAACGAATCCGATCGACCGACGCGCGGTACGAAAGGTGATGAGCTCGGCGCCAAAACTGGGTCCTAAGGAAGAAGCCTGTAGGGCCTTTGAACGACAGTTCACGACACGTCGTTCGTCCCATCAGATGGCTGGCTGGCGGACGAGGCTTTGATGAAACATCTCGCAGCATGGAATGATAATGAACTTTTATTTAGTGTTTATTAGAACATCGAACGGAATTCCTGATTAAGGGTGTCCCGGTGGTAGTCCTAGTAGTTGGCCCTGCCGACCCGGAGGAACACTGAGGTGGCACTTATTAACATTGGCCCGGAAGCTGGTAGTGTGTGGGGAGGATTATTTCAATCAACCACACCCAAGTCGTGCTTGGGTCGTGTCCTCGAAGAACAGAGCGAGGAGAGCGAGAGAGAGAACGTAAAGGTATGTCTGTTACTTGGGACTGAGCTTTCATCAAAAGGCGCAAGAATGTTACACCAAAGAGGCTGATCAATTTCTGCCCAAAAAATCTGCCACCTTGCCGCTGGGCCGCATTTGCTATTCGGCCAGGTGCTTCAAGTCAACGCTTAGCTTCGCTTACTTAACACCTCCCGCATGTCAGGAAACGCATGCCAGCAGGTGACTTCGACAGAGATACCAGACCTTGTCCAGGCAGCCCGTTAGTGGATGGGCTAGAAAGTCCCGAGCTTTAGCACAATAACGGCAAAAGGTAGAATATCAGCCCTATTATGGTTCTCGATTCGAGTCGTCGAACGGTCATCTGTATTCATCTGTGTTCATTTGGTTATCCACTCGCCCGTTCGAGCTCTCGAACGGAAATCTGGAACTGGATGAACGCTTTCTGTTGAAAGCTTTCAACTGAATGAACTTTTCCGTTCGACAATCGGTATTATGGTTCTCGAACGGAAACTCGAATTCGACAATCCGGCTTCCGACAACTTTTTGCAACGGAAAGAGCCGTTCCGTTAGGAAGTCTTTGATTTTATCAATTATTTCGTATTGTTTATGCTGCGCCGTGCAAAGATAGTGATATTTTCAAAGATAGTTTGTATTTTGGTGATGAAAAATTCAATTTGTCAAATTTACATCGCAATATTTTGCGAAGAATCTTAGTATTTTCAGTTCTTTTACTGGCACTGTCGCTAGTCCAAAGTAGGTCTGCCTAACTAAGAGCCTGCTCTACAGCAGATAGGATAAGTGATAGGGAACTCAGTAGCTCACACATTGGTGTACATCAAGAACAAATAATCATGTACACCGAGAACGCGTAAACGTTGAACCAACAACTGTCTCGTTATTATGGCCGGCGACAGAGCCGCACCGAATCCGAACGTTGCTTGCCGATCACCGATCACTTTCATCGCGTTGGAGAACGGGACCAGCTAGCAGCCGAATTCGCTGTGCGACCCGGGACTAACCGCACAAGCCGTCGCGCATTTCGTTCGCTATTTCGTGCGCGAACTTGTACTCGTGATCTCGGTGATCCGCCAGCTTACAATATTTCGAGTTACAACCTTCTACACATCTAAAAATTTCAAAAATATAATAGCAAGAATCGCACGCACAGCTGATCTGCTATCTGTGTATGTGTATCTGTGTGTGCAATGTTTACAAAAATGCACAAGAAATGACAGTTCGTACTCAAAGAGCTTGAAAAGCTTTCACATTTAAGCTTTTTAGCACATTTTAGCCTATTTAGCACTCGGAGCTTCTCGATTCGACAACCATAATAGCGTCGTTCGTGTTCGACATTCGCGTTCGAGACTCGGATGAATTTTTCCGTTCGAGAACGCGGATCGGGGGGTATAACTTAATGCTGTCTTCCAGCTGTAAGGGCTATTAACTACCGCAAATTCTAAAAGGAGAAATAGTATTGATTTACTGTAAAGTAGTTTTTACAGTAGTAGTACAAATTTACCGTTCGAGTTAATCTCTTTTAAACTACTAACGATGTACTCTAGAAAGGTCGAAGCTTGGTTTTTTGTGGCAGTAAAGGTTCTGCTTTTGGAATTTAGAAACAAAAATCAATAATAATAATAAATGGATTAGCGAACCTTTTTCCTGTGCAAGGTAACGGATCAGACGGAGCGCCAGTCTATGCAGATTGGATCACTGTAGAAGGTGCTTAATTCTTGGGCAAACTCGAAAATACATACTGGAATGGGTGGGGTCACTTGTTGTAAATGTTGTAAATGATGCCCCTATATTAGGTTTCTTGGACTTTAACGTCCTTTACCGGCTCATTACGACTTGTACACTCGTTGTAATTGACAAACAACGCCTTGATTATTCAACACTGTCTTTATTCTTTAATGATCCAGCGTTACTCCGCGATCCGCTGGATTTGCTCACAGGTAACGCGGGACTCGTAAAGTATCGTTCCATGTAGTAACTGCAATGACGGCCTACCGAGTCTGCTGCTGATGAGTGAAGGTAATTTTTCACGCTTCATCAACATTCGCCATGTCGATTCGGTCCCGGCCGAAAGGCGGAAGCCTTTGGAGGCGCACATGTGTGTGTGTTTGCCAGTACACACACACACCCATAGACAACAACAATTGAACACGAAGCGGCACTATGGAATAGATCACGTAATTTATTTCATCCCGGCGAGGAAAAAGGTGGATTTGGGTGGCTGCTGACGTCTGGGTGCCTATTTTGCCCCGAGCCAAGGACGATTTGAATGTCAGATATTGCCGGAATCTTGTTGTTTCTTCGGTTCCGTTTCGTCGCATTTCACGTGCGTTTTATCTGGACAAGATTAGACGTTTGGGGCGGCAAAGGGCAAGCCGTGTAAATGAGGTTTGGCCAATGGTGCGTAGAACCACACTCGCCCGTCGAAGAGGGAGGCCTACGCGCAGAGGACACACAGCCCCACGCTGTGTGGCAGCTGCCGGATGAAAGATGAAACAGCTTTCCACCGTGGCACCAGGCGCAGCCGTAGGTATTTTCATAAATCTGCCACCCATTTTCACCTTCTTTTTCTCGGAGCCGCCCGGTGGTGGCTCGTGTCGGTGGCTTCTCTGCGGCGCCGGCAACCTGCCGTGTGTGGTTCGCTTTCTTGGTAAACGTCTTTGTCGCGTTCGCTCCTCGTCCTTTTGTCGGGCGACGTGTGAATGTGGAATGTGCTCTACGCCATATTGAATTCCATGAGGTTGTTGTTTTTTCTCGACACACTCACACTTACACACATACACTCCGGAGGACTCGGGTGACATTGTGGTGGCCGTTGCGCCCGTCGGTTTGATCTGCCTCTGCTCTCCGGATGTTTGTGCACCAGTTTTCGCGTTTTCATTTTTATTCCGTTTTTTTTTTCTATTGTGCCATATGCCCCGAAACAGGAGTTCACACGTCATCCGGTGCTCCCGGGGACACTCGCCGGGCCGGTTCTTAGGAAGTTCGTGTCGGGCGCGAGGTCTATACCCGGAACAGCATACCATACAATATTGAATTTCAAAGTTAATGTATGGAATGCGATTGCGAAACGTGCCCACGGACCGGGGCGGCGCGTGCGCCAGGACTTCGCGGACACCCGAACGGGTAACGGCGAAGTGAATATCGGTGGGAAAAATCAAATCAAAGACCCATTTTTTCCGGTGGATCTGTCCGCCCCGGATATGGAGACTCCTTTTCCGGGGTGCGCGCGGGGATCGAATATTACGTATTGAGAAGATGTTCATCGACCGGCCCATTGGATGACGGTCTAGACTCGATTCGGTGAAATGCGGGCCATCTTAAGAGGCCCGGGCATGTCAGCGTCCCACGCGTTGCTCCTTTTGATGGGTTTCGGAGCATAAAAATGGCCCAGTTTATCGGTATGAACGATTGGCTGCAAACGCCACCCGCCACGCCACGGCACGATCTTCGCAGTCTCGGAGTCTTGGAAATTAATGGAAACGGAAATTAAGTCTAATGAAATTCGGAGCCCCACTCACGGTGCCTGGAGTGAAGCACCGATAAAAGAGCGCACAACTTCTTCACTGCTGCTCTTGGGATCGAAATAAGAAATTCAATTAAACGATCGGACGTGCACCGGGTGACCCGGCGGGGCGGGCGCATGAGAGCGTAATGTTGGCTTTACATTTTTCGGTTTCTGGGAACGGAATTGAAATTTAAATTCATTTGCCGATACGCCGGCCGTTCACTTTTTGCTGCTGGGAACCGTTTCCACAGAACTTGGGAGATAATGTTAATGATAATCAGCCTCTTGATGGTGCCTCTTTGCTGTGCATGGAGCGCTTCGGCTTCGCCATTCGTCCTGTGCCAGGGATGGTGCGGACCTCTTTAGCGCGTGCATACGGTTCACTTTCGTTTCGCATTAAATTGCATGTGCTTCTCGTTCGCAGTATTGTAATGCAATCGTACAGCAACCCGGCGAAACCGAGTGGCCACGGGGTGTTGAATGTTGTATCTATAGCAACGGAGCATTCAAATTAATTGGGAAAATGTGGCGCATCAATTGGAATGGTTTTTTTTCGTATCTTCTCACCTAACTGCTCTTTGGAGATTGTTTCCAATTGTTGATCTTATTCGAATCCGTACACATTATTTGACAGGCATCTGTAACTGTTTTCAATTGTTGTATCAATTACATGTAATGAAATTTTAGAATTGACGAGGTTGCAACTTGGTTTCGAACCAGAATCTCGAAGGTCGTGAGGACCGAACCAACATGCTAACGACCGACGTATGTAATTGCATCCAGTTCCGACCCCGGTGCACGATTTCGTTTCATCCATAACTTTCGACTCCCATCGAACGCGGTGACGACCCAATATAATCAGCAAACCTCTCATGTTCTCTTTTTCACTCTCACTCTCAAATCCTGACCTAGCCTTGCCTTCAAAACCGTTGAAAACGTGTAAACGAACACATAAATGTAATTTGCAATTTGTAGCGTCGGAATCGATTATCACGGCGCGGGTTGACGTTGGTGGCGTTGGTGTCGCTGGAACCCCTGGATGGTGGGTCTGCGACTGTAGCAATATCCCCCTCGGGGGGGCAGCAGCTGCTACACCCCACGAACCTTGCGCACCCCCTGTGTGAATATGTTTCGCGGTGCAAAAAGTAGATTACCGGCATCGGTGGTGCCCGCCGCGTTTTGGGACGGGTTGGTCAGGCCAAATGCATGATTATTTTAATGCGTGCGAATGTAAATTGGCGAACGATGGCGGTCGTTCGGCTGGGCGAGTAGGGTGACGCCAGGCCACGGTGGTGCCAATTAGAATGGCTAGAATGTAAATTTGCACGTTTGCCGGCGTGAAAACTGGGGCATCGACTGATTACCGTTGCGCTTATCGCATGCAGCGCACCCATGCAACGGTTGGAGCCCATTGACCCAGCATCCCAGAGAGCGGCCGAAATAGCTCAGTTGGGAGAGCGTTAGACTGAAGATCTAAAGGTCCCCGGTTCAATCCCGGGTTTCGGCAGATTGAGAAACCCGCCCATCATCATATTAAATTGGGGTCCTTATTTTATGCAGTCAGAGTCGTCTTTTGGGTAGCATTAGACTAAGTGACTCGGCAGTCAAGGTTTTGTCCAGGTCAAGCCCCGGTAGACCCGATCGTGTAACCGATAGCTTTTATAATGTTATTTTCGTTCACTACTCGAGCTGATGCAGGCCCTCTCCAGGGGGCTGCCAAGAAAGGCAGATTACGTTGATGAATTTAACCGAGTGGTCGGTAATGGAATAACGCTGTCATAAAATGTTGCCCTCCTATGGCTGTGTCGTGTCCTGGCGTCCTCTTGAACACGAAGTACTCGTCCACTAGTCGCTTCTTATTGTGTATGAGTTAGAGCTTTGCGAGGTCCGAGAAGAAACCAAACTAAGCAGAAGAACCCCCGTACCCGGCATATGACCAAGGAGCATACAGTATCTTCGGACAGCCTCGCACACACGAGCGGACGGCGAGCGAAACTTTTGCAAGAAATTGCCGCCGGCCAAACATAGAATCCATTTGTGGCAGGCCCGACACTAGCCACGGTCGCCATATGATTGGCTGTTATCCGAAATGGAATTTCGTCGCCGGTTCCGGATCATCGGGCCAAAATGTCGCGCACGTACGCGCGGTGACCGGTCCGCGTGATTGTCCACTTGGGCTTGCGAAGGCACTTGGACTCCGACGTGCTTCTCCTTACCACATCGGCGCCTCGTTTGGCAAGAAAATGAAAGAAAATCGTCGTACGGCGGCGCACGGCTGCGCTTAATAGGTTTCAGGCTACCGGAATCGAACGCTAGCCGTCCCCAAAGTTCACTAAATCACACTCGTTTCGTTTGGCTCGCGAAATTAATTGAAGCAAGTCCGAGCCGAAATTCAAATTAGATTTAAAATTGCGTTTACATCGACACTCCATCATTGCAGGCCCGTATCGTGCCAACGTACCATGAAACAAACGGGCCGGGCCGGAACCAAACCGTAAGAAGTAGGACCGCGAGGACCACACAAACTACGGGCAAATAACAAATAGCGGACCGGAAAAGTAATACCGAAAGCCCCCAAAACAAAGCCGAGCGCTCGGCGTATGACAAATGAAGACAATCGTCTTCAATCGGGGCCGATGCGGGACTGGAATCGAATAATTTCAGATAAGTTTTAGAATCGCGTGCATAAAGTCGGACGATGACATAATCTATGCGCTTTCGCGAAGACCACCATCCGGAATGGGTGTGTGTATCGGTGCGCGGTTCCGCGCGGTCCTTGCAAGCATTGGAAGATTACACAACACAAGGCGGTTACCCACGCGGAAGACTTCGGTCAGGGCGGACGGACGAATATTGTGCAAAAGTTTTTAGTTGCTTCGAGCAACATCAGACATCAGCGCTGTGCCGTCAGACCTTGGGAGTAGCAACCGGAAAGAAAAGCACTACTGGCAGCCGAACGGAATCGGGGCAAACATTTTATTTGACTGCCCCCGGCTAGGTGTCCTTTCGCTCGTACGATCCTTCGCCCGGCCACCGAATCTGGGCGTCGGGTCCGTTGGAGCGCCCGGGCAAATATTGGCGCCGGAGTACAAATATGGAAAACTTTACCCGAGCGGCCACGAGCGGCGTTCGCCGATAATATGTAACACAAAATGAGCCACCAACGTAATGCGTTTGTATTAAAAGTTTCGCTCATTGTGACCAACCGAAATGGCGTTCGTGTTGTCTGTTTTTTTTCGACTTTGTCGAGCCAGAGTCGCGCCACGAATCGCGAAGATCTATTTTGTGGCGCGCGGTACATTTTCTTCGGCGGCTAGGGCTAAATTTGCACACATTTTCTTCGAACTTGAGAATTAAATTAGTATTTCGGCTCGTTAGTTTGCCGAAGGGCCGTTGACGCCACGCCTTGTGCGCTGTGCCTTTTAACCTTTGGCCAATTCTCGGCAACGGTTTCTGTTTGAATCTACCAAATTTTGGACTCTGCTCTGCCAGTGCGCGATGGGTGAGTAATTTTAGGGACAATTAACGTATCACTGCCGAAGCCCCATTTTCGTAGGATCGTAAAAACGATTTCCACTCATTTTCACAATCGTGCGCTTTCTGCGAAGCAAAATTTGGTAGCGTTGAAACAAAAACCGACCCACGCACCACCGAATGCAGAAGGATACTTTTAATTGAATTACTTTACGCTGTCGAAACTTGTTCCTGCTTGGCGGCTCCGCGTTACCAGTAACGAAAAATTGGCATTGGGTTTTTGCCGTTTCAGGGGCCGCTTTTCCAGCTCGTTAGGGACGCTTCTCTGTGGCTTCGTTGCACTTCGGGCATGCGGCGCCGGAAGTTTCTGGCCAGGGATGCATTTCCATCACTGCACTGCACTCCGCTTCTTTTCGGTGCCGAAAACGGTTGGAACCACAGAAGACCCCAGAACCAACAACGGCGTAAGAAACGCATCGTAACGCAGCACCGGAAAACTTTGGCGGCTCACCGTCATCGTTGGCGGCGTCATCATCGTCGTCGGTAACCGGGAAGCGGATTAGGTTCGTGGTTGAATTTATGAGTTTTGCGGATTCGCTTACCGATGCTCCCGCGGCGTCCGCGGTGCTGGCATGCTAGGAATGTGAGGTAAAAAAAACAGTGGCACGCGTTCAAATGGATTAAGCAAAACGGTTGCGAAAGTGAACGAAAGCCGCACGGGCTCGCTCGTTCGCTAAACTCGTTATCAGCCAAACGGGCGTGTAAACGGTGAGACAGCTGACTTTGGGCAAGAGTTTTCCGAGGAAAACGAAACCATATTGTTCCAGCCGCGTGCGTTGAAGGGAGTTTTCTATTGTGCTCTGGGCTAGCCGGAAGTACACTTCCCTTTGTGCAAAGTTTTAATCAAATCGTGGAGAATAAAAAAAAGCCATTGGAAAATGATAAACAAATAATAGATAATATAGATTTTTGGTATTTAAACTTCAGGAGATACGATGAGATGAAGAAATAAAATGATCAATTGAAATAGAAAACTGGCATCAACTACTTATTATAGAATATTTTAATTTTCTGTTTCCATTCACGGAGCTTCATACTCTAATATGGTTTATGGATCTTTCAAGGATAAGGGATCGAGTCTTTGAACATACCTTCGCTTACTTATAGTTTTTTATACTGCTGCCAAATGTTTCTTGATTTTTGTTTGATAATTAGTTATTAGTGCTTCATAACTATTATAACCTTAACATCTTTGAAAAGAGTTGACGATAGTTTTCTTCTAAGTAATTTTTTTGTGATTGAATCACAATCGTGCGCCTAGTTTGAGTAGAAAGCAGCCTCGAAGCTCGGAGCAGATCGATCGATCCAGTGCCGCTTGTAGGGTTCAACGCAAAACCCCTCACGGTGCTTCCCGCGCACAATGACCTGAGGGAAAAATGTAGCATCTTGAAACGTGAGTAAAATATTAGCCAGCCCATGCTCGGTGGCGCGGGCAAGTGATGAATTTTCCCCAGAATGCTAGCTATCCCAGAAAGGGCGCACCGTCGCTTCACCGTTCCTAAGACCGTGTCATGCCGGGAGCTGGAGCGGATTAGGGCCGTGTGATGGTTCTGAATGCTCCCAGCGTGAGCTTAGAGGTGTATCCACCGAGCTCCGCGCGGGCCTGTCATAACAGGGAATTCCTTTTTTGCGGTCTCATCGCGCGCCAAGTGAACCAGGAAGTTCGTGTCGTGTTCAGGAGCGTTACGCGTCGAGTGGAACTTATTCCCGATATTGACGGCCATGAATTGGCCATTTTCTTTGCCACTCTATCGCGGAAAGCGAAACATAAATAGTTTGGTTTATCAAAAGGGGTACCACACTAAAACAACTGCTAGGGGGAGGAAGCCTGAAATTATCCTGGAACGTTTTCCGGGTCAATATACGATTTGAAAGGCCTTCATTCATAGAAAGGTAAAGTAAATTATGGAATGATACCTTAACGGTTGATGTGCTCTGAGACAAGAGAAATTAATTTAATGTGCTCCATCAGCCGGCGCCTGTGGCTCCATAATGGCAAGATGTTGGGTCAACCAGAACGGCCGCTCGAAAAGGAGTACATTTAAAGTTATGTTGTGCGAGACAGTTGAGCCGGTCGGAACTTCGCACACGAACGTTTATGTTCGCCGGCCCTCGGGCTTTGGGACGCGGTGCTAAGCTTTTCCACGGCAACGGAACTCACCTATCCTTAACGCTTATTACAGTCATCAAACGCAATCTTCTAAGCGATTTCCTTCAGGCAATTCGGGTGCTCGGATGGTGGCGAGTTCCTTCCAGCTGGCTGCGGTATTTGGCACACGTCGGCAAGTTTATGAACCATCATAAGTGGTGAATAAATGAGCGGCCACCAGGCAGGAGGCTCCAGTGGGATTGGATTAGGACCGACACTGCTTCCTAATGAACGCCATGGGCCGGTTCTTTCCCGGAAGCCGCTGAATAAGTGTTAGGAGTTACGTTTCCAGTTTAATTCTCTTGTGTCGCGGTCGTAACAACACCCTCCGAACTAACCAACATCACTCCAACTAAGCTTGGCGCTAAAAGTTTAACAACTTCGAGTGGCAGCCTTCGCCGGTACCAACGATGGCGGAGGTGTGGTGGAGCTCATTGTTGTTGCACGACTTTGATCGAGATTGTGCCTTGCGTTCTGGCCGCTCTTCTCTGTCTAGAACTTTCTCGACCGGCTTCCCGATGCTGTGTGGACCCGGGGATTAACATTATCATTATTACCACCTCGGAGAGACTCGGTTTGCCTTTAATCACCGGTCTAGGCGTGACGTTCTCCGGGTAGCTGGACTGGCTTTTCAGACGCTTGTTGTTATTAGCTTAGACCGGTCCGGTCAGTTTGTTGTGGTACCTTGAGACTGACCATTACCTCGGTTGTAGACAAGCTGACGTAATCTGGCGGATTCGTATCGCTGGCGGTAACTGATAGTGATGATAAGACCTGACGCAGGGCAGCCACTCTAACCAGAATCCATGTTTTGCTAGCTTTGCGATGTTTTGTTTCATTATCACGACCGAACAAATCTTTGCAGACCTTTGTAGGACCCTTGCCATTTACAACGACCTCGTCCAGGAGAAGCCGAAATAGCTCAGTTGGGAGAGCGTTAGACTGAAGATCTAAAGGTCCCCGGTTCAATCCCGGGTTTCGGCACAACTAGGTCCACTAGGTCCACTTTTTTATTGACAGGATCCCCAAACAGGAGCAACCGTTGTATAGCATATTGGTCGGTGTTGATGCGCCAAAGATTGCCTCGCCATTCAAATGGAACTTATCGAGCTGATGCACACCCGGGATATTAAATTGTAATGAATGCACAGTAGGGACGCATGTCCAGAAATCTAATCACTCTGAGTGAAGTCAAGCCTTTTTCGACTCTCCGGAACGATCGATTCGCTTCCGAACGAATTCCTTGCCAGCGGCACGGGACCTTCTTGATTCGCAATTTGCACTGACAAATACGCGGGAACAGACAGACAACACCAGGCAGGAAGCTGCTGGTGGGCTGGTGGTGCTTTGACAAATGAAAATTAAATTGTCATCTGCACCGTGGCACCGTGGTGATTCGAGTTCACACTTGCACTGCGTTGCCGTACGGCGGCTGCCACTTTTCAGCGCCACTGTTGCGTTTCCCAGCAGGGAAGCATTGAGTTGAAGGCCACTTCTTAAAGTGCGAATCGGGACGCGGTTACGAGACCACATCCGGGCTGCAGCCACACTAAAGTTCGTTGCATTATTAGTGCACCGTCACCCGAAGCATTGCCGTTCGCCGGATGAAAGTTTCCCACAGCACGGGGTTTAATTGAACGAGATTGCAACGCGTAAAATGATAGCAATGTGTGCGATTTTACTCAAGACCGGAACAAGTTTCTAGCTTAAAATTCAGGTATACCGTAAATTAAAATTGAAATGAACACAATAAATTTAGGTTTCATTTGATTTACCATACAAATTTGATTTGCTGTGTTCGTGGCATTGGCAGAGTGTTGCAGCACGGTTTTGGGTGGGCCCTAGCAGTGAACTATTTGCTCTAAGTTGGCACATTTGAAATGTTTGGTTGTTCTCTCTACTATACCTTTTCCTTGTAATATAAATATTACAATAATTTCTAATGCATAAGTTAGCACAAAAAGAGTTTTGAGTATCGAGTATTCGAGTACGTTGATTATCAGTTATAAGTTATCTACCGACAGCCAATCAAAGGAGGCCAGTTTCGGGCAAAACATGTTGATCACTTTTAAACGCAATTTGAAACATTCTTCATGAAAAATGGTAAACTGTAAAGAAGAAAGTAATGACTTTTTCAAATATTGGGCCTTAAAACGATTGCTTTTAAAATTCTCTTTCAAAATGTGCTCTTCTTTCAGAACTTTGGAAAGTGTGACGACCAAGAAGCCAAGCACCGGCTTGACTCGGAAGGTACGTGCATAAATTGATAACACTCTGATAAGGTTGCTGCCGCCGAGTTGCATAAGCAACCAGCATTCCTCACGCGCACTAAAACCGGCTCCATCTGCACAAACTTCAGCAACATTCTCAGCGGAAGGAAAACAACGCACCGGAGGTGGATTCGGAAAAATCACTGGTCAGCCGTGATTGGAAATCCTGCTCCACCGACACGCTGGCGGCTGCCGTCGGTTCATACGGTTCCGAGCGGACTCTATGCAATTGGTTAGTGTTTGATGTATCCGCCAGAAGCAACCGGCGAGCGGTTTTTCGGGAGTTCTTCCTGCGTTCGAACAAGCAATTTGCCGTTCGCCCTGTGGAGCCCTAGCCTTTGTTCAGTTCCGACGATGACGGTGACGGACGTCTTGCTACAGTCAGTGGTTCCGTTCGAAAAGGAAAGTCCGTCGGCATTATTCGGGAGGCTAGGTTAGTGGGCGTCTGCTGCATCCCGGCGAGATAAGTAGCGTTTTAAGCACTCGACAACTTCCGGACGGAGGATTCTATTTTCTTCCAGGCTGCTCCCGAAAGCTCAATAGCAGGGAATTTTCGGAAAAATGGAAAACGGTCAGCTCATGGGAAAACTCAGCATGGCGTTGGTGCCGCCGATAAGTATCGAACGAGACCGGAATCGAACCGGATGATAATATCGTTACACTGACCGACGAAAGATTGTTGGCACCGCCGGCCGGCACTCTTCTACCGGAAGCGACCAATGGAGTTTGAAGGGTTTTTGTCCGATCTAGTTTCCCCGTTCTAGTGCCTTTTGACTTGCGATTGTGATTTGTTGGCTATTTTTCGTTTGTTTGAAGTTGAAATGCGAAAAAGTGTTGCCGTTTATTGCGCCCTGAACTTTGCTGCTTTTCCGGAGCGTTCTGGGGAAAGGTGGTATGCATTGTTGACCGACTTCGAGTGATGTTCGGAAGTTCGAATTGCTTCCGGCAGCCTGTGGCCTTTGTTTGACCGTCGGAACAGATTATTGCAGGTAAAGTGCAAGGTTTTGACCTATCTTTGCTGCGAATAAGCCTGACCTTTCTGCATTTCGGTAGGAGTCCGTTGGTCTGCTCGTGATACGAGCAATCGTACGGTGAGTGGCATGATGGACGGTGAGGTCTCGGAGGTATTTTAATTTCTGAGAACGGTGCCTACGGCATATCAGTACAGTCAGTTGGGTTGTTCACAGCATAATAGCAGCATCCATCGGATGGTGATTACTCACGATCTGACTCGAATTCAATTGATTAAGGCACGAATCGATTTGATTAAAATGTGTTTTGGATCTTTATCCAACTAAAAGTAATTAATGTTTAGTCTATTTTGAAAGACCGCCTGACAGTGTTCCTTTGGTCCCTAAAGGAGCATCGTAGTTCATTCCTACGTGTTTTTCCCAATCGCCATCATAAAAAAGGCCTGGAAAGTTCTTAGAAAATTGAAATGAATAACCCTTCTTCTAACAACACAAGAGCGGTGCTTGATACAGTAAAATAGCAAAACCGAGGCACCACGAAAAGGAAACTTTCAACGGCCATAACGCCCGTCCAAAGCCACGTTTGGAGTTTCGGATGACGTTGCGTGTAGGCTTTGGAGGGGGTTTTTCCAGGAAACCACGATAAAATTTAAATCGCTAATCGAAATGTCGAGCACGTTCCATTCATCAACATGCGTGCGCGCGGGGATGGTTTTGATGGCGCCGGTGGTGTGAATTTAGTCCTTGTCTTCCTCTGCTTCGGGCTGTCCTGGGATCATAGAAAACCCGGTATCATGCATGCCACCAGACGCATAATACCGTGTGCGTGTGGTGTTGGCATGGATAAGGTTGCACACAAAAAGTTGCGTGTGTGTCCAGCCGAGGGTTCGCTTTGTTAGGCTCGGATTCGACTTTTTCGCAGTTTGCTCTGGGCACTGTAACGGAAAAGTCGAAAGTTTGGTCTAAAAAGCGGTCACAGCAACATGGGTTGCAGAGTAACTCTCAAAAGTTGGCTAAAGAATATGCTATTTTGGTAAAAAATTCCACGTACTATCAATAAACAAGGATCGTTCCAATACAAGCAATATTGGAACGCTTTCTGGGAAGTTTTAAACCTGAAACTTTGAAATAAAGTACTCAACACAGTAAGGTGTAAAATGTGTGGCATTTGTTACAAAATCTTTGAACTTCTCAGTACTGTTCCTGACGTGCGTGCTTCGGTGACGTGGAGTCCCTGTTGTGCAAACGCAACAAAATCCTTTATTGCTTTACGAATTGTAAATTTGCTCCCAACGGGCTACGGTGGGTTTCGCTCGTGAGGGACCTCCGTCTTTGATTTGTGATCCCCGGGTACGTTGGGGAAGAAAAAAAGAAACACAACCGTGGAACCGATATACATCCGGTCCTTCGGGAGAGTGGCTTACGCGTCAGAAGGGCTGGAGCTTTCCGGGAGCCCCACACCGAGGACCCCACAAGCGTCGCCGTCGTCGTCGCAGCGCAGTGCACGCTAAAAGGATGCATAGGTTAGGTGTGTTTGGCGTTTTTGTTTTTACGATTCGCAAACCTTTTCGTCCTTTGATTCGGTAAGGTTTGTGAGTAAAGCCGACAAAAAAAAAAGCGAAGCGCCCTGTGGGACCCTAACAAGTACAAAAACTAGCCCAACGCAGGCGCATCCTTCATAAAAGAAGCCTCCAGTGTTTTCCGATCTCTGGCTGGGCCATTCGTCCAGTGGTTCGTGCTGATTCGACATCCGGACCCGGTGAAAAAACCACGGCCCTCCGACCTCCCCGAAGGTGCCGCTCTATCTGCCACACCGCCGATGGCGCCTTGATCGGCGCGTCAGAAACACGGCGTTGGCATTGGTTTCCAGTTCGGGACCTAGAGCGATGCCCACCACTGCGTTACAGCACATCTCGGGTTGTTCTGTGAACCAGAGCCACAAAAAAAAAAAAAAGAATTGCCGTTGGTTTGGATTAATGAACGATTGCGCACACCGGCCGGCCGGCCGGCGTGGGGGCTAAATTCGAGGAATATGTAGCGTTAGTTATACGCCAGTGGATCGATGTTACACATACGCACAGAAAAAAGGGAAAATGTTATAAAACTTCCTCAAATTCAATGGCGTTCCAGTTGATTTAGATTTTCATTCGGGCCCGGTGGTGTTCGATAGAAATGCAGGTGATGTGTTACAGTAAAGTGCAGCAAAAAGGGGTCAGGTGCGGCACATAGCACGTTGCACGCGATTTTTTGAGCCTACGTTCTGTGCGCTGTAGGGCTACCGGGCGGCCGATATGGACACAAGATTCCTGCCCCATTCCGGTTCGATAGAGCGTACGCATTTGGTGGACGATTTCTGAAACCTACGGATGGCCGGTTTTAGGTTCGTGTGTTAAGGGCACGGGTGCAACCAGTCAGTTGATGCCGTTCACAATAAAATAAAGTGTACCCAGTTTTACACAAAAAAACTTAACTTAGAAATCCGCAAAAAGACACATTCATTCATGTGATAGTTGAAATGTAATGTTTAGTGTATTCAGTTATTGGAATTAGTTGGAATGAGCTGTGACCTTGGTGCGCGATTCCTGGTGCTGTAGTCAATTCCGCAAACCCGCATCCCGCATCCCGGAATTGATAGCAAAAACCCGTAGCCTAGAAAATTAGTTCCGAACCGATCCAATAATCTGGCCCCATGAGCGTAGCCATCGTGATCGAGTCAGTTTGATTGTTATTTGAATAAATTAAACTAAACCGAGAGTACGCAGCCAAGGTCCGACGAGACAATTATGCTTGCGCTACTGGTGAGCCTGGGGCACACAATTTGAATGTACGTCGAACACCGAAACCCGCTGGCGAAAGGATGTTCCAATTTCAAATTAATGCCTGCAATGGTATGCAAAAGGAATGCACTTCTCTTTGGCCGGCGAGAAACAATATTTTTCTTCTCAACAATATTCCGCTGGCTCTTTTCAATGAGCCCCAAAAAAGCTGCTCTGCTGGTGTTTTCGTATGCCATTTTATTATCATAAATGAATTGTTCCTACCGGACGGACCGGTGAAGCAATTGGAAAATGTGAAATGTTTGCTCAACTTCAACTTCTCAATTGAAATTTGAATGGAATCCTTGGGAATATTGTCAAAAGGCGAGTGATTGAAAGTGTAGAGACGTTCAAAGAACAATAATCGAACTCAGTGCTCAATAGTTTGCCCAATTGTTTCGAATAAGACCGTTCAAATACGTCCGGTTTTCCACCCGGCGGTTGAGTTTAACTTTGTCCGGTGGAAAATGTTTCACTCGTCATTCTTTCTCGACTCTTCTTCGGTGGCCATTATTCTCGAGACCGGTGTTATGACTTGTTTAAAAAAATGTCGCTTCTCTGAACTTTGCATAAATTTGCTGAGTTCGTGAAATAGATACAGTAGGCGTTGGATCTAATTAGGCCATTGTTGTCTCGCTAAACAATGAAACGAAAGAGGCACCAAATGCTTAGAAAGTCAAATTTCCAGGAAACCCTTAGACCAGATTTCATTGAATGGCCTCAAAATTGACCTCCAGCGATGACGTATCGGTTCGCGCAAATTCAACCACTGGAAGCGAGTTCGATAATGTACACAATGTTAAAAACTTTCCGAATAAGCAAGGTTCCTTAAAGCACTCCTCTTAAGCTGTGTATTTAAATCACACCGAATGTGTTAGTTACCTTCAACCAAACAAACGCTGCGGGAATTGAACTGTTTGTGCTGGTAGTCCAGGCGTACCAAGAGTTTCTCATTTGGTCAGGTCACAAATTGTTGGGAAAACTGCAAACTGCATTTTGCGCTTGTTTCCTGCCTTCCTTGGCCAGTTTGTCACCTTATGGCCGCTGGGTTGGCTGCACAGTGTTTCAAGAAAATGAGAAAACTTTCCACCATGAAAACGTTTTTGCTTGCGCCCGTTTTGGAAAAATTATGATTCGCAATGAGGTATGAACCTAAGCGAGACGCGGCCAACTGCGTCGGGTGCGAGTATTTAGAGTGTTATTTTCGCGGACTATGAGTTGCAACTTAAATAACGTGGGGGTCATTTGATTTATTGAAACAATTTCTGGCGCAAGTGAAAACACCCAAAATGGGTTGCGTTTTCCGTGTGGAAAAAAGGAGTGCTGTTTCCATTCCATTCTTCGACGCAGCAACCGGAGAAGCTGCAGCGCCGCCAATTTCACATGTGTTCCCCGACAAGTAGCAGGGAGCAGGCCTTGTGTGATGGCCTCGTTTCTGTCGGGGGCAGGATCGTAATCAAACGTCCATCTTCCGGAGGTATCGATTTTCAACTAATGGCCATGTCGGAAGCATTCTATCGGCGCCGGCATCCGCCGAGACCGCCCGGAATTGTAGGACTAATTAAATTGCAATTAAGGAAAACTTTTACCGGAACTCCGAACCCGAAATCAGAAGGGATCCGGCGTGCGGTTCCGCCGGGGGTTCGATTCCGTTTCCTTGTCGCAGAAATGCGGGCCGAAGCGATTTCCTCGGAACCGGCAGGACCTTCCAGCGGCAGTAGTAATGACAGCCGACTCGGCAACCAGCAAACTTTCCCCAAAATGGGTTGCGATCTGCTTTTCGGGCCCCCCGGGCCGGGTTGGAGGACCCGTGCGTAGCGTTGCCGAATGCTAAAGCGGCCGGCAACACTCTGGGAAATTGTCGCTTCAAAAGCAAACTGTGGTTATTTCGTACAATAAAAGTGACACTTAGTGTGTACATTTGGGGTGCCCCTGTTTTCAGAGCCGCTCCAGTTTTTTGTTCCATGCTGTCGGCCCAGACGGCCGGCTTGGTCTCGTCCATCGGCTGGGGCTAGAGCATAAAGATAAAAATACACCATTTCTTTGCAGGCAACCAGGTTCAAATGAAAACGAGCTGAATCGAAGCAAAAAACCGAGCCTTGGAAGCGAATGGTGACCGTACCGCGTAGACTTGTTCCGCTAAATGGATCCTCCGACGCCGACGGGCTACGACGAGGTCGAAAACTTGTTGAAAATCCGGTCTGTGCTTCCGATTTCCGTCCGGTTCCCGGTTCCTCTGGTGCGCCGCACACGCCAAACCTTTCGGTACCGAAGTGGACCACACCGACGGGAGACATTAACAGGTTTTTTTTCTGTCTCTTAGTCCTGGCTGGCTCGAACGGAGCTTTCTTTCGGTGGCCTGCGTAACGAGCTCGAAAGTAGCAGTGTCATCGGGAAAATGATTTTCAGCCGGACGGTTCGAGCAGCTTTCGTTTTTGTGGTACAATTTTTCCATACAAAGGCCCGGTGCTCTAAAAGGCAAACATGAAAATTGTGCCACACACACACACACGGTCGATTTATGATATCTAAAATTAACGAGTTTCAGCCAGTGGCCATACTGAAGTGGAGTCTATTATAGGAACGAACACTTTTTAGGCGTCCATTGATCGAGGAAATGACCTTCGCTTCGCCGTGACGAAACGGGGCCAGTGACTCGTAGCATTGAATGGTCATCGTTGCCGGAGGATAAAGGGTGATTTTTCCATTTTCCATCATGTCATCGTGCGCCCGGAGGTGGTGAACAAAGGCTGCGGGCTTGTTAGAAGTCGGAAAGTTACCCGGTGGAGTTTTGCCCGTATTCCCGCGGGATCTTATACGATGAAGTTATGGTGCGATTGTTACACTAATCGAACCATAATCACTTGGACGTGGATTGTTAAGGGTGGACGGAACAAACAATCCAAGGGACAGTAAACAGCAAAGGCAAAAAGGCGCGAATGGGTCCAACATGCAGTAAATGTTTTAATTTTCTTTCAACTCGCACCAAAGACGGCGGAACACGAAACTCGCATTACGTTAGATCTTTCCATTCATCTTTTATTTCATTCAGTTACATAAAAAAACGAATCTTCATAACTAATGATTCCATCCCTGCAATTGGTTTTGTTGTCCTTCCCTTCACTCGCCCTCGACCCGAATTGAAAATAATTTCGCTCTCTTCGCCCGTTTGTTAGTCGCTCGTGCTCCGTGCCGCATCTTGGCTGTTGGCGTATGTGGTGTGGTTAATTGATTCTTGCGGTTTGTGTTCCCACTCTGGGCTTCCTTTTATGGCTTTGAGCAACACTGAAAAACATCAATACATCGACAGAGTCTTCTCCTTCGTTATTTGTTCGCGCAATATCCTTTGTTCGACAGCTGCTGTTAAGTATTCCTGTCGGGTGAGATTTAGTTGTTTCCGTTTTCCAGCTTTTTTCTCGGCTTCGCCTTTGTCTGTTCGTTATTTCACTCTTTTGTTGACTATTTCGCTCTTTGTTAATGTAGTTATTTTCTTTATCTTTCGTCGTCTTCTGTTTACATGCAGCCGACTCGTAACACGGTATACAGTTCTGTTCGATAACACTCGTTTCGTTTTGCACTATTCATTAGCTCGTTAGCATTCTTCGCTTTCCGTCTCTATCACTTGGTTTTAGCAATTGAAAATAATTCACATAACCTACATTCTTTTGTATCTAAGTGCTAATGTTCCAACTTATGCCGCAAACCCCTTTTGTTGTCCCCGCTATTGACTATTACTCGCGTGTTGACTGATTCCTTGTTCAAATTCCATGTTCTTCTATGTGAAATATTTACAGATATTATTTACATTTCGCTTTGTTATGCTCTTACAACTATCCATGCTTTTTGGGCGCTAGTTTTATTGTCCCCAACAACACGGTTTCGTTCTTTCGTTTTGTTTCAATTGCATTTTTTTCTATCTCTTTCTCCACGAATGGTGTACCCTGCCTGGATTGTTTACAATGGTGTGTATATTTTGTAATTTACATTCTCTTCATGATTAAATTCCGCACCGGCCGTAAACACGGTGTGAAGGTAAATAAACAACGCAACACGTTTGAATTTAATTCACGCAGTCGCATCTCGTGTACCATCGACGGCCACGGACGGTGACCGTATTTCGGTGTGGAAACTTACGTTAGGTACGGTTCAATCGAAAACAAGTCAACAATTGGCAAACATTCGGCTAACCCACTAGAAGCAGACTCTTGGCCCTTCCGGTTGCGCGGCCATTTTGGGCTTCCGCGCGTTGCTCACACGTTTGTATCTCCTCCGAGACTAACAAGGAATTAACGAAGGATCGTTTGTTAACAACAAAGCATCCGATAGTATTCGAGATACCAAAAATACCATCATTCGCGGTGTTACTAAATCGGCGGCTTAAAATCATAATGAAATCTCAAAAGAATGGAAATGGCAAATAAAACCTATCGTTAGGGTTATCGGGAAAGCATCGAAGGCTTTTCGGACATGGGACAGCCACTTTTTAGCAATAACCAACCCAGTTTAATTTGATTTTCGGTTGGAAATGTTCTAAAATAATCTCGGCTTGGAAAAACAAATTAAAGGAATTGGGTCCGCCATTGCATGAACTAAACGGGACACTGTTGGCCTGTATTCCGAGGCGCGATATGCTTGGCTTAAGACTACTTAAAACGGGCGACTAAAGTGGTCTAAAAGTAAGGACTTACGCTAGTGTGTTCGCATAGCACCACATTTTTAAGAAACATTTCGGGATCCTTCTCCGACTGTTGCTGTCTGGATACACTGAGAAAGAAAAACAGAACATTCCAAACTTGCCCGAAACACCGATGGAGGCCAAACCATAATTATCTTCAACCGAAGAAGAGTGAACCGACGGCCCCCCGAAAAGCAAAATGCTGGTGGGGCTTTGTGGTCCCCGCACCACCATTTCGGGAGCTTTTTTCCGATTCCGAACCCAAACGCAACGGTTTCAACGTAAATTAATGCGGAGATTCCCAAATGTGTCACAACTTCCTGAATTCGAAGCGATTCCTTAGCCCACTCTGGGTCTCTGAGCGGGACGGGGGGGTTGCATGGGGTGGTGGTACGGATCGGGAGGTGGGTTGCTACTATTCGGTGCACTCGTCCAGCCCGCCTAGCACCGCTAACTATCAACATTTGTCCGGCCCGCCTAGTCCGGTGGCGCACGGCCCCGTACTGTCCAGCGTGCTGTAGTTGGTCGTCAGGAGTGGCATTTTGGCGGTGTAAATCTGCGACGTGGCGTAGCCCCCGTTCGAGGACGACGAGCAGGAGGTCGTCTGCGAGGTACTCAGCATGCTGTCGTAGCTGTTGGGCGTAAAGTCCCGCAGCGGCAGTCTTGTGTAGATGTTGGGTGAGGTGCGCGTCGGTAGCATCGCACCCACCGGGGTGGACAGGACGGAGCCGGTCCCGGGGCCGGGCGATGTGGCCATCGGTGGGCCGGATGCCCCCGGAAGCAGTAGGCCACCACCGGGCGGTGGCGTTACCGCGGCCGACGGTGCACTCGTCGAGGACAGCAGCAGCGAACCGAGCGTCTGGCCCGGCCCGGGTTTGGCGTAGCTTCGGACCGGCGAGCTGTATATCGCGTACCCGGGGTTGGTCGTTAGCGACAGCTCACCAAACTGCGCGTGTGTGAATGGGATCCAGAAATAGGAAAGTGAGAAAGGTTTCTTGGTTTTTCTTGGGCGCGAGATGCGTACCTTCTTGAAGCCATTCCCGGTCGGGGACATTAGATGGTGGTGGTGCGTGGGTGAGTAGGCCCCGACCGCGGACGGCACCGTCGTCGAGACGGTGTACTTGAGCGCGGTGTCGGTGTGGAGCGCCAGCCGCTCGAACTGTTTCTCGTCGTCGTCCTCGCTGTTCTCGTGCGGTATCACGTCCGGGTTCTTGTCATCGATGCTCGAGTGGCTGCCGATGTTGCGGCTCAGCGGTTCCGCGCTGCCCTTGTCCTGCTCCGTGTTACCCGTCTGATGGTGCTTCTTCTGCGTGTGTGTGTGTGTGTGCGACAGTGAGACCAAAACGAAGCGAAACGTGAAGAACCGGTGCACAGAAACCGCGGGCCACAGGAGCCATTCTATAAATCTAACTTTAAAACACGAAGCTCTGGGAGGACAAAAAATCCCTTACGCCTATGTCCGCGAGTTCCCCGAGACATCGGGGCAGATTCGTGGCAGAGGTGTAAATCCCACCACGTGGCGAGCACCGCCGTTTTTCCACGGTGACGTCTTAAAGTTCTGCTCGCTCCGTTCACCGGTGAGGGCAGACCGCGTTCGCGACCTGGATACAAGGTTATATGCGCCCTGGCGCTGTCCCTGACGGTACTTACCTTCGTTTTGAACTTCACGAACACGATAACGCACACGGCGACCAGACAGAGCGTAATAGCCGCCCCGACGAGGGCTCCCAGTAGGGGCGTTAGCTGCACGAGGACCGCCTTCGATGGTGCTGTTTGTGTGTGTGCGTGGAAACGAGATAAAAAGAACAATAGCAAAGGGATGTAGTACAGGAATGTACGAAAGTGTTTAAAAGAATATAAATGTATGAAAGCGATGCCCGAAATGGAGCATAATTAATGAGCCGCGTACACGAACCGGTCTTCGCCATCGCGGTCGCTTTCCTTGGTGGCATCGGCCGTGTTCCGAGCGAACCTGTTGGGAGTTTTCGAGCTTCAAAGGCCTTTTTGGCGGTGCTCTTGGGGGAATCGGTTGCATAAAAGGTTTCCGAATTTCGTACTTCGAGCGAAGCTGGCGAATGTGTGTATGGGTGGAAGGCTCCCACTAGAGTATGATTAGATTGGTTGCTTCAGAACCTTCGAGTGTTACTGCCAGACTAGCATTAGGGGTCGAAAATGAGGCATCCGTTCCGTGTCCGTCGTGGGTCCGTGGTCTAGGTGCAGAACCTCCATACGAAATATCCAAGCTTTTAAAGGGAGGTACACAAACGATCGACAGTAGCAGGGCGAAAGGATCTGTATTTGCAATTTTCCGTAGACGATTATTTGGGATCATTGTCATGGACCAATGTCATTTGTCATACATCGCAGTTTCTTGAGATACCGCCGCTCATACTGGTTCGTCGAGGCCAGTTCCGCGAGTTTCTTAGAATGTGGCAAAAGTCATCTCAACAGCAGCGCATAGTAGTTCTACTTAATTCACATTCATTGTTTTCTCTTAAAATCACACACTCTCCAATATTGTATACTTATAGTAAAAGATTATTGAACAGTTATTATATGCTTTAGTATACTTCAAAGTATTCTACTATTCGCGGATTCTCGTTGCACGTATAGCGGCAGGCAGAGTTCCCAATGCAAGTTTATCTTAAGCTTGTGTCTTACGACGACTGGGCCCGGCCAAACCCAAGTCTTGGTCATTGTCCGATTCAGCGTTGATGGACAGGAATGTTGATTGAAAGCGCCCATCGATTACCATGTTATATCCCGTTTTCCCATATCTAAACTCATTTGGCAATTCCTGAAGAAAATCGGAAACTTTCAAACCGCCATTGAATATGCTTGTATATTTTTCGAAACTGATGATCAACTTTGTTATCTGCTCCATCAATTCCTTCATCACTAATTTGCTACGCTTAAAGTTGTTTTCAAAGTCAATCCCTGCCAAGAGCTTTAAATGCTCCGACTGAAAACGGTCAATATCGCCTCCGATGCCCCGCCATTGGTTTGCTTCCATTGGTACTACTTGCGTATGTCCGATGTAGTTGGCTAAGGCTTTGTGTAGAGAAACGTTAATCTCTTTCAACCCACTATCGATAGCACCTACGCGAATAACGTGCGCCGCATGGAAGTCACGTCCGTGGCCACTGGTTTTATCTTGATATTTACTTGCGCCGCCCTTCACAAGATCTTCACGCGGAATCCCCGTTTCTTCCGAGATACCCTGCAATATGCCTCCGAATTTGATGTATCGCCGAAGCCGACACTTTATGTGCTTCTTCACATCGTGTATCCGGATGCTGTATTGTTCCAAATTGCCTTCCTTTGCCTCACTGAAGGGAGTTGAGCTAGGATCGACCACTCGGTCCGTCTTTTCTCTTCCATTTATTAGTTTTAAAGAACTGTTGGATGCTGCCGCGGATCGTTTTCTTGAAGTAGTACTCGATTCGTGATGAATTTCGACCTCTCCTTCAACTTCTAGTTGCTGCAATTCACTTGGTTTTTCTATATATGTCGGTGTAATCTCGATAATGTTGTTGTACCAATCCTGTCCTGCTTCGAAAAGATTTTTTGCCCTGGTCCACCAATAATTGTTGTCAAAGAACTTGGGGTTGCTCTCACCATCCGGCTGAACATTGGTGTTACGACGCAGATAAACCAAATCAGAATCACAAGACTCGCTAGAATCTCCCGTCTGGGTTTCATCATTCGACTTTAGCCGATCGTTCGGCTTAATCTTGTCATTCGACTCCCTCTCACGACTGGATTCGCTCTCACTATCCAGCTCAGTACGATTTGGTGTTTGGATTTTATTCAAGGGCTCAGTCATATCCCGAAAGGGCTGGATCAGCTTTATTACAGTCTCACATTTACACGGATTAAATTCGGTGCTAAAATCGATTTCTTCCATCATTCCCAAACTCTCTGTCTGAAATCTTTCGATCCGATTTTGAGCGAAGAGAACATTTTTCCCGCTGGAAATTAGAGTCTCTGATTGGCCAATAAAGTCATTTAACGTTTTGAAAAGTTTCTTATTTCTCTGCTTCAAAAGCACGTTGATAGTTCCAACACGGAAGACTGGAACATCATGCACATAATTTGGAGATGGTTCCAACGTATTTCCTAGCTCATTGTGACTCTCTGCTTGAGATATGATGTTAGTACGCGGAATGCCAGTTACTTTGGCTATGGCTTGTAGCATACCACCGAGGCAGAAGTACTGTTCCTGACAGATCCTAATGAATCCATTTACATTAACTCGATTGCCAGGGTTAATATGGTAATTTTTGTACTCCTTATTCTTCACGTCGCTATAGTAAACGCTACCTAGTCCGTGTAACAACTCACCCTCAATGTATTTATGCTGTAGATATTTTAGGTCAAATCGATCGTAACAGTCTGATCGATGATCGCACCGATCGTATTGAGAATAGAAACTTTCAACTATTTTTTTAATCACGTGACGGTTTCCCGGTGAACACACGTCAGCAAAATTAATTTTGGTGAGTTGTTGAAAATTCTCTGAATAAAAATTCTGTATCGCACTAGATATATCAGGCCATTTCTCGTTTTCACTGTCATTTTCGTATTTATCGTAAGTTTGATCGAAGAAATTTGCCAACATATCGTACAGGTCGCCGTTTCGCTGTTTCAAACGGTCGTCAATTGTTACATAGGAGAAAGGCAGCTTAAGGGATGTTTTATACATTGAACTCTCGAATACAATAGTTTTATCGTCCCATTGCACGAGTTCTACTGGCGGAATATTCGTTTCTTCAGTTATCGCCTGCAGCATACCACCGAGGGAAAAGTACCGCTCCAGGCAATTAGTCATGAAATCTACAAACTCACACCTGTCGGAAACATTATCAGTATTCGGACACGTATCATCTTTTACAATATTATATCCTCTTTTGAAAGCCACAAATAATGTCTCTATGCTGAATGAACAAAAATCCTGTTGGACAGCACTCAGCTTATCTTTGTCATTGTGGTTCTTCTTCATTGCTCTTTCCGCAGATATTTTAATGGAACTGGTAATCTTTTTTTTCAAATTTCGTAGCTCAGTACGACTTCTAAATACACAGACTGCGGAAAAATCGATTTTTAGGCTGTATCTCATGTAAAGAAATAAGTTTTTCATGAGGAGGTTGTCGAAAACCTCTATACAGTTCCCTTCCACTTTGTGGATAAGTTTATTATATTCCCGTTTTATAATGTTAACGCATTTTTTCTTAGATGGGTTACTCTTAAAGGCTGTAGGCGTCTTCTGTTTCCATTCCTTAAATTCATCACGGGTATAGTTTGATATTTCATCAATCGCCTGTTCCATGCCAATTGCGAAGAACCACCGTGCCAAGTACGTAGAGATTAGTCGATTTTGATCGAACATGAGTTTGGTGTTAACGATCTTCAGCAGTTCACGCTCTATGTCGAGTCTGTTGGCCAAAAATGATTCGTTGTCGGTTTTATCTATTTGTGCTGTGAAGAAATCCTCCAATTTACACTTCGTTTTACCAAAGCAATTTTCGTAACGACAATATATTATCAATTCCTCCAACGTTTGAGTGTATTCTGTGCTGAGCGTTGGGACGTCCCAAGGATGTTTAATCCTATTCTTTATCTGGTGTATTAATGCATTCAATGCTCCCATGTCCGTAAAACCGTGTCCGAGCGTTGGGATTTCTCCAAAACTAGTAAACAAATGATTTATCTGGTATATTAAAAAATCCAACGGTTCGTCCTGCCCCGTGTGCGGCTCGTCAAAGAGAGTCGTCAACAGACCCATGTTTTCGGACTGAAAACGATCGATCTGGCCTAACACTTCGCTCCATTGACCGGCTTCCAGCAATTGCGTATGCCCGATGAAGTTGCTTAAATCTGTGCAAAACTGTTCATTCTTACGTTTTAATTTTATGTTCACACGACCAACACAAAAGACATGAGCCTCGTGGCTTCTTCCATCATGGCTGATTGTCCGATCTTGACACTTTATGTTCTCGGCCCTAACAAGAGGATAACGAAAGTCGATTTTCTCCCGCATATATTGTATCAGGCGTCCTAATATGATATAGGCTTTAAGTCGACACTTTATATGCTCTTCTATGGTATAAACCCGTTGCGGTAAGTTGTCAGATTGTACATCGACACGCTCACGGTCATGCTGGTCGTCATAAAGGGACTTTAGGAAGGAAAGTGTCTTCTGCTCTCGTTCACTTTTTTTAATTCGGTCAGCCATTTGGTGATTGAAACACAACACTCGTGGATCTCGCGGAATGTGCAGCACTTTGGTGGGGGCCACAGTTGTGATGCCTTTTCGTGGAACGTGCAACAGGAACCGATCAGGCTGCAACAGTTCGAAAACAAACGGACTTTGAATTGTGTTGTAAAACTACAATTTGTTACACGTTGTCAGTTAAGCGGCGAGAATATCGATCTGCCCGCTTAACTGTCGGAACGACTGCGCTACCGGCCACGGGAGAGCGACCTCGTTTCGAACGCAGCTACCAATACCACCAGGCCGACCGGGTGAAGGTTCTCGCCCGATCGGCCTGCGCGCGAGTAAGCGTGATCGGACAAGGGACTTGGATTCCAGAAGTGACCGCGATAAGTCACGGAATTTTTTAACCGTTCCGTTGCCGTTCCGTTACCGTTAACGCTTCCGTTCCGATTACGCGTAATAAAGTGAAAAGTTTAGGTGTTATTGCGCGATTGGTGTAAGACACCTAATTTATTACGTCGTATCACAGTTAATAAGTGCCCACGTCGGGCATAGCGCTTCCCTGTTCGGGTGAAGCGCGCGTGCGCCCGAACAGGGAGGATCGATGTCGGATGATCGAAAGATGAGTAGAGACTGAGTAGACTACTGAGCGGCCACGTGCACGCTCTTTTATCTATCACAAAATGCTGTCAGTGCCAGCCGCGCGCTGGCACCCACACATTCTCGCACCTGCTCAGACAGCCGCGTCTGAGCAGGGTTGACTCAACCTCATGCCCAAGCGCATGGTTGAGTCGGGTCGCTACACTGTTTAGACGAGCGGGTTGCTGGATCGAGTTGGTTTTCCGAGATGCCGCTACAAAAGTAACAGAACATAACGCGTTATAAAACGTGGTGGATATAATTTCATTTCGCGAGCCCGAAAGAATCCAATACACGTATTACCAATTTGCGCACATCGAAACTTTACACGATTACTGCGTTGAGTCAGAGATTTGCAACTAGTGAAATGAAACCGTGCTAACCAACCGTATTCAAGCTCGCTTTTGGTACGACTTCTGTGTGTCTGTGCTCTGCCCTGCATTTTGAACCCCCTTTGATAAACTTTTACGGTTGTTCGAACCGCGAAGGTATGGCAGCGTCGGGTCTAATCGTGACGATGATAACTTATCAATTTTTTTTGCGATTAATGGCTCGGCGATCGGTGATATCAGAGTTATCATGATTTGTACACCAATGTACATGTAGACTGTGCAATTTTGCTTTGAACTTCTCAGAATTTCTGTGAACTTTTTTGAATCTGTACATGAATGATACAGCTGAGTAACAACGAAGAAACAATTTGGAATGGAAACTACCATAAGAAATAAAAGTTTTGGTACATCCCGACTGTTCAATGCTTCGAGTGTTATACACCAATATGCTGGGATGTGACGGTGAATAAAGAGCTTTGTTC
The DNA here is from genome assembly GCF_943734635.1 of Anopheles cruzii. NCBI lineage: Eukaryota > Metazoa > Arthropoda > Insecta > Diptera > Culicidae > Anopheles > Anopheles cruzii. The sequence continues at coordinate 7,222,029 of NC_069145.1, forward strand.
GTACTTATTCTTTTGTTGTAAGCATTTGCAAGGAGTTGCACGGAGAAGTTTGCACGGAGAGCAAAATGCATAAACCAGAATAAACCACAAAAACATTAATTTAATATCGTAAAAAATGATATTGTTTTTGCACACCACTGGTCATCTGGAAAAGAAAATAGAGTTCCACTGCAGTCGACGTCCTGTTCAGGTTATTGAGAAGAAAAAAGTTCAGGTGTTCAGCTTAGAAAGAGCAACACCATGCCACTGATTTCGAAATATAATTAAAAAGGCATTCATACACTTAGCAAAGGAAGTGCTAAGAATGGTAATGGACCATCATTCAATGAAAAAAACTGCTAATTTTTGTAAGTTTCGATGACAGCTATAAACACGAAAACATTGCGCCATAAAATATGAAATCGAACGAAGATAGCCACTGCCGACCTCCTTTGTTTTGGCCACCACCTGAATTCGTACATTCCGCCCGGTTTGCCAGCATTAGATATGGAAGTCAGTGATATGGAGCTAGTGATATGGACTCCATTCTGTGTTGGTGCGTTTGATTAATCAACTCTTGGTGTGTGTGTCACTTACCGGTCCTAAGTAGCGGCGCCGGAAGGGTCTGCGCCTTCACTCTGTAACTGGTTGGTGCCGTGCCTTGCAGATTGTAGGGCGTAATCTGTTTGCAGAGAAAACGGAATGACCAACATAAATTTACAAGTAGAAACAAAAATACTCCGAACATTACCTTGATGATGAATTTGGTGTCGCTGGGCAGCTTTTTGAGCAGCATTTCCGGGCTCTGGTAGCTGATGCTTTGTAGCAGCTTGCGCTTAGATTCTTCAAATACCTTCGGTGTTGGGTGGGAAAAAAGTAATGAAATATTAGGGAACAAAATGCTAACGCAGCGCAAAGAGAGCCCTGAGGGTGGCCAGCCCAACGCCAGTCGAAAGTTAAGCTCCTCGTCTTCGTCGCGGGCTTTGTTGGGGTGATAGTAGAAAAACATCCAAGCTGAATGTTTCCAGCACTCGATGCACTTTTTGCGCTCACAAAATGCACCTCGGAAGTCCCAAGGAGAGCAACAAGGAGATTCCCGTTCCGTATCAGCCACGGGGTCACCGAGCGCTGCGCCCCGCAAAACAGATTCTTCGGAGTTTTTCTATGGTATGCTGCCCATCAACAACGGTCCGCGCACATGTCCGTCCCGAGGCCAGGACATTTGACAGGCAGCGGGATTTTTTAAACTCTCCCGGCTACACCCCCCGGGGATCGGCACCCAGTGGGGTTGCGCTCCAACTTCCTAACAAGCAAACTATGCTGGCCAAAGGTGAGTTTCCCGCGTCTAACGACCGTCCGTGTCCATGGCGTGTTACAACTTTTTAATAAGCAAAACTGTGTGGCGCACCAAAGCCGGGAACTCCGACGGGAGGGTCACACCGAGCATTACTGCATCGGAATCGCGCCGGGTCTGTGAACCGTTTTTTCTTGCAGGACTCATTTAGGCAAACCACACTTTCCGGTTTTTCGTGGGATTGATGCCAAAACTACGTCATCTAGCGCGGACGTTCCAACACGCTGGACGTGTAATTCTATTCCGAAATTGGCATTGTTTTCCCCGGGTGACATTGATGAGGTTTTGAAGTACCATGTTGGTTTTGCTCTCTAAATGGCCAACAATGTTGTTTGCCGTGACTGGGGTGCTGCGGCAACACTGCTACAAAATGGTACCAGTTTCAATTTACTCTCCCCGGCTCAAATTTCGATCCAATTTTTGGCCAGCCAATGCCAATGAAGTGTTCCGGACATTTGGAGGAAATTTGAGTAGATTTTCCAAACCATTGTGATGGGGGTTTTTTAACATCAAAATATTCACAACTTAATGGCCAACGGACTGATTTCGGTCGCTCGATGGCGCTCTCTCTTTGGGAGCTGGATTGACAAAAGGTACTGCCTATCCAGCTGTCAAAAGGTACTGCCTATCCAGCAAAGAACGGGCAAGGAGCTGGGTTGGGTGGGTCGTGTAACTTACGTCGAGGTGGAACTGCTGTGGGATGCCACCGTCCTTGCCGGCGATGCACGAGATGTGCACCGTGTAGGCGGTCACGTTCGAAACGGTGCAGCTCTTGATGGGGTCCGGTACATCTGTTGGCGGAGAGGAAGGCGCATATTTCACTCACTTTCGGTGGCAGCTCACCGCCGGGTGACTGATTTTGGGCACCTACCGGCGACGAGTATGTGATAGGCGCAGTGGCCACTCTGGCCGTACGCGTTGGTCGCGGTGCAGGTGATGGTGCCGAAGCTGTTGAACGTCTCCACCCGGTACATGTAGAGCTGGCCGTCCACCAACGGGACCACCGTTTCGTCCTTGTGCTGCTGCTGGTGCTGCTGCTGACGGACGGAGTGCTCCAACCGCTCCAGCTTCCGCCGGACCATCTCCTCCAGGCTGGGGCCCATGTGGTTCGTCTCCAGGTCGATCTCGGCCAGCGCCAGGTTCGCCGCTTCCGACTCGACGTTCGTGTACGGCGGCAGCTCCAGCATGCTCTCGAGCGAGTTGTTGAACTGCCACCGGAACAGCAGGTTCGGCTGCGGGAACGGATCGAAAATAGTTGCATCATTAAAACAACAACCCGCCACCCGCGGTGCGACGATAAATTACCATCGGATTGGCGTCGATATCGCACGTGATGTTGACCGTTTGTTTCACGGCGGCCCGAATTATTTGCGCTTCCGATTTGCAGACCGGCGGATCTGTGGGATCGGCGGTAGAAAGTGGACATTATTCAAACGGAGGTTTAACTCGGTGCGATGAGTAATGTTGGCGCGCCTGTTCGTTGGCAAAACAAAATGGTGTGGTCAAAGTGTGCCACTTTGTAGCCGAACGGCGGCCGATATTGGTGGGTTGAAAAGTGTTTAGGGCGAACCTTAAATGCCTACGAATTTAAATCGATCTACAATCGCAAGGGCAAGGCGAGGGCAAGTGCAAACTATACGACATTGTTCGACAATTTGACAAACAGAAAAACCATGGATAGGTTGCCTGGATTAACCACATTTTTATGACTTTTTTTTGGGGCTTCTCTCTTTACGTGCTAACTCTCTGACTTGTTGATTTCGTTTTTGTCCTTTGAGAGACTTGGAGACCTTGTTACAAAAAGCTTACAAATGGAATTATATGGATGCAATTCTTCTACATTGTTTTAAGTTCTTTATTGTTTCTCGTACATTGTTTTAAGCTGTTGTATCAAATTATATCATGGAACACTCCAATTTTCTCAGAATACTATCGGATGCCTGTTCCAAGGAAGTCGAGTGCTAAAGCAAATGACTGCCCTGTACTACCGTTTGATACCGCCAGCGTAAGTCACACGATAACGCCCACTGGTGATACGATAATGGGACAGAAAACCGCACCCGGCCATTGTGTGTGTACTTGTCGTATCTTTTTGGGGGGACTTGTGACCATTTTGCTTTATCATTAAATATTTAGAACATTATTGACCACCGGAACACCCAAGCTCCAAGGCCCACCTCGGTAAGTACGGCCGGTTTCGAGGCCCAGAAAACCGACAGCAGTTGGAAAATTACCATCGGTTTTTTCTGTACCGGACACTCTGAACTTCCCTTTGGGCCAAATTGGTGCCAATTTGCCTGACCGCAGAAAATACCCCAAACTGTGTCATTCCAAAAGACAAAAGGCGGGTTTTCGGTGTGGGATTTGGGGAAACCAATCGATTGCAACAGTGTGCCCTTAATGTGCCGTGTGCTCTTTCAGCCCGAATAGCTAAAATCGTTTCTTAATTGATAAGCATTTGCAACAATGGCGCAGCGGCTTGACCGGATCGTTGTGAAGCGCATAACGGTCTGTGTCCAAAGTGTAAAGTACCGAATGGTTCGTTAGGTTTTTGCGAGTCGCTACGATCGTTCCTGAATAGACATTGGGTCAATGATGAGTGAGAGTAAGTTTTTATAGTGAGCAGTGACTCGGAAACCCGCGATCATAACGCGATTAGCCACGTGGCATTAAATGCCCCTTTTTGGTTCGGTGCACAAATCGAAATGCCACAATTATCAGTATGTGTGTGGAAAAGAATGACGAGTCCACCGTTTTTTTTAATTTTCCATCGATGGGTGAAAATAACATGGTACAAGCGAGGTCCTTTTGAAAATGGTTGCACCACCGTGCGGCTCGTAACTGAATCCGTAACCACCGTAACGACCAGCACCTGCAACCAGGATCTGCTAATTGGGTGTAACAATCTAAATTTAAAACCAACCCATTATCGCCTCTATCCGCTGGCAATCTTCAAACCACTCACTAATAAGTGGTCCCCGGGCGGGTTTTCATCACGAGCCCCGACTTTATGTAGCCCGGCACCGGCACCCGGGGTAACTAATTGGACCGTAATCGTGGTGAAATCGCGTTAACAAACGCACTTTGACAGCGGCCAAGATTTATCGGCGATTGGTGCTTAAACGGTTTGCAATCCGTTTGTCCGAACCGGAAGGAACTGCAGCTGGGACATAAATATCCGCCGGTTCATTAATAAATTCTCTCCGCCCGCTTCTGAATGCCCACTAATGAATGTTGCCGCTGGAATAAATACTCTCGCGGTGCGTGTTACGGTACTCGAATGAACCCATTTCGAAGATTTGGTCTCATAAATTGTCCGGATCTCCCAGTAGCAACAAAAAAATGGAAAGGTTCAAGGTCCAAGAGAAGTATGGACAAACAGCGCGGTCGGCGGACAGTATAAATTGTAGTGGCATAAGTAATGAATTACATTTGATGTCCAAATAAAGCTGATTGCTGTTGACGGTGCCCTCGCTGTTCGAAGCCCGGCACATGTACTCGCCGTGCGTCGACTTGGTGATGCTCTGCAGGACGAGCGTCTGATTGGACACGATGATGCCGCGGGCCGACTGCAGTAGCTTGTTCTGCAAAGAATGTGAGACAATCGAATGCATTAGTAGCCAGCCACTACTAAACAGCTTTAATAGAGAACGGAAGACCTGCTAGACTTGCATCTGGGTCAATCTGAAGAAAAACTTGACGGTGCGAGAAAAACACAAAAACTCGAAATTCCAATGCCAGAACTTGCACGTAAAGGCACCGGTAAAGGATAATGAAACGTGTCCTAATGGGAGGTAATCTTCCCGGTGGCACACTCGCTGTCCAAGCCCCCCAAGACACCACCACGGGCAGAGTACTTACGTTGTGGAACCATTCGATTTTCTTCACCGCCGGGTTCGCCTTGATGTCGCACTCCAGATACACGTCCGAGCCCTCCATCAGATTCTGCGAGTTCAGCGGTGCGCCCAGTGCCAGCGATATCACAGGAACGTCTGCCACCGGGGGGAGGAAAAGAAGTCGCTGAACATCCGCAGGTTCTAAACTTGCGCCGGGTGTGGCTCGCGTCACGACACCTTGCCCGGGCTTTCAGCCAGCGGAGCAGAGTTTGACTAATTTACGCCAACATCATTAGAGCCGGGCCGGAGCCTGAAGGCCAGCCGGTACCGATACTTACGCTTGACGTTCAGCACGTGGGTGTCCTTCAGGAGCACGGTCGGTCCGTCGACTTCGTTGTAGCTAATTGAGCATGTAATTGATTTTTCATTATCCTCCGGCCCCGGCACGAACACCAGCTCCGATACGGTGACATTGCCGTCGTTGGACGTCTGCGGTCGACCGCCGGGCCGAGAGACAGAGAGAGAGACACAGAGAAAAGGACACGTTAGTAGCCCGAAAGATGGAATCCCCGCCCGAAACCCGAGACCCAACGGTGCGCCGGCGAAGTTTGTGGAAAAAGTGGCCCAAAGTTTTTGAGTTGATGCGTGTAATCGACCCCGATCCCAGCGATCTGCGGCGCTCCTCGCTTTTACAGGTACTCGATGCGCAATAGCAACAGGAAGAACCACGGGTCTGACGTGTGCACAGGTGCCCCAGCTTCGGAAACTCGGCGGTCTATCTTACTCGATTAATTAATTTCGGATTCACGAGCCCGGAGACGTGCTGCTCTTGGAGCGGGCCCTGGTGTTGAAGTAATTTAGGTTACGTAATGAAATAGAAGGGCTAGGTTATGTGTCGAACCGAGGTCGCACTTGACACGGCCGCAGCTAAACTTGATCGTCCTCCGGTGAACAATCCGGGACCTTCGAGTAGCGGCGGATATCAAGGACACAACGTGAGCATCACACATCCACAGTTTTGAAGGCACACCCAAAAAAAGGGATAAGCTCCCTTGGGTCACGGGCGTGGGTCGTTAGTAGGTCTCGGGTGGGGCGAGCGTAAAGCGTGTTTGAAGCGTGTCTGCAAAAAAACCGACGCCTTCGAAACGAACCGTTTGTGATGAGCCACGGATGACGGATGATCCCTTGGTCCAGACGACGCTCGGCGCTGGGCGACTGCCGGCCGTGATGCACGATACTTGCGTCTTGACACCGGCCGTCAGTGTCTCCCGGAGGCCCTGCATCCGCACGAACAGTGGTGGCACTGTGGAAGAAACCCGAGAGATCAGCATTAAAAAACGGCACACAAACAATCGCGCACACACACACAAAATTGGGGGTCTTGCCGGATGCTAGGCCGGGCCGGGGCCAGGAATTATCCCAGGAAAAGTGGGCACGGGTTGTCGGAAAATGGATGTTGTTTTGTAACTAATTGGATCGAAACTGACAGTGATTGAAGCGCGATGTTTTATACACGACGGGGTCACCACCGAACCAAGGCAGCGGCAGGTAGGTAGCATCGTTAATGGTGGCCAAAAGTATTGCTTCCCTTTTTTGGGGGTGGATTTGTTGTTTGATTTTTTTTTCTTCTTCTTCCGCGGGATCTGCTTGGGGTTTTCATGGAAACTCCCCGGCGTCGGCCGTGACGAAGGTCGCCGTGCGATGAAATGCCACGGAGCCCACGGTGAAAAACGGGGTATCTAATTTATCAAATAACCCGGCGATCTTCGATTTTCGGTGCGCCGCTCGGAACCGACGCCCGACCGGATAGGGCGATGAAAAATGGAATCATGAATTAATTATACCTGACCCCCATAGAGTGAGAGAGAGAGTCAGAGTTTAAACAGGCCACGACTCCATGGTTAACGCATTGCAGAGGCTTTTAATAAACAACAGATTGATTAGGCATGGCTCCCGCAAGGATCATAGCCGGCGAACCGTGTTTGGGCGAATAAAGGTGTCGGAAAACCGAAAGCAAACAACTGACGCCATGTTAGAAGGTGTCTGTGTTTCCCTCTCAAGTGATTGACAGCTAAGTCTTCAGTTTTTTTTGTCTATTTCATCCTACAAGTCGTCTAGCATCTTTCGGATGTTAAGTCAGGATAATTTTAATGTAGCGTATCCATTTATTTGTAACTATCCTAGCGCAGTTAGTCACATACCTTAGGCAGATTGTATGATTTCTACTTCATGGTAGCAGTTTAACTTCGCTCGCCGCCAAGTAAGGTGTCAAACTTCAATCAAGAGTCGCATAGATGTAGTCGGCATCTCATTTAGGCAACCTCTGGTCAAAGCAACTGTTGCCTTTTCGCTAACAACATTTACTAGCATCGCTTACTGAGTGTCGTCAAACTTGAAGAAAATGCGCATGCTCAGCCAAAAATATGTACTTAAGGTACTCCTTAGCATAGTTCATTTTTTTATCGACTTCACTTAAATTCAGGGGTTCAATCGTCCAAATTACTCTCCATTTTAAAGGTTGAAATAAGTCGAATGACTATTAGGTCAATTATCAAACCAAAATCATCAACTCTGATCAATCACTTAGAGAGTTTCGTTTCATTGCTAACGTGGGCCAGTCCTGTTGAGAAGTCCGCCATGTGGGTTAAGTGCTCCTAGGTCCTCGATCGAGCACCCTACACTGCCGTGTCTAGAATTGTTACAAACTTCTTTCCTTTTCAAATTCATTGGGTCGGGATCGGCCGCATAAATATGTCGTCAAGTGGCTCGGTCAATCGGTCACGATTAAACCCACAAATTGGAGACGTGCCCAAGCGGGTCCATTGCTTCCATTGGTATCCAAGAGTGCGTCTGTGTGTGTGTGTGTCATTAGATGAGGAAATAAAACTCTAAACTGCTGCGCCAGCCGGATGTGCGCAGGGAAAGATAGATAATGAACCGAGCAACCGGCTCTGCGACATTCTGGGTGTTCCCGGTCCGGATGTCAAACGCTGAAGCTGCTGACGCCGGAATCGAAATAGATCGAACCCCGGTAAACATGAAGTCCCGGGTTCGATCCCGGGTCCCAGCTCCGTTTGACAATCTTCACACCAAACCGCCGGTGGTTTTTGGTCCGGTGTTGTCGGGCGTGGGGCCAATGTTTGGTTTTTCAATGTTTATGCTATGCCGCAACCGAGCATCCTAGCACCAGCATCCAGAAGCCGTTCCGGTCTATCTGGCCGCGTACAAATATAGATTAGACTGCGGACTGGGTGTGTGAGGGATGTGACGTTGGCGAGTGGTGAGATATGACATCCTCGAGTGTTGCAGAGGGTCCCCTAGTGACTGCAGACGGTAGCGATGGTCTTGCATGCCCCACTCAGGCCAAGATTTGGGTCGCTGCTCATGGTGGCTGACGCCCAATGACGCCCGTTAACTACCAGGGGCGATGGACACGATGGAACTCCATAAAGGGGCAGCAATAGCCCGAAGCCAGCGCTACGGGGCAGAAGATGGGGCCATCATAAATTCTTCTATCGCCGTTCCATAAAACCTCTCTATCCAGAGTGCGCGCTCTGTGGGCCTCTCCGGGGACACGATTCAATTATGATGCGTTTTCGGGTTGCATGTTTGCATCGAGACCCGGGGTTTTATTGTTCCCGTCAGCAACATCATAATAGCCGTCATGGTGGTGGCCGTTTCGGTTGCGGAACCATTAGCGGCGCTGCGTATCGTAAAACCGCGGAGGGTCTCCAATGTATTGGCGAGCACTGTCCGATAGATGGCGCGCGGCTCTAGTGACTCTAGCGCGCGTCATAAAATGGCATCATTATCAGCGCGGCACGACACTTGAGCCAGAATTTGTTGTTCCCTTGTTACTATTGCGAACACACTCTTTTGGGGCGAACGAAGGAAACTTCTCAATCCGAGAACATCCGGTGAAAGGTTGTGCCGAGGGCAGGGTGAGTTTCACGCGACGCAACGCGATGAATATGGATGAATTTTGATGAGGGGTTTCCCTCTAAAATAAGGACCCGTTTTGGGGCCTTTCCCGCCATCGTGTTGTTTGTTTTTCCTGCGCTGCACGCGATTCGGGTTTAATGCTTTTTGGCCTGACGAAAGCAACTTATTTATGGCCGTGTTGCCGGTTACCGTCGTGTCACGAAACTGCCATCGTCAGGGAAGTGGACCACGTACCTTTGTCACCGCGGTCTTAAAAACGCGGTCAAAAATGTGCCAACCATCAACACGGCGTCGTAGCTGCATAATTTCTCATTTTTCTATTAAATTTTTAAACCGCCAACCTCGGTTGGGAAGAGCGTCAGCTTGGCAATGGGGTGGCAGCATAGGAACGTCAACGATTTGCCGGGCCGTTAAGGGCCCCGTTAGCGTTGCAGAAACGGAAAGGTTACTGGAACGTGCAAATCAATACGGTGGGACCGACGAATGCGAAATGAAGTTGCAGCCGGTACCGCAAGCGTTGCATCAAATCCGAAGGGCCACCGCTGCTGGGGGGCCACTTGAGCATCTGCAGAGGCGAAGCGTAAAAATTCCAATCCTCCGGTGTAAATCGATTGCGTTCGGTACTGCGGGGCCATGTGGATCGATTTTTACCTTGCTGGCTGGATAGTTACGGCACCCGGTTGGCAAACTGTATGTGACAGAGAGGAAAGTTTATGCAGTTTATGCGCCACTACGAGAGACGGTGCACACCTTTTTAGAAATACAACTCGTTAAGAGGATTGCATACCTTTAGGCGTTTAACGTGATTTCAGCGTTTTTCGAACAATGGAAGCGATGCAATCATTTATCGCAAATGCTGCGGCATTCTTCTTCAATCTAACGACGCTACGTGTGGTAATCATCGCTAACTTCACTTTTATGCCTCCTAAATAAACCATTGCCATTTCAAAAGGCTCACGTTTTTCAATTCCAAACACTACAACCACACTTGATGCATGCTTAACGGCTCATAAAACATTGCGAAACACTCCTTGTGAGAGCACCTAGCGCAAAGGGAGGGAACGTAGCAAAACGGAACCACTGCGATACTTCCAAGGTACCGTCAATCCACGTTTGAGTCCACGCGCGAGTTGATGGTGTTTATTGCGTGCCTTCGGCTGATGGCAGCAAGGATCAGATCAGATCTCGACCCAATCCGAAAGCAATGTCGCGCACGTGAGAAGTACGCGCCCTACGACGACCTGTCTCGTCCCTTGGTCGCATGACCCACCGGTCGGTGGCGATGCGTTCCAATTTGTTCCGTGCTCCGCACCGTGGCTGCGTCGTACCGAATGCCAAAACTATTTGCTTTTCGTTACCAGCCTTTTTGCAGCCTGTTTTCGCTTCGCGCCAGGACCGAGAGGCGGGCGCTCCAGCAACACAACGATCCGCTCCGATGCTATCCGGGAGTAGGGTGCATGATATGTTTGCCAACGACACGGACATGATGCGCGCCCGCTGCTGCTGCTGCTGCACACTTCAAGCTGTATCGTGCCATCCGTTTTGGACTGGCAGGTTCGTCAATGCACACGTTTCAATTTGCAGCAAACGAAGGAAAAAGAAAATGAGGAGTCACAGAACCAATCCGCCCCGTGAAACGGGAGACCTGGGGCCCTCTGGAAAAACTCATCTGCAAGGGATTTTAAATGGTACAGCCCCGACGACGAAGTGCAAACAAGGCCGGGGTGCGTTGCCACGGGAACCGGGCCAGGATTCGCCCACGGAATCCCCCGATGCGTTCGCGCGAACTTAAGTCTCATCCCTGTGCCACGAGGACGTGGTGCGTGAAGGTATCGGTACCAAAATGTGAAGCTGAAAGGTGAAAAAGCATATCAATCGGATTGGAATGCCCCGATCGTCGCCAGATTGCGACCCTGGTGCCCCGGTCGTCGGGTGTGGGATCACCGTTGGAAATTGGTCGACAAAAGCGGCGAAGATATCATTCTCCGGCAAACGATGGTAATTTCTGATCCCATTTTGAGCCGTTCCCGAGGAGTAAATTGAGTTGGATGCGAAAGCATCTTTCGCAATTATTTTCGCCTGTTTTCTTCTGTGTGGAGCGAGCGTAAGACGTGGATTAATGAAACGAGTTCCACGGATGCGGAGTGTTATGCTGGGCCTTTTTTTGTGCCTTTCCATTTCGTGTTTACCGTTTTTCTACTTCTTTCAGCACGACCAGGCTCTAATTTCGTAGGCTTTTCGTGTTATGATCGTGTATGGTTTCCGAAAGAGCTCCATTTCATGGGATGCCTTAGCTCACCTGGTTCAGGTGAACTCAGCACCGATGCATCTGATCAATTCATGAAAGATTGTCAAATGTGTAGCCACGCCATCGTCGTCAACTTTAATGGTAAGGATCGTTTCATGAACGTTACATTTACATTAATTAAACGCGGTCGTACTTTGTGAGTCGTTCTTTCTTTAGCTAGAAAAAGCCAGTTGCGTAAACAAAAAATATGAATGAAAACGGACCATTACAGAGCTGCTGGAAGCGCATATTAATGACCTGCTAAAGGTCAGCTCGAGGAAAAAACAGAAACTCATCGCAAGAACCGCACACTATCAGGCGGCAAATTGCTCGACTTGAGGCTTGAGCCGCCACTTACCGGAGCAGCCACTCTCACCGGGATCCGATAGTCCGCCTTGCAACGTTCGACATTCACTGGCTCGCTGGTGGGCAAATGTTTCAATTTTTAATTAACACTCATCTGGTGCTCGATTTCACTCCAAGTTGCCCGCTTCCCGGTGCTGCTGCAAGACCTTTTGGTAAGGCAAAGCAGTTGGAAAAGTTACACCCAGCCCCGACACCGAAGGAGGAGCGGCACTCGGGTAACACGGGGCAACTGGTTCCACGGAAAGAGCCATCGTTTCGCTCGAAACAGGGCGATGACGGAAAAGTATTGGCAGGAAGTTGTCTGCTTCGCGCAAAAGGCAACAATTTGTTGGGCTCAGCAAACAAGCGGGGGTCCGAAGGAAGTGGTCCGGCGCAGGGTGGGAGCCGGAAAAGCCGATGCTTGTAAACGATCTAATATGAACGCTAATGATTGGAAAAGTTTTGGACTCCGTCCCCTGTAAATTTGGCATCCTGCTCCGTCCTCGGGCCGCTGAGCTACTTACGTTTCATGTCCATCTTAACGGCACTGGAAAGTGGCGGTACCACGTGGCCGTTGCTCGCTTGGCACGTATAGACCTGCGGAAGTATGAAACACACAGAGAGTGAGCGAAACGGGAAGTGAGTGAGACGGGGAAATGTAGTGAAACAAGAAAACGATAAACATTTGTTCATAATTAAAACTTTGCGCCAACAAATACGCCGCCCTCCGTGGCGTTCCGGCGGATCGGAAGACTCCGCTCCGCAGAGAGTTGACGCGTGGAAGATGACGCCTTATTTATGCCCCCTCCCCGAAACGGTAGGTCCATCCGGCCACGCACACACACACACACAGTCAGCCACGCTATCTGGGGTTGATGGAGTCGCCTGGTGGGTCACGAACCTTCGGAGCGTTTTGCCGCGCGAATTGGAGACGCGATTTTCTTGTGCGCAGGAAAATTAGTGAAAATTGCTCCGCACGGAAGGTCAACCACCGATGGCGAAGCGATGATTGATTAGGAGTCTCGGGAGGGCGAGCGAGACGGAGAAAGTTCCGGAAGAAGACTAAAGCGTAGGCAACCGGAAGGCATTCGTGATAATTGGTGGCGATCCGATTTCGGAAGTCATCCGAAAAGTCATCAAAGGAGTTTCGTGGTGACCGAAGCGATGTTCCGATTTTGAGGTTAAAGTAAGGTTGAGCAAACTTATCGATTCCTTATCAGTCACGCAAAATGCGGTTGATTAAAGGACTAGTTTTTCGACGTTTTAATGATTGTTTCTAAGGATGCTGATTAGAATGGAGCGTCGACTATGCAACGCAATTGTGCCCCGTTTGTGTTCGATCCCTAAATCTATGAATTTAATTATGCCAGATTGGAATTCCCACACCCGAAAAGGTGAGATTAAAATTTATGGTTCCCACCACCGTGCACCACGTGCAATGGTTCTCCATTGTGTCGACCTCTAAGGCCAAACAAACTACGCTTCCGGCTTCCGGCATCACAACAACCGGCTGCATTTGTACGGCGCACCGTTGATCGGCCAATAAATCAATCCGGAAAGGATTGTGCGCCAGCTTCAATGGCCAACAATGGCAGACGGGAGATAATATATTATACCGGAGGCTTTTCCAAGGCTTAGCCTTCGGCCGCCGGATATAAGCAAAGCGGATCTTCGAAAGCCAATCGATTCCGGTTGGGGCTTTGATTTCAATTTTTCAACATTGAAAAAGGCGACGTAAAACAATCATATCTATCACGGCGCAGCGCCGGCTGGCGGGCAGATAACGGTATCCGGTGTGGCAGGATTTTATTTGATCACCGTAAATTTGGCTTCGACAGAAACTATCTGACTTTCCGTCTCAATCGGCACGGAATAATCATAAAGATATGTTGACCGCCATCGACCGGAACGTTATCATCGTTATCTTCATCCTCACCATCACCATCATCATTATTATTATTAGCATCGTGATTGTGGGCCAGTTGTTTGTTCGCCGATCGAGCAATGGCGCTTTGCGTCCGAAAACCACCAGGCGCCTCCATTTGGCGGCTTTACAAATGACGTCGCCCCCCCCCCAAAACCAGGATATCCGGCGTGGTAGAAAACTTCGTGTGCGTGTGTTTGTGTAAATGGCTCACACGAACGCCCCATGATCCGACGCCAGCCCCTAGGCAAAGTTTTCTGGCATCACCGCCCGTTCGGGAACACTCTAGCTTCGCAGGAAGAGCGAGCGGTGGCATAAGATGTGATTATTTTGAACGGTGGCCTCACGCACACTTCCCGAATTCGACAAAAGAGCACCAACGCAAGCACCACAATCTAATCGTCGAATTCCGGGGCCCAAATCCGGGGTTCCCGGGGCCACTCCGTCGAGTGCCCCAGAGTCCAGAAAGTTCGGCCTTGGATGGATGGATGAATAAAGGTTTCTCGGTTAATCAATCAACCGTGTGCTTAACCTGGCCGAAGGGTCACGCTCACTGTGAAGGGTTTTTGGTTTTGGTTGGCTGGACTTTCTTTCTTTCTTCGTCCCGGTTTGGTGGCTTCGTCCCGATTTGCTAAGCCCACCCCGCCACCAGGATCTTGAGGTCAGGCGGATTGTTACGAACGTCGAAGTTGCTCGCCGCTAATCGCTTCCGTGGACGTGAAAATGTGTTTCCTCTGAAAGTGGCCAACTGGCTGGCTGGCTTTTCCATGCTTCAGACATTTCGGGCCCCGTGCTTTCCTTTCATTCCCCAACCCGAATCCGGCCGTTTGAGTAGAACGTCTTTTTCCAGCGCTTTGAAACTCGATACCATCGATAACGGGGAATTTCGGGGCAGTCAGGTGTGTGTCTTTACAAACTTCCATTGACCGCCACAGGGAACGCAAAAGTCACGTCCAACAGTCTGATGCAATAAGCGCGCACACCCTTCAGTTACCTTCGGTGAGTACGCTTTCAAAAAGAGAGCGTTTGTTTGCCCACCGCCCCCAATGAGAATCCTTCGAGTTCCTGGCATGCCCGCCTGGCGAACGCGGGCTGTCACTTGTAAAACGGCTTAAACAACCGGCCGACCGCGCCGCCATTCGGTAATCCAATTGTAAGGGTCACGACGTCGAGGGTCGAGCAAAATGCCGTCAAAGGCGGTTAATGGGCAGACGAGCATGTTACGGCTTACTCAGGTCTCACGAGGGGCTCAGGAGGGTCACTCGCCACAAGAAGGTCATCACCTTACCTCCCCCACAGCGGGGTGGCAGCTCAGAGGGATTGTGCAACTATTTGCCGGTCCGTGGTAGTCCGGTTTCTGTCAACACGAAAACAATTGAAGTAAGACCAGAGTCCGCCACAAAAACTTGTAACAGGAGACCACCACAAGAGTATTTCAGGGTTTCGGTTTCTCCGTGTGAGGGGTTTAACAACATTTCAATTATCGATGCAGTTTGACAGTAATTGCTGGGGAATTGAAGCCGCCGTTTCAAAGGTGTTCCCCGCTGCTGGGAAGGTGAAAATGAAACTCGTGACGGTCGCGTTGGATCGGCCTAGCTCCGGGGCTATTACCTCACGCTTGAACGAAGTGTCAAAAACGACCATATAAAGCACTCGTCCCCTACAAACAGGGACACAGGTATCATTTATGACAGTTCCTGTTCCATCTAACCCCACGCTTGGCTCGGAGAATACAAAACTCCAGGGAAATTACCGTTGGCTGCATCTAACCATCGTCGCCGGTGGACATCCTGTCACTGGAGCGGATGTGTCGCAGTGACCACGCGGGGCCGAACATCATTTTTGCAAATTGCCACCAATTCACCGTTAGTGACTTTCTGGCGCCCGTAAGTTTCTGACAGCCGCCCGCCCGCCTGCCGAAGCGGTGTCAAACATGATCAATCATGCTCCCCACGAGAGCAGACTTCCGTCCCCGGGGTGCGGGCGCACATTAGCATAAATGTGCCCAATAAAACTCGCATCATCGTGCGGATCTACAAAATACTTATCATCCGCCCCGAACCGATAACTTACCGAATGCAGATCATGGCGCGACAGTTTCTCCAGATAGAGAACGTTCTTGACGGTGCCGTCCGGCAGCACCAGGCTGGAGTCGTCGAGCAGGGCGTGCTCCCGCCACCAGGTGACCTTCGGCGTCGGTTGGCCCCCGGTCGAGATGCACGTAAGATTGACGTCCGCATGCTCGCGGTACGGACCGACGACGTTGTTTAGGACGGCCGCCCCGAGCTCGTCCAGAATCGTAATCTTCGACGGTGGCACTGCGGTCGGAAGAAGAAGGGCATAAGCAGAGTGGCGTTGAAAAATGTATCGCAGGCGTGTGGCACTGAAGTGAGGAAGATAAATGCTGATAACATGCTAACGAACGCGCGGAACGTCTTCATTCGCTGGAAAAGAAGCGCAAGGAGTTCCGTTTTTCTTTCTTTCTTCCCCCAGCGAGAAAACACAATTTCCGTCGATCGGGGGCTTCAGCTGACAATGCGCAATGCCGACGGCAACACAGCGGGGCGCCTTGGTTGGACACTTACCCAGCACGTCCAGGTCGATTCGGCAGTTTTTCGTGGGCGATTTGTGGAAATCCACTCGGCACCTTTAAGGATGAAGCCGCATGAAGATCGTATCGGAAAAGAGAGAGAGAGACGAAAACGTGAAGAAATTGAATAAAACACAGCCAGGAAACATGAAACGGTCCCGTTAATATAGGGCAGGTGTAAGCTGCGTCACCCCAGATCGCGGGGATTACGCTTAATACGCGCGGTCCAAAACGGGGGCTGGCCACAAAAAGTTAGAAAGTTATTAAAATCAGATACTAAACGGACGAATCAATAAAGCGAAACTGACAACATAATCGGCCCGGGTGCTAACGCAACCCGAGGCCGGCTATCGTAGCGACCGAGACGCAGATCTTATCCCCCTCTTCCTTGCCACTGAGCCATGTTACCGATACCAGGAAGCGTGACTTATTGCAGAAAATCCGTCTGAAGGAAGAGAGAAAACGTTGCGAACGGAGCGGACGGTGCGACTTTTAATAAAATATTAATTCTGTCTCAAAAAGAAACCAACAACATTAAGGATCATCTTGTTGTGAAACTAGTTAGCCTTTTCAGATCCTTCGCGGGCGGGCGAAAGGAACAGGATACAGGAGCATTTGTTTTCAATCTGTTGATGCAAAAGCATAAAAAGTTGCACACACAAAAACAGCCTTTCTGCGCCGTCGTGCGTCATGTCCCGTGGGTTTCTTATCGCCATCTCGGTATGCTTCGCCCATTCCGCCTGTCCTTCTCAGCGTGTTGCTATGGCTGCTATAGTGGGCCCGGCCCGGCCGAAGTGAGAACTTTTTCTTTGACCCACTTTGAGGTCTCCTCGGTACATCGCTTGTTGTGTAAAATATTGTTTCGCACACACACACACACAGTGAACGCGAGCGAACGGTTGGATGCAATCCTTTTTGTGCTAGGCCCTCTTTTGGGTTTTATGCAAATATTTGGCCAAACCGGCGGGGGCCAACAACAACCTCGAGAACCGCGAGATACTAACCGAACCGGCACCGAATCGATCGATGGGCGGCGGCGGTGGTAATATCGCGTGTCCTTATTTCCTTTTCAGGTAAGACACGTCGATTGGATTCGTACAGCTTTTTTTTCTTCACCGATTTATCCGGTTTCCAAAAAGCATCGTTAGCAAAGTGGAGCACCCTTTGAACCTGCCTTGCGGCGGACGAAGGTACTAAGGGCAAGTACAAGATGATACCGTAGCAGCAAAGTCCCGACAACCCAAATGGAGCCCGCCACTCAAAAAGACAGAGGACACACGCCGGTAAATATCACTTTTAGGTTGGATTCGGGAGGATGGCCCTTTTCGGAAACGACGGCACTACGTTGCACCGCAAGCGCCGTTTTTGGTGTCCTTTTTCGTTGTGTTGTTTGTCACGTGGAAACTTTTGGGGAATGATTTCCTGGAGGATTTGTTTTTTTGTTTTTCGATCGCCGCATGCTGCGTTCGATACACACGTCTTGGGAACAGAAAAGTTTGTTGTGTCTTTGGTTTTGGTTCGGGGACACTTTTGGGCTTTCGGGTCACAGTAGGCGATTTGGTTGATTTCAGGCATCCAGCCAACCAGCGCGCTTACTGAGCACTATGGGGTCGTTTCGTGCGTATTGCGAATTAGTTTTCTTTGTGAAGCTTCTAATATCAAACTGTTTAGCGGTCGGTGGATAAAGTTAAAGAACGTCTTTATCATGAAAATGATTGCATTATTCGCTTAAATTAAAGTAAAAAGCAAACGATATGACTTAAAAATTCAACCCATTGATTGAAAGTAATGAAACTGGAATGAAAGTAAAACTGGTAAAATAGAGTGTAAAAATGCATTAAAAAGAACGGCAATTAGCGAATAGAGCCTTATTATTTTCGGATACCCTGATAGTGATTTGGTCGGCTAGGTGTTGTCGCCAAAACTTTCACTACGACAGAGAGAAACAGAGAGAGAGACAAGGCGACAGAGAGACAGCGAAAGTGTGTGTCCGGTCGAGAAGGAAATTGGATTTGAATATTTTAGGCAACACCGTGGAGAAAAGGCAACCAACTGGCGGAAATAAAAGAAAAGGGTGCCATCCATTTAGGAAACGGACGATACTGACAACCGGGCCGGCCAAGGCAAGAGCATAATGTTGCCCTGTACTGAAACCCACCGTGAAATACTGCGCCATCGGGTTGACCTCCCTCAGGGGGGTCTCGCCTTCGAAGCCGCCGACGAGTGCCGGGGAAATTCCCGACAACAACAAGTAAATCTTACTTTCTCCCCGCACACGCACACACACACACACGCACGAGCGTTCCGGACACGGGGGATAACGAGAAATAAAAAAAGGGTTCTGGCCGTCGCCAAGGGTATTGAATCGTATGGGAGGTACGGTAAAAAGAAAAAAACAATGTTCGGTAAGTGGTCGAAGTGGTTGTGTTGAAAGGATTCAATCGCCGTCGGGGCTCGGGGTGATTCCGGACTTTTCGGAACATTATGCTGATGGTGGTTAATACGGAACCATACTGTGCCAACCAACCGGAGAAGGCCCAAAAAGTTGGTTCCGAACAGGCAGAAGTTCCATCGTGGTTGGGCGGAGCAGGCGATACTTGCCTTCACGTTTTTCATCTTTGGGCTCTTCCGACGACCCAACGATGCTGGCTCCTTCTGCCTCGCTCTCGAAGATGATTGACTCGAGAATTCATGTTGATTTGACGAGTTTTTATTTGATTTTTCGCTTTCCCTTTCTCGAGTCGATTGTGTCGTAATTTTTATTACCGGCTCGAGAGTTTCTTCACTTACGCCACCGCCCACCCGCCATGCTTATGGCCCGCTATGCGCCACCCACGGCACATAATGTAATCGAAACTATTGGACCGCAAATTGAAAAAAATAAAAATAACTGCGCCCCAAAGGAGTGTTGAAGAAATAAAAGTTGGCGATGTGTCGGCCGAAACACTTCGGAAAGGGGGTTATCAAATAAATATCGGGATATTGGTTTCCGTGTTCCGATCCTGGGGCCCCGGGCTGCGGGCAAAGCGTGCGCTCCGGCCAAATTCCAATCATTCTGTCGGTGAAATCATTGCGCGTCCGGAAGCTTACCACCTTCGGGCTCGACTGGCGCCCGAATGCGTAAACTCATAAAATCTTATGAAACGCCACCATATTTGTATTTCGCACCCTGCGAGTCGATCGAGTCTTCGGTCGGTGAAAAGTGTGCAAAACTCACACCACACGTGGCCAGGCCCAGCTCTCCCCCAGCGGGAGAGTACTGAGGGCGTCATGCCAATAATGGTGCAACATATCTTTTCACCTTTAGCGCCTTATGTGTCAGGGGGCGCCGAACAGCGGTGGCCGTGACCGCCCCCGGTGGGGTTTTATCCTGCACCATTACGCGCTATTGCCACATCACACGCCCTCGCCACCCGCAAGAAGGAGTTGGTATCAATTCCTGCCGACTTTCTCCCTCCGCGAAAGGGTTGGTGGCAAAAGGTAACCGCAACTACCGGCAGCGGCGGCGGCGGCCTGTAGTTTACTGTTATGGGCGTACACGGAGGACGCCCGGGCAATTTCTGCAATATCCTGGGGTGCCCCGCGGGTGCTGAGACATAGAAAAAAAACGAGAAGGTCAAAATGGCAAAGTGGCGATTGAATTCTTTCCCGTCTTCCGGCCTTCGGTGGTTTCGTTGGAAAATTGAGGTTTCTGCGGAGAGGCGTTCGAGCATAAGAAGCGCTTGGAGTATTGGAAAAAACGAGCAAAAACCTACAAACAAACAAACAAAACTCAGCGCCCTCTGGCGATTGTATCGGTCGATTGCAGGGAGGCAACTTTTGATTTCGCTTTCGCCATTTGCCGGGTTTTAGTGTCGGAAAATTGTCCGGCTTCGGCATCGGAAAACTTCCGCCCACTGCGTCGATGCGAATGGGCGCCCACTATCGGTGCGCATCGGGGCCCAGGGTGGGGGGGGGGAAGCTTCTTCCCATCCACCGTTGATTGGATCGTCGAAATGTGAAAGTCGTGCGCGGCCAGAAGTGTCCGGCCAAAAATGCTGCGTTGCAGCAAAAAAACGGCATCGGCCGCTTCTTCGATCGGGAACCGCATCGGGCATCCGGTCCCAAATGGTGGTACTTTCGGTGGTAATTTTGCTCGGCCCGTCGCCCGACTACTTCCGGCTCTAATCGGCAGCATAAGTTAATCTGCACCTTACACTGTGTAACACGGCAAATGGCGGCCGGAATTGCGTTTAAGAGTTTGCCCAAAATAACGCAACACACCAACAAAAAAACGAGAGAAACAAGAGATAAATGTTAAGTAAACGATTGCACTTCGGAGAAATCGGTTCCCCGGTCGGATGGTGGAAAAACTTTTACGATTATCCGGAAAATAACCCAGCTTGGCACTTCGGACCGGTCAGTGGCGGACTGAAGTGGGACCGAAATTATGCCGCCCCCGTGTGTCTCCAGGGAGTGAAATAAATTTTAAACACCGTAAATACGTCCAAATAAAGTTATCCTATTTCGATGAAAACTTTGGCCGATCGCCGGGTGCCGGTGTCTACGGCTTTTGGTGCTACGATTTGGGGATTTTAATTACACCTTCCCCGGTGATGGACTTGCCCGGAACAGCAGGGTGTTCCGAAGGAGTTTCTGCACTGATTGCAGAACTGTTTCAATTTTATTTTGCGTCGGTCAGCGAGTAGTTGGGCCGGTAAGTCATTTAGCAGTTGAATTGAACTGTGATTTTCATGTGAAGTCTGTGAGATGATTGTGGTCTTAACAGCCTCAGGCTCAAAGCTATCCTTCCGAGGATATTTTGGTCAAAATAAGATAAAACACTTTAAAATGAGCAAAAAGGGGATCGAAGACTTTGTTTAAATGGCACTTGTTTCATAGAATGTATCAGATTCCAACAATTCGTTTGGTTTATGTAGTCTACGTGGTCTATCAATTGATACTTTCACTTCAATCGGAAACAAAAAATGTCTCATTTCGTTATGTCACCAAGAGTTTCTAAAATCAAATGTCTGAAGCAACCTATTATTCGAAAGACTCACAATCTAGGCCATTAAAATTACATCCATAAGCATTAGCAACAATTGCCATACATGACGACATTCTGGAAGGTAGACATTCTGCAAAGACCGAGTTTGGACGGAGAAGATTTACGTTGCCTTTTGAAGTATCAGTCCAAATAAAGAGCAAGTTGAAAACAAATCTAAGGCATATTAGAAAAATGCCTTGATGTTGGGAAACTTCCTCAGTAAGGCGCATCAATACCTAGGCGAAAAAATGGCATTTAAAACTTTTACCAACTTTTGATTGACCAACGTTCAACTTGTTCCACTCGGTCCAGGGACACGTTCGGTCCGAGGTTCGGCTTCTTTGCCATCTAAAGAGAGCACAATTTCGCGATTCGCGTAACAATGCGAAGGTCACCGCGTCACCCCGGCAGTGCATTTTCCGCATTTCCGGTGCCCCACTGCCATCGATTCGCATTTGATTGATCTTATGGCTTATTTTATGGGTTCGCTCGCCAAATTCCTTTCTGATTGCAAAACCCGGTGCCTCACCGGCGGGAACGAATGATGGAGAGATAAAATGGCGGCGGTGGCCCCCGACAGAAGATGATTCGCCAGATGAAACTAGTCCGATGAAACTACGGGGCCATCCACGATAATGCCGCTGCCCATTCGCAACGCAGCTCACGTCCGGACCGTACACTTTGTCAGCCGTGAGCCGTGAGCGGTTTTATGGGCACTTTTTGCGACTAGCGCCAGGTGAGCCGAAGGCCACACCAGCCACATCGGTATGTAGCCAATCGCCACTCTCTCGGTCGGTCTAGCTAGCCGGAGGTGGCTAAGTTTCGCAACATCTCGTGCCGCCGCTTACCTGTACAGTCCGGCATCCTCCTGCTTGACGCCCTTTATCCGCAGGGCCGGCGGGCTGGTGTCGTAGTAGAAGTACGCCTTCGACTTGAGGACGGCCTCGTCCGACCAGTGGATCGCCTGCTGCAGGCTTTTACCCCGTGCGTCGAAGCTGGAAGAAAACAAAATAAAGGGAAACGGATAAAATAGGATGAATACCTTGCGACGTTCGCGGCAGAAGGGCCAAAACGAGCGTCGGTTGTGTTCTGGTAGTGGCGGCTGCCGACAAGTCGAGGCGCCAAGAAGGATGCCAACGGAACGGAAATAAGCTGTCGAGTGTCGCGACGTGCGAACCAACGCGCGGCCGTCAGGATGCCACCCGGTCCCTTGGCGGAGAACTCGGTTTCAATAAAATCCAAGTGTTGATCACTTGCGTAAACACGGCCAATGGATAGCCGGGAACGGAATTCTCCAAGCGTTGCTCTGCTCCAAGGGTTGCTAGGTAATGTACAGAAAGTGACACTTGGCAACCTGTGTCGTCACCGCCAGCTGCAATCGTGTGCGAGCTAGTCCAACCAAGTGTCGAAGACGCTCGATGGTGCAAACAGAAAGGAAGTCGATATCGGCGTCCATTAGATACAAGTTGATGAGTTCCACACTGAACGCCGACCGGCCCGAGAGTCGATAAGATTTCCAGCACGGGAAATAGAACTTGGGCGCACCGGCGGAGATCACGGGCAAGCAAAGATTTGGAGGTAAGTGGTCCGACCGTTGGCCGGCCTCTAATGCCGGGGCCTGCAATAAATACCGCTACAGCTTTGGCGTCTCCATCCCATATCCAATTTGGTTGCCCATTTTTGGGCCATTGTTTGCCGTCCGGGAGGTCCGGATAGATTACGGACTTATGGGCTAGGCAATAGAAATTATCTTTCCACAGCCTTGCACCCGGACGGGGCTACCAAAGCCATCGCGTATCACAAAGCTTATCGCCCGTAGGCTCGCTATCGGTGGCCAGGTCGCTGCACACTAGCCAGACCCAGCACGGTATCTAGTCCAGAAGGGCTCCCACTCAGAGGGTGCGTGTCCCCTGTATAAAATTGATAGTACCGAACGGATTTAGAGGCTAATTTATGATAGGGACCTCACCGGTGTAAGCAAACTGTGTAAGTGAATAAAACAGGTTAAGTGCGGCATTCGATAACGGTGGGTTGTGACACTCAAATTGAGGGCCTTCCTTTCGGGCCTCTAATGGGACGCTGAGTACGGGGCCCGTTCATTCCTTTACGACTTTCCCACGTAGCATCGGCTTTCCGCGACGATGGACTACTATGATTGACTATCAATTTTACCTCCGCTCCATTCGTAAACTACTTATTGATTTATTTTCAGTAATATGCCATTACGCGGACCCTGGAGTTCTTGGGGGCCACTCGTGCACGCGGAGATTGTTACAACGTTGCCCGGTTGCTTCCTCCAAACCATTGGCGCTGCGCGTAGCTGGCACGTCTCTTTAACTACATGTTTATGTCGCCTCTCAAGCCAGCAGAAGTACCCCCGGGTCGGGTCAGGCGGCCCTTACCCGGGTGGAGGGCGGTGTTTATGCTCAAAGGCACGCCGCCTCGGCCGTGGCGTATTGTTTGCGCTGTGCTGCATGCGTGTGTGCCGCAGCGGACCCCGCCGGTGGTGTGATCGATTGATGGAGAGGAGAAGTTTACAAATAACAATCACCCGGTAGCATAAACATAGGGCGAACGCGACATTACGACTGTGGCTCCCCTCCGACAACGGCCGGGCCCGTTCCGGATGTAAACGCGCTCCGGCAACAACAACAGCGCGTGGAAAGTGAAACAAGCTGCTCACGGTATTTTAGGCTGCAGGGAGAAAATTCAGCACTCGTCAGTGGCAGCGGCAGCAGTCACGGTGTTTAATGAAGCCATTAATTCCGGTAACCTCACCGGCAACGATATTAATTTGAGTGATCGAACGACTCAGCCCCGGAGGTGCCGGAGAATCCGCTGCGAGTAAATAAACGGCTTTTGATGTTTGATGATGGCGAAGGCAAATAAAATTATCTTCCCATACGATCAAGATTTGCGTGCTTTGCGTGCGCGCTCGCGATACGATGTCGCACCGGAAACCGGAGTCAGTTGCGCCGGTGACGGCAATAAACACTAATCGGACCAATGTAATATGCGAAAATTGTGTAACATTATCTGATTTTTATGCTCGGTCCCTCAGAGCGAGAGAGCTCAATTTTATTCTGCTCATTTGGAGCATTGCAGTAGAGTCTTTTATAGAAAAAGAAATCGTCATTTTATAGCGAGTGAATCATGTCGCAAATGTATTTTAAAGTCCTTTTTTAGATGTCTTCGGAAATGTGTTTTTTGAACTTGATTTATTGTGACAGTGGGAATCAAGCAAATACGATGAAAGGTTCAATATGCATACTTCACTTCTAGCTTTGTGTAAGAGTCCTTAAGTTTGCAAAACGGTCTTCGTTCTTCCCTGATACTCCTTGAGAATTTAACAAATTGTTTCATTTATGCTAACATTTATGGTGCTACTGCGGTTTCTGCAGTCTTCTAAATCGACTGTGATGTTCCGTGTGACTTCTCGTTACTTTGATATGTCCCAAATATTTAAAAAAAGTGACGTGTTCATCGTTAATCTTGCTTCTTGGAAAAGCATAAGTTGACCTATACGAGAAGCGGAAACACACTGTAACCAGTAGGTCTGTACCGAAACGGAAAGAATTTGATTTGGTCTCTGAGAAAAAAAAAATCATCTAATGGATTTAGATGGGATCACCACAAGAAGGTGCAGGAAATAAACAACTCCGTTGGACTGCGAACCGTCTGGGGCATACCTGGGAGTTAAACAATTTCCCTGCGCCCCGCCCGCAAGGTGGCACAAACATTCGAGGCATCAATAATGAAACAACATCGAGGGTTCGAGCCGGGCGAGATCGATCAATGTTTTGCTTCCGCCACACCCGATGGCCGCCAGAGTGTCCGAAAAAGCGGCAAAGATTGAATTAAATATGATGGTTTACCCATTTCCGGGACACTTCACTCCCGGGTGACATCACACCTGGCCCATTCAAACCAGCCCGCCGGTGAGACAGAGAAACACAGACACCGTGGGACAGAGAGAGCGAAAGGGCACCAATATAAAACCTCGACAACCCGAAAAAAAAATCGAGTGGACTCGGTAATCCGATTAAAACAGATGTCATGCACTGCAGCGGAGCAAACGAGCACAATGTGTGTGTGTGGGTGTGTGAGAGGAGGAAACGGCTCCCGATTGTTTTGTGGGCCCAATGTTTGCAGCTTCACATTTTTCCATGGTCCACCGCCAACGGATGAACACAACATTTTTGTCGATGCGATCAATCGATCGACCGTCGGTTATGCTGAGCGGATGCCTTTGGCGGATGCGGGCGTTGCCGCGGATGATGTGTATTTCGTTTTACTTCCATTTCGGGTTGCCCACAAACTCCCGGAGGTAATCCTCTCGGTGGCGGGAAATTCCGTTGGGAATTAAATTCCACAGAAGAAGTGTTTGCTGAGCGAACGGGGAGCTCCTCTCGCTGCTCCCCGTGATAATGCCACTGGTCCACAGGAACCCTTTTGTTTCGTGGCAAACCGCAGACGATTCTGATGACTAAACGGGCCAGAAGCTGGAACTCCTTCGTTTGGTTGCCCTTTTCTAAACGCCATTTAGCTTTGGCTAGAAATTTGAGACGCCAGGATAGTCACGATGTTGCTCTAGAAAAGGAGTCGGATTAAATTTGACGCCGTATTCAATGTGCTGCCCTCATTAACAGAACATGAAAGTTGTATGATGTTTTAGAGTTTTCGGTTATATCTTTTGCGCTGGGACGGCCGATCTCGGTTTCTTTTACTTTTAAACGTCAAAGAAACACACCTTCAAATTTCTCAAACTCCAAATACTTCATATGAGCTTCGGCCTATGCTTTAACTATTGTTTATGACTAGACCGTTTATGTGCTTGGCTTAGGTTCCTCTTTAGCATCGAATTTTGACTGCTGGACATCGACATGTTGAGCAATTGAGTGAAGTTATTAAAACAGATGCAGTTATTTAAACCTGCATGGAATGCTGTCCCCAATCCACTAACATCATTTTCAAAGTCTATAATTTCGATAACATAAAATGGGTACCTATGAGCCGATCGCCAAAAGAACCTGGTTGAGGCCCACAATCGGCGTTCCGTTCTTATCACACCTCGATTGCGCGCACGGCAAACCACAGGATTATTGACAGGAGTCGCTCAGGGCCGATCCGGAATCACACTCCGCGGGCCGTACATTTATCTGTCTCATCGTATTTGTAGAGTTAACGACCACAGCCGGAAGGTACAGAGGCGAGGCCCGATATGATAAATGGAATCGAACGATCAAAAACCGCTATATTCGACGTGCACGATATTTGCTTGGCAAACAGACTGCGATAGCGGGGGCTCATTGGGGCAGAAGTTTGGGGGCTGTTGGCTGTGTGTTTGATGTGGGATTTTTATCATCCACCCTCTGTGCCTGGACATTCCGGGCCGGACGAACGGCGGGGTGTCAGAGGTCAATTCGTCTTCGGGTTGTGAATAAATATGACTCTTCAATATGACTTTTCCAGCTCCACGTCAACAGCCGTCCGTAAGTCCGTAAGTCCGCGCAGATAACATAGGGCTAGCGCTTCAGTCGTCTTTTTCTTTCGAATTCAATTCAAAAAACACCCACACAAACTCCGTCCACTGGTTGGCCACCATAAAACGGTAGTCTAGAGAGGTTTGAATCCGAACATCATTAGCATTTCATGTGTCACTCGCGCCATTTTACAGCCGATCGTCGTCGAGATTAGGAAGGCGAAACGGACATCCAGCGCGTGTATCTGATCGCTGATTTATGGTCATTTTAAATGCTGCCCAAGCTGGGCCGGCCGAGTTTCGGGCCCGTTCTGTTCCGGGAAAGAATGGCAGCTTTAATGAGGTTATTTTTGTGCGCGATCATCGAGCATCGAGCTCCAAATCCATCGTCTCCCATCGGGCTATCGAGATCGGGTGCCACTCACTGGTCAATGCTCATTGCCGAGCAGTCAACCGATGCGTTTAAACGCTTTTGGCATGTGGTAGCCACCGGCAACTGCCGGCACTGGAAGTGGAATAAATTTTGTATCGATGATAAAGTAGGCACTCGCCAGCTCGCCGAGGACACTCGCCGTGGCAGTTGGCCCCTGATGGGTGAGTGAATTATTCAAAATCAACATTGATCTCCGTATTGACAAAATGTCAACAAGCGGAAGACACGCATGTGCCGTCGGCCGAGCACGGTGCGCAACCCAAGTCCGTCGAGAATTCGTCGAATTTATTTGATTACGATAACGACCCGGGCACGAAGGTGCGTCCAAGGTTCCGGCGTCCACTCCGGCCGGGGTGTCCTGATACACTTTGTGTACCACAACCACAATCTCGAATCCTGCGCTTCACGAGAGACAAGCAATGCGTGTTTGTGCTTGCCTTGCCCGCAGCCTGGTCCCGGGCTCCCGGGCGCTGCATTAGCATTCCGATGTTTATCGCCAGTGATTGCTCTTTCGGGACGCCGGAACTCTCGGCGAACCTCCGAACCGGGCGGGTCGAAGTGTCCTGGGCAACAGAGGACACGCGAAAGCACGGTGCCGACGTCGAAGAAAAACAAATAAACTCCGACAAGCCCGAGTTGCGAGTGAAGGTCGCAACCGAGCGGAGCTCCTTAGGTGGGATCTGTCGGCCGGGCCGGCCGACGGTTTACTTCTAATTTTTTGTCCCTTTTGGCCCTGCTGAACTTCATATCATTGGTTTAATTTATTTACATTGCTCTCGAAAACTGTCACCAGCCTGTCGGCCGACGTTCCGTTTGTTTGACATCTGCTGCTTGCCCCGGGTTGCCCCGAGAGAGAGAGAGATCACCCAGAAGTATATACCTCGAGCTGGAGAGTGGTCCGTGCGGTTTGGCAATCCCGCAGCCGAGGTAATCGCGATGGGAAGTTGTTAAGAACCCGGCCGGTGTTTGAGTTACAGGTCGGACGGACGGACTGCCAGTTTATGCAATCAAGGATTTTTGCTTCCTTTTA
The DNA here is from genome assembly GCF_943734635.1 of Anopheles cruzii. NCBI lineage: Eukaryota > Metazoa > Arthropoda > Insecta > Diptera > Culicidae > Anopheles > Anopheles cruzii. The sequence continues at coordinate 7,250,260 of NC_069145.1, forward strand.
ACTACGTACGTACGTACGGTCGCTCTCTAACCATCATCTCCGTCAGTTATTTGCACGCGTTTGTTGTTTGCCAAACGGCCCATGGAGGCCCAAGTACTTCTTCACATTCACCGAGATCTGCTTAAGTAGCAGCAGCAGCATTCGCTCTCGAATTGAAGCACCAGGGAAGGCGGAAAAATTAATCCGGAACCAAAACTACCGGGGCGGGCCAGCCTCTCCTACGCAGGCCGCTATCGGAGGTAGACCTGCGCCACGGTACGTACTTCAGAAAGAAAGGCTTCCATACACACTCAGGCTTTTAATCACATAATGGCGAATTTATTTCGTCTCGCTGGGCTCCAATGGCCGACTTACTGTACCGAATGGCGGTACACCGAAGGCTGTTGTGTAAAGGGGCGATTTACTGTCCGAATCGTACGTTATTGCTGGTTCGTTGGGTTCGCCCTATTGTTTCGGGCTAATTGAGTAAGATGCAGAACCATTTCCAGTCCATTTGCCGACTGGCACTTTCACCTCCATGGGATGGGGTGTGTGCTGATGCACTTTCGAGGCGAAGGACTCCAGCTGAGTCGCCGTTAGGCCCTCAGCCGCTGGTCGTTGGGAGCTACTTACGAGTAAATTGGCTTAGTGTTGCCCTCCTTGTACCAGATGACCAAGTAGACCTTGTCCGTCAGCATGGTCATGCTCGTTGGCAGCAGATCGCAGGGCAGCGAAACGTCCAGACCGACCGCCGTCTGCACCTCTATTAGTGGACCTGTGGAGAGCGCGGACAGAAAGAAAATGGAAACGGGTGTGAAAGAATGAATGAAAAATATGACAATTTCGGGTTAATTTGGCGTGATGATGGAGTTCGGACCAGCGACCTCTGTGAGCTAAGGGCATTCCTTATCCACCATTTGCTGGGATTAGGAGTTGGCGTGCCGTTTTGTGGGCAGTAATATGGATTTGGGTTGGAGACGTCACTGTGCGATAGGATGCTTTTCAGTACGGACGTGAAAAACGAAGCATTCCCAATAATTGGGGCGCTTATGAAGAACTTTTTCATAGAATAAATCGTTATGGAGAAACAATTCTTGTGGGAATTACAAGATGTCGATTGTGAAAACACAAGAACACTCGGCTTTCTATAAGCCGTCCGTACGAAACCAAGGGTTATTCCTTCAGAACGCACCACCTTCGGAGTTCGGAGTGATGAGATAAGTCCTAGCAAGACGTGGGACATAAAGTAGAGCAAATGTCAACCGTTCTTGACACCTCCGTTGTATCTGGTTTTGAGGTTTAGACCCAAGTAGCCCTGCGTGCGCGCGCTTACCATCCGACCGACCGACCGAGAGCGACCGAAAAGCTGTCAATTCCGTTGCGGTTGCGGACGTCTTCCGAACGCCGGGCCGGGCTCGGAAGGCGTCAGATTTATAATCCCTGACAAATCCGTGGCGAGGCGGCAAGGCGGCGTGACTGCGGCCCGGTTGTATCACTTTCCATTTCCGAGCATCAATCTTACGGGCGTGGGGCCGTTTATTTCTTTTTGGCTGCTGGCCGCCGACTTCGAGTGACGTTTGCCCGACCGAACCAATCTCGGGCCGTCCCCGATTGCGACCAGACTAGACCAGGAGTGAGTGTGTGGTGACGTAAACACGGCGGCGGATCGCGGATGCTGTGCTCTGCTGACACACTTTCGTCTCGGGGATGAGCATTCTTTTCTGGTTCCCTATCTCCCCAGAGCGTCGCGCTGTCTTGCATGGTAACGAGTGGATGAAGCGCTAAAGCGCAGCCCGGCTGAAGTTGACTCGAGAACTTCGCGCTGAGCCATGTAAATACCGTGTCTCAGATCTTGCCAGCGCCCGGAGCCGACACTGGAGAAAGATGGCCGACAATATGCTGCATGTCAGTCGAAAAATGGGTACCAGCTGGTTGTGGCGGTGGTTTACAGCCCCGGCTGATGGTGATATCTTGGCCATGTATCCTCCTATCATTAACGACTCGCAGGCGTTGGCGTGTGCCATTTTTCCGCGGAAAGCGAAACGCCTGCCTCTTGAGTACCTTTATGCATCGCCCGTGCGCTGCTGTGTTCTTTTGCTGGTAAATCTTTTCTGGCGCCGGCAAGATGGCTGTCGGAGCGAAGATTGTGGGCCGCGTAAGTAGTAGCGCGCTGTAAGTAATACACCTTTAATCTTCTTAAGATGTCATTCAATCTCGACGTGCCAAACTGGATTTCGCACAGTGACTAATTGTCGTCTTCGGGGAAAAATGCTTCGTGCCAAAGCTCACGGTGACACGCAGGGTAGGATTAACAGTTCCCGGGATTCGCAGGGATTTGCAGGGATTCTTGGGCAAGAATTCGAGAAAAGTGTCTAAAATACATTGCACGTTCTGCGGTTCACAACGATAAGAGCTACACTGGCCCACTGGCAGCAGCAGAGTTAAAATGGTCCGAACCTTCTCCTTTTGCACCTTTCGAAACTTCGAGAAGATGGAGCCGGAGTAACAGAAATGGTTCAATTTCCTGTCAATAAACCTTATAAAGATCGAACGCTACTTCTTTACACCAAGAAGTAGGGCTATAACGGGCAGCTTAAATGCGCGGTCGGTGAAGATCATCCGCGGACAGTATCAGAGTAAGTTGTCAGCGATTTGTTGGCACGTTGCGAAGGGCCGGGACTTTGCCACCAACTTTATAGCGTGCCGGGATGCACTTCTGTAACGTCAATTTCCGATGGTCTCCATATTCTTCTTGCCTTATCCTCCCGGGCTGGGGTGGTGTAATAATAAACGATTCCGAGACAGTGTTTGGCTTGTCAATAGCGCACCCTCGACCGACCGACCGACCGAGGAGTGGTTTTTGTCCGAATGCTTTTACGAGTTTTCTGTCACCACGCGGTGATGAAAAGTTTCAAATTTCTCAAAACTAGACTCTCGGACGGTCCCCGAAGAGCTGGTTTGTTTCCCGGGGAGCCGCAGCCGGCTGCTTTATGATGCTTTCAACTTCTTCGCAATCGTCGCTCGCGTGAATAGTGCGCCCCCGAGCAAACATATAAACTTCCCCGGAACTTTGGAACTGTTTGGCTACCGGAGTTGGCCCAGCTGGTAGCTAATGGCCGGCGAACGATACGCCCCCCAAAGGCAAGTAATACCTCGCCCCAAATGGTTCCCATCGTCGGGCCTGCCTTCTCTTGGAGAACTCGTATTTGTTTTGCCACCGTTGGTTCTTCTGCAGCGCCGAATGCTTGTTTGGTTTGGAGAGGTTCTACCGGGAAAACTAGTGGCGCCCAGGTAGACGGTAGACTAAACAAAAATCGATAGCTCGGTATATGGCGAAAATAATGGTGAAGGCCAAGACACGTTGTCGTAATTTCTTCTGGCGTGTGCCATTTGCGTCACTGATGGTTCCACGGCCGCCCTAGACCTAGACCGAGGCCGCACCTCCCTCGGAGAAGTTTCCGGCCCGGGGGGTGATGAAAGCAAGAAGTAAACGACACCGCGCGTGAGGCGAGTGTTTTTGGCCACCACCGGGAGCGAGAGATAAATTACATCATTTTTCAACACCTTTGGCTTGGCACAGGAAGCAAACGCGCGCGTGCGTTCCCTCCACGTCCAGTAAAAGTCCAGCGCAGCTCCAATGACGAAGATTTCCCTCGGGAAAACCCGGTGGCAGCGTCCGGGAAGTTTTCCGGCCCCTCACGCGGCGATCGGAGAGGCAGAGCCGTTAGATGGACGCTAGGAGCCGAACCGAACCGACCGGCTTCTGTGGCAAACAAATGATGCCGCGCGCCGGTCCGGACCCTCACGTGACGTGTGCGAATGGAAGCCCGGCTCCCAGAAGTGGTTTCCTGTGGCGATACACGTACCGGGGGACGGCCTTTCTGCGCTGTGTCCCGGATCTTCGTGCGCGGCCGCCCGGGAAAACTTCCACCAAAGTTCGGGGTGAAGAATTTCACGGTTAATTGAAATGTTCCTCCCGTTACGGGGGGTTTCTCGGGCAATGCGGGCCGCCTGAAGTGGCACCAGTCACAGCACAGCTACTAATCACACATAAACGTTCCGTTGCAAGCCCCATGTGTTTTTTTTTGCTTTTGCCTTCCAGAACGTCCAGAAATCGAATTCGCTGATTTATTGGTTCATTAAGCGTTTCTCGATGGCGCTCGATCAACCGATCGATCGTGCTGCGTTGTATTGGGCGAAGTTTGTTAAATAATTAAATTTTGCACATCTTGCACCGGCACCGGCACGAAAGAATGGTCTGGCGCGGTCGTCTCCTGCTGGTGCCGCTGAAGTATTTTAATTTGGTGGCTTTGATCGAAACTTTATCAATTAATCATCACCGGGCAAGTCGCCCAAGTGTGTCCTGCGGTCGATCTGGGGTTAGAAGCGTGTCCTCACAGCAACCCCGCGATTCTGGATGGTGGTCTGCTGCATAGCTCTACATTCTCCTTTATTTTTTTTTGCCAATCGTCTTATCAATCGCTCTATCGGTGCCGGATTTATGGAACGGAATGGTTAATTAGCGGGAGTCCCGCAGACTGCGCGATTTTTTCAACGTCAAAGCTTGATCATTAGGTTTTGGGTAAAACAGTGTCACGACAGCTAATACCAGCACTCCGTTACTGACGAGTACCGCATTTTTAATCAAACGAGTCCTTTATGCTTAGCAATCGACCACTCAGAGGTTCGGCGGATGAATTATAGAACATCTCGTGGCCAATCTCTCAAAAGGACGCGCGACATCGATCGCTGCCTAACGACGAGTGGTGGGCCCGCTTTTTATCGCGATTAATTGCTCTAATTTCGTTGCTCCCCGAGAGGATGAGCCACAGGCACAGGCGCACACGTCGGTATTAGTTACCGGATATCGACCGTAACGGTACCCTGGCCGGGCTCTCTGTTGCATAATTAATGGCAAATGCGCGTCAATAAAACACCGGGGTCGCCTGGTGGCGGCACTTGATGGGCAGCTCATCGGATGATGACCCGCAAAGCCGCGTCCACACGATAGGTCATTTAATTAACGAAAATATGATTGTCGGGCTCGCCTCCAATTACGCGAAGTGGCCACTCATCCATTCACGCCCGCCGCCACGTGGCCGCACTTTCAAGTGGCACTAGCGGCGTGTAGGGGCGTCGTGAAAACAAAAAGCACGCTCACAGCGGATTGATGGTGTCTGTCGGTCGGTCGGCTGATTGTTGATTGCACGCGTGAAGAGGTTATTATGCAGGCGCCGTTCGCAATTCGGGATCCATTTTCCAACTAAGGCTCCGAATCACAATCAAACACCCTGCAAGTGGCCACTAGAAGCCTGGGCTCACGCGTGCAGATTACGCGCAAATTATGTTTGTGCTGCGCATCGTTATTGTCGGGTCTAGTCGATGAAGCCCTCGTTGAGGCATTAAGGTTATGTACATTATTTGCCCCTTTTCTATCAAAACATTTTCTACGCCGTTTGGGACTACCACAAGTTGACACATTTCAATGCGAGCCTAAATTAGGTGTGGATATCGTGAGGCGTTCTAGCATTACGTGTCGATACAAAAAAAAATCGATGCACAACACTGAGAACAAACCCTATTCAATCCGTTAGTGCCATCGCCAGCCAATAAGCAGCACGTTCAAAAACACCTGTGTTCGGGTTTTGGGGGCCTCTTCCGTGAACTCACCAGGAGGAAGCATAGTACCGGGGCATAATAAAAGTTGGACACACCTCAGCCATGGGGAACCCTCGCGCGCTAGTTGAAACATGCATTGCATCAACAGATGTCTCCCTGAAAAGGTGGGTGCGCCAGCCAGCCAGCCAGCCAGCCGAGCCGAGCCGAGCTACTAGTGCAAGTATTTATTTATTTATTTTATTGATTTATTATTGGGTCCGTCGCTGACCTACATACCTACCGCTAGATGCCGGAGCATTTCTGGAGCATATGTTCCAGCGACGGAACATATGCATTCTATCCACCGTCTGGCCCCGTCTAGTACTGTCCGGTCTGCCGAGCCCGTCCCGGGTTATTGTTACACCGCATGATTCGGACGGGGTGGCGGCCAAGTGTGCCGATTGGGAGTTTATGTGGCGCAAACGGGCCCGAAAAGGGGTTGGTGGTTAAATTGGTATGAATTTTTAAATTGATTTTCTTGACATAATGCGCATCGCGCTGGGCTGGGCACAGTGCAGCAAACGGCCAGCCGACCACGTGAGGCGCATAAATGTGGTGCTGATTTTTTGATCACGAAGCGTTACTTATAACCACTACCCGGATGTGTGCGATGTGGTTCGAACTGATTCCATTTTTATTCAAGTGAAGGAATCACTGCTATCACGAGCGCATAAATTGTTGAAATACAAAATGATCACGTGAATGGATTCTTAGAAACCCAACAGAGTTTGAGAAATACTTGAGCAAATGGCAAAAAACCGATGAAAGTAATTCACCACAAACCTAAACGTTGGGTCCCAAAAATCAACGGTTGAACGTAACGAAGATGAATATTAAATTTCCGCCATCCTTAGGGGTTTTATTTGATCAGAGCAAATTAATTACTGTGTTGGACCCATTTATCCGGAAAGGATTGTGTTTCCCTTTTCCTAGCTCACGAACATACTTTTATGCCGTAAAAAAACGATTCCAAACGTTCAAGCTACCCCATAAAGCACGGTCCGCTGCTCGGGCGAGGGTTTTTCCCTTCCCTGTAGCTATCATTTATCAGCTATATCCTTCCGCTTTCGTTTTGGCGCTATATTTGTGTTTTGTGCGGTTTTGATTTTGTTTGACTTTTCGAGTTCGCCTTATCGCGTTCGCGTTTTTTCTCTCTGGTTGCCCGCGTGGTCGGGTGTTTGCTTCACTAAACAGCAATGGGAAGCGATTGGGGTTGCGATTGCGCGTTGCTCATTTCGAATGTAGATGATCCTGTTGTTATCCTGCCGGTTATGTTTGGCTTTCCCCGTTGGCTCTGTGTTTATCTTTTCCCTTTGGGTTTTTGAAATTCAATTTTTCGCCTCTTCAGCCGTTCTTTACAATTATGCTTCTGTTTATGCTTCACCGAACATACGCCCAGAGATTACCGGATCGAGCGTCGTCGTTTACCAACACAAATAACCGGACGGATGTGTAAACCAATAAACGAAACACGAATAACGTGATAACATCGCACGTTAATTCGTTGGATGGCGGATTTTTTAATAGAAAACAGATCGGATGAGTAATACGATCCGATCGCAGTCCGATGTTGGGCTTCCGAGTGTTGTGGTTGGAATTGGTTTTTCGGAATGCACATTCGCGTTTTACGGAATGCACTGTTAACAGCATTAAATTGGTTTAAGCCAAAATATGCACAAACATAGCTTTGCTAGGTGAGGTTGTTTCACGCGTAGAATGATTATTTTTCTCACTATAAACGCTTCTCATCGGCTGAGACATGAGATCAAAGCTTGCTTCAATTGACTAGCAAAAGTTTCGTTACATCTTTAATGAGCCTGCCTGAGGATACTTCAAAGCTTCTACAGAACCAAAACCACACTACCAACGGCGTGTGTTTTGGTAAAACATATTTTAAAATCATTTTTCCAGTTTTTCCGCCAGCAGGCAACGGAAAACATCGTCGAGACCACCGCCCGGCATCGAATTGAATCGTAAAAAGGCCAATAAATTCCCGGGCAAACTGAATCGAATCTATTTTTACGTGCGATTACCACTTTACGGGCATATTCTCAACAATTTGGCTCGGTCGTTGGCGTTGGCGCTGGTTTAGCTATTGATTCTAGTTTCCAGCTCGACAAGCAATTCCGTCGCTGCCGTCGTACCGTAGTACACCAACAAGAAAAAGAAGCACCCATGGGTGGATGGCGTGCGGGGTTGGCTCTTTTACATAAAGAAAACTCAGCTTGGGGCCGTTTTTTCTGTCCTCCAAACCCCACTGCCGGTAACTCATATCGATCCGTACGTGGCTTGTGTTTGAAGAGAAGAAAAAGAACCCGGTAGATCCCGGTTCGTCGTTAGTGAACGCGGTGAGAAAAGGGAAAATCGAAATCGAGTGACGAGCAAAAGCCAGCTCCCTAGTGGTCTTGCGTCACACACCATTCCCGGGTGGGGGGGCTTCATCTCCCAAACACGCCCGGTGGCGAAAGCACCTAGAAGCTAATGGTCACCATGGCACGGTTCGGTTCGGTTTTCCTTCGATCGGAAAAGCTCCGATGTCACGGCCGCGGCCGCGGCGTATTGCGAAATGAGATATTTAATGTTTTTCTATGCTAATGCTGGGAAAACGCACACCCTGGGGTGGATGTGTGTTCAGCACAAACATACACACGCACACACACCGCAGGTGGATCGGAGTCGGGTTTCGCCAGAACGCAGCCCTTGTGGCAAAGGAGCCAGCCCAGCCAGCTTCCTGAAAGCCACCCATCTGTTTTCGGTAGTTTGATCAAAAGATTTTGGCACCCCTACTTTCGGCACGACAACTTCAAGACCGGGGCCCCGGGTTGAATTTAAGTGAGACAGAACGGAGGACGAAAAATTGCGGACGTTCCCGTAGGCCAAAAAGGCAATATCTACACGTGAAACGGGTGGCCCATAAATAATCGGACCATTTCATACATCTCTATATGAACCGCGCCCAAGGTTGACGGAGCAGACTCTCCGCGCGTTGCGTTCCGCGGTTCGCAAGACTCTCCGGAGACAGCCTGTGGGACCTCGGTCCTGGCACTTTGCAGCAGGTCGCTTGAAGATTAATAACACGCTCCAAAACATACTCGCTTTGGCCAGGCCAATGCGGCAGCAGGCGGAATATTTCGATGAGGGCGTCGAGGGTTCCTTTGGCGGTGGGAAGAAAACCTAAGGACCTCGCATACGAATGTCAAATATTGACACGGCACACGGGGCTCGGAAATGGGAGCGGGAAACTCATCCGACTAATATGACAAATTGCTCTCGGGCCACCAAAGTGATATGGCATGCCCTCACACAAATAGACCCGCGCATGGGCCCGTTCCGGCCGCGTCGTAATATATTGCCTCCATCGGAGCGGAACTTGCGGGGCGCCGTCTTTAAAGAAAAACGACGGGCCTTAATGTCACTGAGTGGGGAGTAGATATATTTTTGAAAAGGTAAACGACGATGGTATCAACGAAAGGGTTTTGGATCGTTCAAACCAAGGAATAGTAGAACAGCCTTCAAAACATCGTCCGGGCGCTACACAGCACCCGCTACGCCATGCTTCAGCTGCTAAGGAACGCCTAAACTTCTGAAAACGGAACTGCTCCAGGGTGGAGTGAGTTTTCCTGGGAATGCCGGAAGCTCGTTCGCTCGTTCTTAACGCGCTCCATGACGCCACGCATGAGCTGCAACTGCGGCAAAATGTGTGGAAAATGGCACGTTCAAACAAGAGCTACTTTCTTTGTTATATATTTGGACATAGAGACTTCTTTCGTCTTAAACGTGAGAAAGGACTTACTGGAAAATTTTCATGAAAAACCTCAAACCAGGGCATCGTGGTTGAGTGGGAGAGTGAAAAATTAACAAAATATCAAAACATCACAATGGAATCATTGTTGACTTTGCTCGTTTTAAGAAATCATCTTCAAGAAAACCTCAGTTTTCCGTACCCAACCGGCTGACAGAAACGGCATTAAATTTTCCCGAACTCTTTATTCTGTCGAGATGGCCATTTGTTGGTGACGGTGGCATTTGTTGGTGCGTATTCTTTGGCATAAAGCACCAACTGTGTTGGACTACTTGTTACACGCCACCCGTCCGCAGAGTCGAATGAAAATTCTTTTGAATGATTCGAAATCATCTTCCGAGCATCTTCAAGGTGACAAGCTGCTGTAAGTGCAATCTGTAAGTGCCTCCGGGGCGCACGACAGTGCGGTAAGCAAGTGATGGTGTGGTGGTCCTGGCCACAACCACCATAACATCGTTATGAAATAAGACAGCGAAAAATGCGTTTCAACGGAGAGACTTTTCATTCCGCGGCAACGGTGTGTTTGACGCGCTGTTGTGCCCCAGCTGTTTCGTGGCTCGATGAAAGTGGTTTTACTATTCGCCATCGTTTTAGTGCAATCATTTTAAAGCTTTCAAACGGCGTTATCTTGGTTGTAACGTAGATGGTGTCTCGACAGTTGGGGCGTAATTCATGGACCACAAGTATGAATCGTTGGGAACTGCTTATTAATTGTATTATTTGGAATTTATTTGCGTAATTTAAGTTTGAGTTGCTTGCTGTCCATTCTCCTTTCACAAGCTAGTTAAGATGCTGGCTCTCACTGCCTTACCTTGCTGTACTTTTTGTGTTTTAGTGTATTGCTATTGCTTTCTTATGTTTATTTTCGTTGTTCAATTTGATGAATAATTGAGTGTAAAAAGAGTAAGAGAAAAGCTCAGTACATTCCACAAAACAAGGTACGATAACAACGGAAACCCAAACATTTTCACGCCGGAAGTACATTAAAAATGTACCGATACCCAAGCATTTAGACCACCGTTTTGGTTCGGGTTCGTTCGGCTCGTGGCTTCGAGGGAACATCATACAAGGCCACGGCCACACAAAAGTATGCTCCAAAAATTTCAAATTAATTTCCACCAAGTTTTCCGTTCCGCTCTAGCCGAAGGCAAAACTTTGCCCCACTTTTTTGGTCGACGGTTGAAGCCCCAGGCGCATGTATATTTCAATTAGAAACATCTTTTGCTCACGCTGCTTTTTTCTATCTCTCTCTTTCTCTCCGGGGGTCCTTTCTTGACTCCAGCCGGGGGTCTTATTAATAAGTAATAAACCATTTCACCGAAGGACGGGACACGGTGTGACGGTAGAAGGCAGTTGCTACCTTCCCGAAGTAGCGCCGGTTCCTGCTGAGCTCTAATTTGACAGTCGGCCGGCTTTTTTGTGAGTCTTCCGGCCGGTCGGAAAAGCAGCTTCCATAGGTGCGCAAAAAGTGTCCCACAAAAAGATTGTTTCGAACAGAACTTTCCTTTTCCCTTTGTGAGCTTCTGGTGTCTGATGCTCTCATTAGCTCTTCTTGAGATTTTAAATGAACAAAGAGACTCCAGGCAACAACGTTGTGAACTTTGCACATTGCTTTCAAAGTGCAACTTTATAAATTACCAAACAAACGAAGCAAAAAAAAAAGCGTTACACTTAAATACTGTTCGAGTAGTATTCGAGGTCATGACTGTACACTTCATCGTCTACGGAATGCAAATGCTACCATCAGATGCTTACACAATAAATCGTGTTCCATTGCGCACGGAATAATTACGCTTTCCGACTCTAATGTTTATGCAAACTAAAATTTAATCTTTTTCTGTCTCGCCTGCCGACGGCCAACGTCATTTAACATTCGTTCCGAGACGACCAGCCCCGGGTGGCACTCCAATTTTCTTCAAATCCATTAGCAGCGGGCCCCGTGCACGAGTGCAGTCGCATTCTCTAATCTCCCGGGAACCGGGAAGGGATTGGAATAAATTGACCTTACAGCTCCAAACTGCGCTGCATTCCATCACCACTGCCGGCAGCAGCAGCAGCGGCATCAACAACAGCAACAATATTGCGCCCGAATGCTTCCATTTTCCGCTCAAGTTTTTCACCCACTTCTCGTGTTTACATCGCCCGTGGGAGTGGGAGCAACTCGGAGTGCAACGAAAATGTTCGCCGGTCTGATCCCGACGCTTTTCGGTGATGCGATCCCGACAACGAACAACGAATGGACATGAACCGCTTTACGAAGGGGGGGCCCGGCGCGGCGAAATGAGCATAATTACCTCGGATATTTTATTTATGCTGATGCTGTACTCCTAGAAATTGAGTTACTTTTGTTCGCCATCGTTGCCGGTGCCGGATTTGATATTATGCAAGGATTCACTGCAAAACAGTAGAAAAAGCGCGAAACGCGAAAACAGATTTTACTGCTGCCCGGGCGATGTGTGTCCCTGGTGTAGTAACATTTTCTTTTCGACTCTGAATCGTCAGCCAGTAACCGACGGGTTAGGTCAGTTCTTTATGGGCTTACAGTTTCTTTGGCCCCAGACAGCGCGCCAAGTAAAACTATGGCACATCAACAAGCCCGGACCGTGGCCATCGTAAAACGCAGCCGACGTGTGCTCCGGGTTCCGGCAGGATCAGGGTACTGGGGCCATCATCATTAAAATTTTACTATTTCTCAGCGACAAGTGCACCAAAAGTGTTTTACTGTTGAAATGGCAGTACGCGGCGAGTTTGGCTGTTTGCGGAATGTTCCTACATTTGTAATTTGGGAAATCACCGTAAATACCGCTTGTTAAGCATGCTATATTGCGAACTTTTGCAGAAATTCGACTACATTGAATGATAATAAAATTATTTTAAAGTTTTTAAATAATATTTGATTTAAAATCAACTCAATAACTAATCCCTTTTTCATGTATAAAAGATATAAAATCATTTTCACCAACGCTATACCGTAAAAAGCAATAACATTGGGCCAGTAAGACGAAACGTCACAGCGAAAAGCGGAATGAACGATACCACACAAAAACCAGTCCAACCCAACCGACGATCCTTCGTTGCATTTTTGATTCCAGGCCACAATGGCGGCGTATGGCAAATGTTTTAACATCATCAACCAATTAGCATATCTTTTGTTGCATAATTTAGCGGAGCGAGATTGTGTTTTGTGTGTCCCAGGTCCCAGGAGCGGGCTTTCGTTCCGAGGCGCTTCGAAGAAAATGGGGTACCGTTTCCTTTTCTACTTGCCCGGAGCAGAAGGCAAAATAAAATGTAAAATGTATTTTAAGTGCATAAAGACTGAAGCCAAAAAGCGAATCCTTTACGCGTTTTGCGCGATCCCGGCGAAACCCAAAAAGTGGCGCTTTTTTATGGCAACACCCACGAGCGAGTGAAAGGCCACCAACACGCCATAAAACTGTTTCATCCTGCTGCTTGATGGGCTTTCCTTTCAAGGGTCTTCCCGATTTCCGGTAACAAAATGGATGTTTAAAGATGCACGAACGTGACCGTGGCGATGGATGTGAGCCGGTTCGTGTGACTCGGTGCGTTATGTGAATGATTCGGTAAAAGTACCATCGCCCGAAGAAAGCTAACGGCAACAAGTATTTGCTGGGTTTTTGGGAAAACGGCGGAAGTTGCGGAACTTTTTGCGTAATGAAACGAATTCCGCCCGCTCTCGACGCCAGAAGACGCCGCCGCGTTTTCTAGGCGAATTTCGATTTGCCGGTACGCATTCCACGCCGAGTTCTCTCGTTACCGTACCTCAAGGGCGTTGTTGAACGCAAAATTTAACTACATCCTAGAAAACAACGAAACATAAATCCTTTCACGGGTTTTTATAAGTTTTTCCAATGTGAAGAAGAATTTGCCCGGTTCCCCGGCCAGGCTAGCGGAGTTGTATCGGAATGTTTCCGGGCACCGTAGAAAAATGGATGTTGTGAATTCCTTCCTTAGTTGATATGGTTTTGATAAGAATTTAACTCTCATTTCGTAATAATCCAACATAAATTTAATCCTTCTTTAAGCCATGCCATTTCTGAACGAAACGAGGGAAACAAGCATCGACGCTGAGAGGAGCCATATTACAATGCCGCAAAGAATGGAACCCTCTCGTGAGGCAAACCCAAATGCAAAGATGGGTTTTGAAATCACTAGGGAGGCTTACCAAAAGTCCTTCTCCCCGAGGAAAAATAACTATGAAGGAAAAGGATGTTATAAATGAACCCTTTTACCGTTGGTTCATTCGCTTTGATCCTTCAAACAGCCTTCAGCAACCAGCCGGGACAGATGGTTCTACGCTGACCGGTAAGGGCTGGCCAATTATTAACTTCTCCATCGGCTCCAGTGACGCTGGGTAATGTTTCACTCATTTCATTAAATTCACAGCTCCGAAAAAAGAAGGTCCGCGGTCCTATTCGTTAACACTCACCTCAGACGGGATAATGCGGGAACAGCACGTTCCTTCAAGGACGGCGGCCACTGTTTTTTGGAGCCCCCCCTGGGCCAAATCGCGCCCAGCGAAATTGGATGAAAGCGGAAAAGGAAATGATCTCCGATTTATAGCCGAGAGGTCCCGGTGGGTGGCTCGCGCCAGACAGGCAACCCGTGGCCGGGGATTAGAAAATGGAGCTTCGGAGCGGCCCGGAGCGTGTTTTGGCTGTGCGTTCAGTTCATTGAGCAAAAAAACGGAAACCAAACGCCCCGAAGGACATCGCGCAGGACGGTGAACGCAAAGCACTTTCGACTTTCGACTTTTCGGGTCGACTTTCTAATGGAGGTTTATTTCCAGCGAAGGCGAGATTCATTTTATTTTATTTCGTGGAATGATGGAAAATGGAGAAATCGAATGAGGTTCTTCTATTGCGCTCGACCGTGTCTTCCATTTCGCCACAACAACCCAAAGACCGCCGGGGATGGGTTTGTCGAAGCACTGGTTTTCCCGGGATACTCACGAAATGCTGAGAAGCGCAGTGCTTAGAAAGGGCAGAAACGAGCCAACTGATTTTGGAAGATAATTGAAAAGTTCTTGATGGACTTGTTGGAGAGGATGTTGACGATTTTGCTGAGAATCATGAGCGACCATAATTTCGGACTAAAAGAAAAATGCATCACAAAGTAAGCAAACCAAATAAACGAATGTCGCTGCTACACATTCGCCCATCTCACTGAAGTAACCATTTAAATCCATGCGTTAATGCGCTCTTGGTTATGCAAAACGCATTACTTTGCATCCCTTATGGTATGTTCTCTTGTTTTTATATAATTTAAAATGGATGAAAAGATTCGATTCTACACTTCCATCGCATCAAGGGCTGACGCAACATAAACTCCTTTCTGCCAACGTGCGTCAAATCGATGAACCGAAATAAACCGGCAAACGTGATGGAACTGGTTTTTGGGTTTTGGTTCACCGGAGGGAACATCTACAAAATGAAATCGATCGATCATTGGGTTTTATGAATTTTTCCCAAACATCAGGTTGCTTTCCCCAGTTTTTGGCGTTGGACCCCAACTCGTTTCTCCTGTGTGGAGTTCGTTTTTGGGGCAATCGGGCCAAGCTGAAGGGCCTATTAATGTTTCGCGTGATTTGATTCCTACTCCCGACTGGCTTTAAGCTGCCGTATTAAGGTGCAATCAATCGAGACGCAGATTTTTCTGCAATTTTTTACTTCTTTCCTTTGAGTTTTTCGCCCTTTTCTTTTGCGCACCAACCACCCAAATATGAAACGTTTTGTTGGGGCCAAGCGATAGTCGCGCGAATCGTCGATAAGACCTTTTGCCTTCTGTGCGGCGGTAGGCTACTATGCCCACCCGAAAGACCCATCGCCATGGGGAGCAATAATATTGGCTCGCCTGAGCTAGCAAACAAGAAAACGGCGCCAACTCCTGTGGCGAGGATACGGAAAATCAGTACGAAGGTGATCGTCTGCGTTGTGTCGGGCGTCGTGGGGAAAGGGATTTTAATGGTCCATTTGTGTTCCTCGAGAGATTCGGCATCCGTCCGTCCGTTCCGGTGGTGCGATGAGATTTGGGGGTGGTTCAATTTTGGCAGAAAATTACTTCCCCGTTTCCATCTCATTACTGACGCACTTTATTGGACGCACGGGCACCGGACTGGTCGAGTGCTGTAGAGTGCGTTGCGGATCATGCGGATTGACGTCTAGAGCTGCCCGGCCAACACTGTTGGTTACACATTCATTCCGGTTCGGTAAAATTAAATTCGATTTTCGTTTTAAATGTTGACACCGAATGTTCTGAACGGAAGCTGTGACAAGCCAGCTGGCAGCACCCTTATGACACGAACATTTGTCCAGCTTTCTCTGTATGCTCAGGCACCACTTGACTTTGGGACCCGGGGTTTGTTTACTCTCGTGCCGTCCGACGTCGAGCGAACACCGCGTTGAGTTGGGCTAGTTACTCGGATTACGGTGGCGTTGAGGCGACGATCTTGAAACCCGAAACCCTCCCGAGCCACGCGCTAGCCAAAGGCTTCCATGAACTCGCGCCCGCGCTAACAACATTCTGCAGCCCGAGACCCTTCTTTTCGGGCCGGAAGGTTTTCTCACCCAGAACCGTCGGCTGGACGCTCCCACGTTTTAGACACATTGTCACGATCAACAGGACCACACCAGATCCACATCCTTTCGGTGGCTTCAACACCGAACGCCGGTGGTCTCGAGTGCTGTCGGTTCTGCATATTCCACATTTTCTCATGCTTATTTATCCTTTTCTAAAATAAATTGATTTCACCAAATGTGGGTCTCGACGGTTTCGAGTGCTCCTTTCCGGGGTCTCGTTTGCGCTGGCGCGCCCTCTCTCTCTCTCTCTGATCCTTTTTTTCTGTTTCTCTCCCTTTTGTTACCAAATGGACGTCCCGGCATTCCGTCTCGCTCCGCTTGCCAGATTTATGGGTTAGGGTTATGTTGAATGTTATTTAAATACCATCTTCTTCTTCTTCGATGGCCGCGCCCTTGAGGGATGACGTTCCTCTCGTCGGCTAAATGTATATTGACGCACTCGGGGCCGCATTGGGAAAGCCATTTCGACGACTTGGGCCGGGTCGTCTGCATTTTCCTTCCCGGGCAGAGATTTCCCAAGAATGAAGCTACGTGACTGCCACACGGGGTGACTAATTAGAATCTTTTGTTTCGCTCTTCGCTACAGAAATCGGAATAAATGTGACACTTTTGAAGGAATATTTTCTTATGTAATCCGTAAACATGGATTCCAGTGCTCTGGAGTGGAGCAATCTTTGATTTCGAACCGCTGGCTTTAATTTCATTAAGCATACTTTTGTTGTTTGGGTTCTTGCGCTGCGTCTGGGTTTGATGCTAACAATGGTTCAGGAACAAATTTAAATAGACAAATGAAGTTTTTATAAATTCCATAACCAATGAACAACATATATTTGTAGCATCCTCAAAAAATCCAAGCCAATTAAGACCAATATTTTCGTTATAAAGATTATTGTTAGATACACTTTACACAAACTGAAGTGCAGCAAAACTTATACATAACATTCCAAGATTAAGTAGAAACAGTAATTAACACATACAACACTAAGAACAGGTGACTGTAAAAGGGTCAAAGAATAAAGAGAAAGAAACTTAACGAGGCTTGCTAAAATGCTTTCAGCAAACGAAAAGACATTATAAAAAAAAAAATAAAGCGACCACCAGAACATATTAATAAATGGCATTTTTGTACGTTGGTCTAAGTTCTATTTGCACTTAAATAAATGTTTAATTCGATCATAATGGTCAAGAAATCCTCTTTGGTGGACTATTTCGTTAAAACCATTTCAAATGTAACTAAGGGAAGAAATCAAAAGCCAACGATCTGTAGGATCTTTACCTTTCAACACGTTCCTTCCTCGTCGTCCACTGCTCCAGAAATGTGTTCGCCCAGAGAAGCGACACGATGAAAATATGTCCGCTTCCCCGGGGAAATTGTTTGACGTTTTATTTTTGTATACTTTCCCCGGTCTATGGGACATTTCACGTCACACACACACACACCCAGAATTCGGAATGTTTATTTACCGGAAACGAATTAACAATGGCATTGTTTTGCTTCCTGCCTCCAGGCGCTCGGGAGCCCCACCGGACCCGGAATTTGTCCGTTTTTCTCACCTCAACCCATATAGAAGGCAACCGAAGCCAAACACACGTGCAATCGACCAGTGGACGCCGTCGTGCTGGCTGGAGAAGGCCGGCCGGAGCGAGGTGTTGAACGCTGCTCGCACCCGTGGGGAAAACGCGTGTCCCAAAAGGGGAGAACATACGTCGACGCCGTCGTCGTCGACATCGTGGGCCAAAATGAGGGGATCCAGGACGCACGAGCCCGTATCCCGAAGGGGACCGCTGACGACCCAGTGGTGGTTGATGATGACCATTAATAGCTAGGGCCACGGTCGTCAGCCGTCGCTACATCCTTTGACACGTTTGGTACCTACGGAACAACGGACTGATCCGAGTTCTCCTCGCCCCTGTCCGACCCGGTGAATGGTTGATTTATTGACTCGTTATGAGTCGTCCCCAACATAGATCGTTGTTGTTGCTGCTGCTCCTGCTGATGCCATCTGACAACGCTGGATGGACACAAAATGGATTAGGAATGCAGAGCGGAAGGAAAAATAGAAAACATTCCGCATTTGTTTGTGCTACAGGAAGTTTTCGAGTGGCCCGGGGGCACTTTCCCGGGACGGTCCCAGGAAGCTGGTCCGGGGCGACCGCCGTGAGCCAAAGTTTTCGCTCGCCTTCGAGCAATTTGTTTTTATTATCAATTTTAATGTTGCTCATTTTCCTGTGCGCCGCCAAGCGCCGTGGCACTTCCGGGGAAGACATTCCATGACGGTGATGATGCGGAGTCGTCTTCTATAAATAAAGCGTATCCCAAAAAGTTGAGCCTATTTCTCGCCGAGCAAGACGGCCGAGAGAGGGAAGTACATTTACCCTAGCGCGGGCGTCCTCCTCGTATCGCGAGACACTTCAGTAGAGCCCCGGGGTCGACCACTTCTAGTAACGCCCCCCAAGAAGCTAGCAATCGGTATGCAGATGTCGAGAGAGCCCGAGTTCTCTGCCCTTCTCCGATCTCGGACTTCCAGGGCCCAGGTCGTCACTGTTATGCTTTTGCTGATGGACAGAAATGTTGATGGTTCTAGATCTCCATCCCGAAGAAGACACACTTCACCGCCATCGGGCAACCAGCGCCCTCAGCAAGGGGCCACCGCTGAGGCCAAAAAACCCTCTGAATTAAAATTACGATGCAGCCAATATCAATAATTCTTCGTTGGATCCGTTGGGGCCAGCGTTAGGGGTTTTTTTTCTAAAGAAAGAATCTAAATAAATTCCGTCTTTTTCGGAAGCTGTGCTCGGCCCTTTAAGTTCTTGAAGTTCTTGGTGGCGCTCGCCACGGCCCCGGATACTGACATCGGTGCATCGGTTGCCGGTGACTAAAATTAACGGTCATCATTAAAAATGATTATAAATAGCTCGAATGCTCTCATAAATTGCATGCTTCGTGCCCGTGGCCCGCAGAGACAGAGAGAGAGAGAACGAAAGAGTGGGCGTAATGTCGGTCGAAAAAGTCCGCCCCAAACTGCTGCAGGAACAGCGGACCGGGCATGATTTTACAATGGCGCAAATAAAATGCACCTTTTATGCTTTGTTCCGCGCTGTTTTTATGGGCTGTCGTTTGACCGCTTTTATGCACCCATCGTAATCCTTATGGTCAGTTCCTTATGACCCAGCGGGCACGGTGTCACGGTGCGGTGTCGTTTTCTTTTCGAATCCCGCGAGCTTTTAGTGTGCCAAAATAAAATACTTTGTGTCATTTCATTTCAGGTTTCTTTTGCTCTTCATCATGTTTTATGGACGTTACACGCCTGTTCATGCTCATGCTTGAATATTTCAAGTTTGATTTCTTCTGTCAAGTCTTGAGCAGTCTTCACGCACGCGTCCAGCTTTGCTAGTAACTTAAACCTTTTGGGTATGGAGTGTTGCGAACATTGTCAATAACGTGATGTTTTTAAACTTCGAGTTACTGTTTAAAGATCAGAAAGGTATTCATAAGAATAGGAAAAAATAATGAACTACCATGTTAGGTTGGACAGGTTTTGATGTTTATTTAATTGATTCTACTTAATTTCAAATTCCACTGAAAATTTTTACTATTATTTCGATGACTGTTAAAACTACCAAAATAGGTATTTTACGTGTTATCTACCTCTTTAAATGGAGCTTATCTTTTTACCGGTCTGTTATTACTTTGGAGGCTTCAAATGTGGAAATGGGAACGACATCATTCATTTAGTAAAATGGAGGTTTAGTAGATCCATGTTACATATGCTATTAGTATTTTACTTAAGTCGTAAGTTTAAGAGCGATTTTGAAAAATTCCTTTCAGCTATCGTATTTGGAGTTTCTTGTTGTATGATAAGATAAAGGTTAGCCAAAGAAACCTAAAACTTTAAATACTAGAAAACTTATTGCAATCCACGAAGAGTAGTTAGTTAAATATTGTAAAATTTAGATTCTATTTGGGCTTATACTCATTTTGACATTTCATGAAATGATTGAATTCCGTTGTTACTCAAAGTTCCGTAGACACATCCACGGTCTCACTCTTTTAACCACAATTTCCAATCATCATCGATTTACGGCTCATCTTTGCCCCCAAAAACCCACGTAGTTAACAAATTTGCTTCCCACAACAAGTTACCCTTCTAACGAGATCGCTTCCCGAAGCGTTACAAACAAATCGATCGTCCCGCGGAAGAAGAGCGCAATCAGAATCGCCCCAGTAATTCCCACTTTCGTGCAGCGAAGACTCGAACAGCAGCTGTTGCAGCATAAAATCAATGAAGTAAACCGATCATGACGTGTTGGGGTGCTGCGGAAGCAAATGACTTAGTTGTTACTTGCGAGCATGAAATACGCCGCTGGCCGGTGCGCATCGGCCCCGAATGGAGTGCCACGGGATAAATTGTAATTATGGGCGACATAAATTGTGGACCGCCGCCGCCTCGCACGCTCGTTAGTTTTGCCGTCATGTTAGAGAAGCAGAAAAATGTGCCAGTTGGAACCATCGAACGTGCCTTTCGGAGTTTGGAGTAGAATGCCCAACTTCAGATGGCCGCACGTTGTGTTTGCGGATGCAATTGTGAAGAATCCCCGTCCGTAGTTGGCAGTGCCTCGAAAACGACGAAATCTAAGCGAATGATGCAAGTGCAACGTGTTGCATTTAACTAGCCACGCCATCGAAGGGGTGCAGCACTAATCGGGACCGATTTTCTGGAACGATTGGCTCAAGCAAACAATGGAAATAGTCATTTGTTTTCGCGATCACAAAACGCATTCAATGATCGTGAGAAAATGTCGATTTCACACTCGATGTAGTCACTCGGGTTGGCACAATCACGCCATCCGTTCGAACGAAAAGTATGTTGATTAGATTTAAGTTATTTATTTAAACTTTAAACTAGTATTGGTTATAGGAGCCCAGAGAGTGTCATTTTGTCATAAAAATAAATTATTAAACGAACTTAATTCTTGAATTGTAATAACTATGTCGTTAATCAAGAAGGACACGTTCGAAGGTCTTCCGTTTTATTTGTATAAACTTTATTTTTAAAACCATTCCTCTCTACTATTTGATTTGGCTTCTTCGCACACCGGAATATCCAGAAACAAGGGATCGATCGTTGGCGATAATTGAAATCGTATGATTAATCGTCGTTTCGCGAGCCACCGCGCGAAAAGGAAGCTGGCTCTGCTGTTGTGGCGGGCTCCTTAAAATGAACCGCAGTACAGGGCGTTGGACTCTTCCGGCGCTCGGGCTCGGGCTCGTTCTGTTACAGTTCCACTCCCCCGAGGGCGATATCGATTATTTACGCGCTCAGCGTTCGCCGTTCGACAAAATAATTCATTAAAGTGTCACTCGGAAATTTATCACCATTAAACGCGATATCTGTGCGCAATCCACGGACTCCACGAAAGTTTTCGAGTGTGATTTTGCGATATGATTTAATTGAACGGAAATGACGACGAAGCCGAACGGGACTGCAAGTTCGCCGGACTCCGAGAGTTCGTAATTTAATTGGCTCGGGAAGCGCGAAATGCGAAACGAATGCGAAACATAAATTGTTCTGGCCAAAAAAAAAACCGGAGGATGCAAATTCTTGAGCTCGGGCAAACTTGTTCATTCATTGAATATCATCATTTTGCTGGCCCAGAATCACCGGGTCTAATTAAAATGAAACGGGGGGATCAACTAGAGGGCGCATTACACGAACCGGCGCAACAAGATGCCGCTAATTATGAGCGCAACTTTGCGAGCACGGGATACCATTAAGGTGAGACGTTTAGTAGCGGAGACGGTGTGGTGTGACCAATTTTGCGATGGGCGACAAGCGGACCGGTTTGAAAGTTGTCATTGAATCAATTTTAATTTGCGTCCCAAAGTGGACCGGTCCAGTCCAAGAGTTCGAAAACATTCTGCCGGAGCATAAGGTGATGAAGAGACGGGGCGAAGACGTAGCAAAGATGGGGCGAAGACGTGGCGAAGATTTGAGCGACGGGTGCCGCGCCCGATAATGGGTTGCGTTAAACTAATTAGCTCCAAAGCTCCATCGATTTCCCGCTGCACAGCGCTGCAGGCTCATCACCCGGCCCGTCGACACTCTAGGATGGCTCGTGGCTAATTTTTATTGCAATCAATAAATTTATCGGCCCGGTTGGGGGCATAAAAATAATTAACAATGCCGGCCTATGACGGCCCCAAGGGTGCCGAAAACGCAGATCAGTTAATTTGAACCAATCCCTTCGGAACATTAACAGCATTAGATGGGAAGCCGGGAATTTATGCTAAAATGGGTACAATTGATGTTAAATTTAAATGACGTGCAAAATTCACTCGTTTGAAATCACAACCACAACTTCAGCGCTTCATTGGACCCTAGAGGGCGCACGTTTCGAGGGCCACTTTTGAAGGACGCGTTATTTGCAAGCACACGTTGCGCTGCAGTGTGCATCTTTGACGAAGTTCACTACCAATCTGCGCGCGGACAGCGTAGAACGAAAGGCGTTAAAACCCGTAATTAATTCCAATACGGGAACATTTTTATCGCCAACCCGCCACGAAGTGCCCGGTGACACTTGATGACGTTTTATGCTCCACTCTCCAGCACGCCAGTAGCAGCAGCAGCAGCAGCATAAATGGGCTTCCACTCGGGCCTGGCTGGCTGTTGGCAGCTTCAAGCATCGCCCTCTTGACGTTCCACGGAGCATCGCGCACTGGAGACACGTCAAGTGATTGGAGTTTTGCTTTTCGTTTCCTCTTCGGAACTGATCATTTGCCCGCGGCAATCGCACTGCGCTGATGATGCATTTAATGTGTTTCGTTCACATTCCATTCGTCGTCGGAGGTTTCCCATTCGTAATAAGTAAAAAAAATCTGATTCTGGAAATAGTCCTAGGTTTAAAATGTGGCAAGTAAGCAAGTTGCTTTCGAGGCGAGCAGAAAGCGACCTGCAGCGACGGAAGTCTAAGCAAAGGGACAAAAGCCGATAACTGCAACTGCATCCTGGTCCCTCCTCGAGATGGATAAAGCGAACTCACGATCGAACTCACGTCGATCGGGCCGCGAAGGGTGCCCAGCCTCTGCGGCTCTGGTTAATTGAGATGTCTGGCTCCACGGTCCTGGGTTAATTGATTTTCTTGCCGTCCGTAGGAATATAATCCGCGGTCGATAATCTTAAAACGCCGTTCCTCGGCCCCGGGTCGGTTCGTGTGAGGGTCGTAAAATTTATTTCGAAAACTCTGGAGAGGATCGCTCCGTTGCACCCCGAGCGCCACCAGAGCCTTCGTTAATGACACCGGAATAACGTCGCAACGGGGTCAACGGACACGGCGGCGACCGTGAACGGGTTCTGCTTTGGGCTGGCGTTCGACGTTTGTCCCGTCGTTACGAGGAGAACGAATTTTCCCAGAAAAATCGAACCCATTTTCCCGTATGTGACTTCGGGCGGCGAAGTCATAAGTTGTGCCCCATGAACCAGGACCGGGAATCGTGTGAGAGAGCGGGAAAATCACAAAACCCAGCGACATCTGATCGCTTCAGATTGTGGCGCTGCGGTGGGGAACTAATTGAATCAATTATTTGAGGCCATGTGGCCAACGGAATGACATCGGAGGCACCGAGGACCCCGGGGGAACATGTCACGAGTTACCACTAGGATAATCACATGGCACAGGAACAGGAATGTGGATAAAGCGGACCCCGGCCGAAGAAGAAGAAGAAGTCCGGAGAGGTCAGGCATAAAATATGAATGCTAATAAGTTGGGAACACGCAGGTCGCGCGCCCGGCCCAAGAAAAGCTCCAGCAGAAACGAAGGAGCAAGAAACGAATTAACTTTGTCCAGGACAAAGTCCAAGCCACGTCAGCCCAGCTCAGCCCAGCAGTGCGGTGAAACTATCGATTGTTTCACACAAACCACAGCGCGGGCACCAGTAATCGGACCCCCAGTAAGGGGGGGTGGGTTCCCCAAAAAGTGCCACAGGACCGCGCAGAAAGCTGGAGAAGCGGAAGAAGGTGAGCCCCGGCCGTGCCGAGGGAACGATAATGTTTGCGCAGTTAGGACAACAAAAAACTGGGCGAGGGCAGAAAGTTTTCCCGACGCAGGGCGCGGTGGGGACGTTGGGAAAACTTTGCGATGTTCGAATACTTTAACTTTACCCCCTTTTTCTGGGCTGGATTCTTGGCCCTGGACGATCGAATAGGGGCCCCCGGCCCCGGTCTGTTTATCGTAATTTATTTTGAAGTCTACCTGCCCACAAAAACAGAGCAGGCCAGCAGGCGAGCGATGGACGGCCGATGGCCCGTACGTAGGACGCCGAGCCCGGGCCTCCTGTTTGCTGCCGGATGTGGAGATAGGTACCAGCGCCAGAATTTGCATCCGGTGTGCCGGGCAGCCGATTGTCGGGGTGGATAAAATGATTGATGATGAGAGTGGGCCACTGGCGGGCAAGAGACGGGATGGAAAACCAGGAATTAATTATGGTGGCCGCTGCTGGGCGCTCCAGCGGAGCAACAGTGCCGCGATGCCGTTGCCGGCCGAGATGTAGTATGCTAGGCGAGCATTGGTGTCGCTAGAACTTTGCTTTCGGTGCGAAAATGAACAAATCCGCCCGGCTTGGTAATGAAGTGACCTGCGGAAATCAGTTTACCGCTCGGTTGGTTACGATTTTAAACTTTGCGATTAGATTACGATCACTTTTTTCGTAATTTTTGGCAGATTGACTAAACATTTCCTTTCCAAAATCCGGCATATCTTGCTAATAAATTGATAATAAATTATCTAACTTTGGCTATCATCTAAGAATCTTCAAAGGGCCGCATGTTAATTGATGTTTTAAAATAATTTGTTTGATGTTGAATATGTTGTTTTGTCAGCAGAAGCTATTAGCGGAATAGAAAAGCTACTCATTGTTGTGTTAAATTGGATTGCACTTTCGTTAAAGGATTGTACATTGTTTAATTTTCAAGGCAAACAGCCGGTAAAAGATTGTTGTATGGAATGATGAAATGTTACGATCAGTTTACAGTGAAAAGTTACATCTCACAACAGGTGGAATGAGCTTTCAGCACACGATGAAGATTAACAAGGCTTCGAAAGCTAGTCACCTTTAGAGAACAGTATTTACTTATTTATTCACGTCAAGTCAACGGTCAAGTCAAGTCACTTAATACTAAACAGAAGAAAATCTCAAACTTAAACGCAGGGATAGTCAATAAGGACAGACAGAAGAGCTAACAGTGAGGGTAATAATCGTAAAAAAATAAAACAAAGGCTTTATGGACGTGTTGGTGTTCAAAACTGATGAAGCTTAATTATATGCTGCCGGCGATATTGCTAAGTGCGTCGAGAGTAGAAGACGATCGACGAATGTAAACATTCACATCTAACAAAGGACACTTTCTCATGAGTGTATCATTTTTGTGACACTGTTAGCATTATCCTGCATTATTACTACTATAACAGACAGTTATTTAACGTAAAACGAGCAGTGAAATTTAGGTATTTTTCCATTATTAATATGTTAATGTTATGTGTGTGATTATACGATGGATTTCGCTTTTTTCCAACGATTTAATCTAATGTCGAGTTTTACTACAATGTACGGCGCTGTATTATTCATTAGATTACAGCTTCTGAACGTTGGACCGGGTGTCGGTTGGGCCACACAAACACCAGCATCCCGCACCATTACGGACGGCCCACACGGGAATAGCTTTACAAGTCGTCTTTTGATAGAGTGCCACCGCCGCCGCTGGGCGCTATGGAAATGAATTTCAATGACTCCGATGATGGCCAGATAGTGGCATCTGAGGCTTCTGCGGCTTTCGGCCGAGCGGCTCGGAACGAAAGGATACTCCGCTCCCGGTGGCAGCATCATCAGCCTGTGTCCTGTGACCACGGGATGCCCGAGCTCAAGTGGCCGATCCAACCGACCGACGATGATGTGAAAACAATGGCAATTGCGCCAACCCTGGCACCCCCCACCGCCCGGGGTGGGCCCCTGCTTCCCTACTCCGGCCACCGCACGGGGCCCTTTCAAGTGCGAACGACCACAATTCACAGCACACGGGCCTTTGCTTCCGCAGGTTCCGAGACACGGCAAATCTCGCCCTATCGGAAGCCGGTCCGGGTTTTTCTTCTTCCTCTCGCCTGCCTGGCTGCGGCCTTTGCTAAGTGCTTGCCAGCACCTGCGCCGGGCCGAAGACGGAGGTGGTGGCTTTCGAGTGTGCAGTGTCAAACGCTCGCTCCGCGCCTGGCCGCGAGCCCTTGCGTTGCGCTTATTATCCTTGATGGCGCCTTTATCGTCA
Source organism: Anopheles cruzii (assembly GCF_943734635.1). NCBI lineage: Eukaryota > Metazoa > Arthropoda > Insecta > Diptera > Culicidae > Anopheles > Anopheles cruzii. Next base: position 7,276,605 of record NC_069145.1, read on the forward strand.
CCGCAGCTGGGTAACAGGAATCCTTTAAAACTTCCACCGTTACACATTCTTTATCGCCGCCGTCGTCGTTGACTTCTCGATCCCGGCTGCCCTCTTTCGCTCGGGGACCTGGGATTTTTTCTTCTTTATTTGTATTCATTCCACCACAGACACACACACACGCAGACTCTTAACCTTCATCAGCGCAAGAGGGTGGTCTATCATGCTCACAGCGCATTAAAATAATGATGCATCCTTCGACTCCCGGTGGGCTACGGCAGCCAACCGAGGAAGCGGACAGATTCAGGGTTGGGTCTGTGTCACACAAGGACCTCCGTTCGTTCGGAGCACAAAAAAACGGAACCCATCAGTGCACGCACCGCGGCCCTGCAGGGGATGCTGAAGTGGTTTAATGTTGCTGTCACAAAACAAAGACAAGTTGCGTATGTTTGCACCGACCGCCGTGCCATTCGAAAGAGTGCCTCAAGAGGGCTGCAAACCGAGGGCGCACTGCCTTGTCAGGAACAGGAACGGCTGCTAGGGGTGCCGCCGGTTCCTTAGCCACCAACAATTACACCCAGCCAGCCAGGAGAGTGCATTTGAGCTGATTCACTCCGATGTAGCCTTATTTGTGTGCCCACTTCGGAGGCCAACCGAACGGAAAAAAGGCACGCCGATCCACTCGTAGACGCGCTGTAGTTCGCAAAAGCTTGATAATGAATTAAATTACCGGCGAAGCCAACCGAATGGAAGTACTATAGTGTTGCAGCCAGACGGCGGCGGCAGCGGCGCATTGTGTGCGTCATCAAAAGTTGCGCCATTTTGCGCAACAAAACATTGAAAGCATATAATTACAACGCGTGTTGAACAACCATCAACTCTGCCGGGGCCGGCCGGGAATTTATTGCCCAGACGGGACAGCGAACCCCGCTCTTCGCAGGCCGGGCCGCCGCCGCCGGGGCATCGATCAACGAGCGCGACGTTTTTATTGCATAAGAAATACACCATATGTCGTGGAAGGCACTCTGCTCCAAGTGACCAAGTGCCGCTGCTGGTGTACGATCAATTAACCCGCCTGCCGCTGCTGCTAATCGGAACGAATCAGCGTGGATCTTAATTAAACTCGAGAGCCATCGCTTTCGCTGAACGGCAAGGTTTTATGGTGATGCGTCTTCGCGAGATCCATCCTTTGGTGGACTCTGGTGAACCCTTTTGGCGAATGGTAATCGCCGCCATTTCACCGCCATGCACAGGGAATTAGCGAAGAACAGGGATTGTGTCCAGGAATGAAGCACACTCCTTTCGATATCTAGTCTAAGTACCAAAAAGAATGTCTAAATATTTTTTGATGGTTTCAACGCAGAGCTGAAGAGATGTTATTCAGGGGGACCGAACATGGATTGCTATTCAGGAGTTCATTTTATGTGGATGAAACAAACAACACATTTTACATCGGTGTTGTTGGCCCTTCGAATCTTCAAAGTTTTTGTGCACAGAAAATTTTTGGACAAAATCTTTGGTCTGCTTTGCGAATTGTTATAAAAGTTCATATTTATTTATCATCAGCTTTGGATCATCATTGAATGTGTTTGATGACAAGGACGTCTACATCGATTAAAAAAACTGAAAACTTGATTGGTTCAAAAATAACTTAAAAGTTATAAAAATTGAAAATGAAAGAAATCATTTGGAGCAATTTATTCATTCCAATAGCTGAGCTTTAAACTCATAAAACTATTTTCCCCAACAATCCCAAAGAGATCTAGAACAAACTTAATTCGCAATCGAAGTCCCAACTTCTGAAATACAAACCATCGTGGTGCGTAATGTTTATTTAAATAATTTCCGATGGACGATTACAAGTTGGCACGAGTTATGGTCTATCATTTAGTGGTACGAATTCCCCGTGCGCCGTTTAACCGCTCAATACGGACCACATGCACCAACCACGATACCAACGGTGAAATACTTTCCCAACGAGAATTTAGCTGCACATACTGCGAACGCTGGAAGCTATACCCCTCGACTCGAGGATACGCTACGTTGCGTTCGCATACCTTGTCGGGCACATCAACATTTTCTTCCGCATCGAAAGGCTGGAGTGGAGCGCACTCTATCCGTTCATCGCACACACACACACCGACAGAATGGGTTGGTCCTCGGACTTCCTGTTATGTCTACGCCACCCGCTGCCCTGTCTAATCTACCGCATCTTGGGCGCTCCAAACGCTCGAACGTGATTTGCTTTCTTCTGGCGCAACGCTGCCTCATGGCCGGGAAATAAAGAACAACCACTTGCGAGCGACGGAAGGTGCAGAAGATGCTTCTACTTGGCCCCGTTGGGCCCGTGTGCGTGTGTGTGTGTTTGTGAGGTCAACAAGCCACTTCCGTGTCCGCACTACCGGAGTGCACTGGGTCAAAAGGACGAGGACGGGCGCCAACTTGCTGCACGTGCACTGCAAGGGCACTGATTTGATTGTAGTTCACCGCAAGAATGCCCAAAGGCAGTCATTGACGGTTCATGGATTGTTAGAATTAAACTTTAACACAAATTACCTCACTACACGACCGTGTATCATTATATAGTAGTTGTTTCGTGCTATAAAAAGTGAACCATTCAAATATACACACTTCGGACGCGTCTCACATGACTCACCAAATGGTGCCCGTTGTGGCCGTTCAGACCCCGGGGTGTACCTGGGTTTGGTTGTAGTAGTAGTAGTTGGTTTTATTGTTGAATAACCTTATTTGAATTTAGCTCATTGTTTAACATAATTGGTAACGGGTTCACAGTGTTTGTTTTCCTCGTTATACTTAAATTATTTGTGGCGTTGCCGTTTGATAGTTCTGTTTATGTTTGTGTTCCATTGTGTGGGAAAAAGGGGAAAAACCCACGCCAAAAAAAAAAAAAAAATTTTTACATAATAGTACTTAATCTATGCTTAATACTAACTTATTTATTCCTATCTAATTATGTACTAGTCTCCGATTTGTTGACAGTGTATTTATCAAGCTATTTTCGTTGTGTTCGCATTTATTGTGGTAATTTAGGTTTGTTTTTTCTAGGAATTCGTTTATTGTTGGTAACTGGGTCCTATCATGTAGAGCTTTCGTGCTGTACCAATAAGGAAGGTTTAAGATCATTTTAAGTGTTTTATTTTGCTTGATCTGAAATTTCTTTATATAAGTTTGGGCGCAGGTACCCCAGACTGGTGATGCATACATGATAATTGGACGTATGCATGTTTTGTAAAGTAATAGCTTGTTTTTTTCATTTAACTTTGATCTTCTGTTTATGAATGGATAAAGAATTTTAATTAATTTGTCTATTTTGATTATGGTGTTGGTAATGTGTGTATTGAATGTTAGTTGTCTTTCGAAAAAGAATCCTAGATATTTAATTTCTCTTTTCCATTCTATTTCTGATGCTCCTAGTTTTACTGAACTTTTTGGAAGTTTGTTAGCGCTTCTGTTTCTTGTAAAGTATATTGCTTCTGATTTTTCGATATTAGTTTTTATTTTCCAAGTCTTGCAATATTTTGAATATGCCTTTATCGACAAGTTAAGGTTCTTGATTATACTGCGAGGGCTTTTAGCAGAGCTCGAAATCGCTAGGTCATCAGCGTAGAGATACATGTTGCAATTTTTCATATCAGTAATGTCTGACGTGTATATGTTATACAATGACGGTGATAAAACACTTCCTTGTGGTACTCCGGCGACTGGGCTGAACGGTTCTGATTGACTATTTCCTATGTGCACTATATTGACTCTATTGTTTATGAACGATTGGATAGCTTTTATAATGTAGGGAGGATAGTTGTGTTTTATGAGTTTATATAGTAGGCCATTATGCCATACGGTATCAAATGCTTTCTCAGTATCTAGTAATATTAATCCAGTTGATTTACGGCATTCCCTACTTGATTGTATGTGGTTTTTAAGCCGATGAAGTTGGTGTGTTGTGCATGTATGGGGTCGAAATCCAAATTGCGTTTCTGGGACAATATTATTCCTGTTGGTATGCTGGTTTAGTCGGTTGACTATGATTTTCTCGAAAATTTTTCCTATGCAACTAAGTAAACTTATTGGCCTATAACTTTCGGGATTGGAATTGTTTTTCCCGGGTTTTGGAATGGCTACAATCTTTGCCTGTTTCCATGCGTCTGGGAAGTACCCCAATTTCAAGCATGCGTTAAAGATATGATTAATATATACCACTGCCTTGGTCGGGAGTCTCTTGATAGTGTTGTTATTGATTTTATCACAGCCTGCTGATTTTTTAGTTTTTAAGTTTTTAATAATTTTGATAATTTCCTTGGGCTTTATTAATGGGAAACGCTCTGTTTCAGCTGTCTGTTCTGATTCTAACTGATATTGGCTGATGGTATTAATTACCTCCTTTTCTAGTGGGCTATGGTATTTGTAGGTGGTTTTGTGTGCGTTTTCAAAATGTTCTTTAATTGCGTTGCATTTTTCTGAATTTGTTATTAGTATGTTGTTTTTGACCTTCAGGGCTGGAAGGGGTGTGTGTTTTTTCTTGATAATCCTTACGAATTTCCAGATTCTATTGTTGTTTTTTTCAGAGTTAATTTGTAGTAGATTCCTAGACCATGCCTTATTTCTTTCTTTGGATACTTCCGTCTCGATGTACGATTTCAGGAAATAGTATGTGCTTCTGTATTCCATGTTACTACGATGCCTTTGCCATTTCTTCCTATACTTGTTACGAATCTTAATAAGTTGGAGAATGGACTCAGGGAGGATTATATTGAAGCTGTCTGGAACTTTCGCTGGGACACAGTTTTCGTGAGCTCTCAAGGTGGTAGATGTAAGGTTTTCGATCATTTGATCGATCTCGTGGGTGTTAGTTATGTTCGATAGATTGAAGTTTGTTAGATCGAGCGAGCCTTTAATGTAGTTCCGAAAACTGGTCCAGTCTGCATTTTGGTAGTCGTAAATTTGTCTTGGATTTTTATAGTTGACATTGGTATTTTTGATTTCAAAAATTACTGGCAGGTGGTCGGAGGTTAATTCTGTTACGGTTGTCAATTCAGATAGGTCTAGTCTATTATTTGTAATGGTAAGGTCAAGTGTGGAAGGGTTTCTCGACGCTTGTGTAGGTATGTATGTAGGAGTACTAGGGTGGTGAATGGTGAAGAGCCCTTTTTGCCCTTCTTCATATAATCTTTTTCCAGCTGTGTTTGTACCTTTGCAGTTCCATGCTCTATGTTTAGCATTAAGATCGCCACAAATCACGAAGGGCTCTGATCTTGCAGTAATTTTAATTATGTCTCTTTTAAATAGCTCTATCTTTGTGTTTCCACCTGGGTGGTATGCCGCTACTAACGTGAAAAAGCTTTTTTCCGTGAAAATTCTTAGTCCTATAGCTTCTATAATACTTAAATTCATAGATCTTAACAACTTATGTTTAATGACATTTCTTATCAATATAAGTACTCCTCCTTTAGCATGTGTTACTCTATCTAACCTATATGTGACATACTCTGGAATCGAAAACGTATGTTCAGGCTTCAGAAATGTCTCTGTGATGGCAATGCAGTCTATCTTATAATAACTTAAAAAATAGTTTAGAATAGCTTTTATAATGTAGGGAGGATAGTTGTGTTTTATGAGTTTATATAGTAGGCCATTATGCCATACGGTATCAAATGCTTTCTCAGTATCTAGTAATATTAATCCAGTTGATTTACGGCATTCCCTACTTGATTGTATGTGGTTTTTAAGCCGATGAAGTTGGTGTGTTGTGCATGTATGGGGTCTAAATCCAAATTGCGTTTCTGGGACAATATTATTCCTGTTGGTATGCTGGTTTAGTCGGTTGACTATGATTTTCTCGAAAATTTTTCCTATGCAACTAAGTAAACTTATTGGCCTATAACTTTCGGGATTGGAGTGGTTTTTCCCGGGTTTTGGAATGGCTACAATCTTTGCCTGTTTCCATGCGTCTGGGAAGTACCCCAATTTCAAGCATGCGTTAAAGATATGATTAATATATACCACTGCCTTGGTCGGGAGTCTCTTGATAGTGTTGTTATTGATTTTATCACAGCCTGCTGATTTTTTAGTTTTTAAGTTTTTAATAATTTTGATAATTTCCTTGGGCTTTATTAATGGGAAACGCTCTGTTTCAGCTGTCTGTTCTGATTCTAACTGATATTGGCTGATGGTATTAATTACCTCCTTTTCTAGTGGGCTATGGTATTTGTAGGTGGTTTTGTGTGCGTTTTCAAAATGTTCTTTAATTGCGTTGCATTTTTCTGAATTTGTTATTAGTATGTTGTTTTTGACCTTCAGGGCTGGAAGGGGTGTGTGTTTTTTCTTGATAATCCTTACGAATTTCCAGATTCTATTGTTGTTTTTTTCAGAGTTAATTTGTAGTAGATTCCTAGACCATGCCTTATTTCTTTCTTTGGATACTTCCGTCTCGATGTACGATTTCAGGAAATAGTATGTGCTTCTGTATTCCATGTTACTACGATGCCTTTGCCATTTCTTCCTATACTTGTTACGAATCTTAATAAGTTGGAGAATGGACTCAGGGAGGATTATATTGAAGCTGTCTGGAACTTTCGCTGGGACACAGTTTTCGTGAGCTCTCAAGGTGGTAGATGTAAGGTTTTCGATCATTTGATCGATCTCGTGGGTGTTAGTTATGTTCGATAGATTGAAGTTTGTTAGATCGAGCGAGCCTTTAATGTAGTTCCGAAAACTGGTCCAGTCTGCATTTTGGTAGTCGTAAATTTGTCTTGGATTTTTATAGTTGACATTGGTATTTTTGATTTCAAAAATTACTGGCAGGTGGTCGGAGGTTAATTCTGTTACGGTTGTCAATTCAGATAGGTCTAGTCTATTATTTGTAATGGTAAGGTCAAGTGTGGAAGGGTTTCTCGACGCTTGTGTAGGTATGTATGTAGGAGTACTAGGGTGGTGAATGGTGAAGAGCCCTTTTTGCCCTTCTTCATATAATCTTTTTCCAGCTGTGTTTGTACCTTTGCAGTTCCATGCTCTATGTTTAGCATTAAGATCGCCACAAATCACGAAGGGCTCTGATCTTGCAGTAATTTTAATTATGTCTCTTTTAAATAGCTCTATCTTTGTGTTTCCACCTGGGTGGTATGCCGCTACTAACGTGAAAAAGCTTTTTTCCGTGAAAATTCTTAGTCCTATAGCTTCTATAATACTTAAATTCATAGATCTTAACAACTTATGTTTAATGACATTTCTTATCAATATAAGTACTCCTCCTTTAGCATGTGTTACTCTATCTAACCTATATGTGACATACTCTGGAATCGAAAACGTATGTTCAGGCTTCAGAAATGTCTCTGTGATGGCAATGCAGTCTATCTTATAATAACTTAAAAAATAGTTTAGTTCTTGTTTTTTAGTTAAAATGCCATTGGCATTCCAGTATGCAATTTTAGGTGTTATTATTTTTGGGTTCACGGCGAAGGCGAGCAATATTTAGTAACAATATCAAAGATCGTCATGATCTGTTCTTGCTTTGTTTTGCAGTGTTGCATTCTGTCTATGACTTCCACTACGATAGGAATCAATTCCGAGCGCTCGAAAAGTTCGGGTTTCTCTTGTCTCTCGCTTGTTTTAGTTTGGGGAAACTTTGTGGATGTAAGCGTGCTGCTCCACGCGTTAACGGGATTTGCTGGGTGCCTTATCGGTAACGCCGGGAATTCGTTCGGCATGTGTCTGTAACTGGTGTGTGTAACCGGCCTTTGTGTTTTTTCAGCACGTTTTGGACGCTTCGGGCACTCGTAAAACCCGGCACAGTGGTTGCCCTCACAGTTTGCACATTTAAGCTTGTGCGTTGGAATTATCCCGTCGCTAGTAGCGGCGACCATCGGGCACGACGCTGATGAGTGGTTGTCCGCGCACTTGTTACACTTTGGGCCTCTGTTGCAGTTTGCTGCGCCATGGCCGAAAATTAAACAGTTTTTGCACTGCATGGGTGCGTTGGGTTTGCTGTAGTAGTCCCATCTGACACGGCAATGGTTAACGGCGATAATTTGCCGTAGTGATGGCAGATTTGTTGCCCCTTTCTGGAAGTGTAGCAAGAATACTGCATGGTCGGTGTATTTCTTCTTGATGTTCAACTTTTTCACCTCAACTGGCTGGATGCCCTCTTCTAACAGGAAGGCTTTTGCCTCCTCGCAGGAGCAATCGACTAGGCCCCTTAGTACGATTTTAGTAGTTTTTTCCTCCTCCAGCTGGTAGGAATGGAATTGTTCGTTTATTTTTTTAAAATGGCTGGTCACTTTTTTGTAGTCAATTGCGTTCGTGCAGCGCACGACAGTGCCCTTTCTTGTACTTGTGGTCGTGTATTTAACTACGCCTGCCGCTATTATTTTAAGGTGTATATCAGCTGTGTTGCAACTGACCGTCGTTATTGGTGGTGGTGGCTTTAACACACTTTTGTCCGTCACTACACTTGTCGGGGACCATGGCTTCCCCCCCGCTTGTCGTCCCTGATCGTCGTTTGACATCGCCACATCGTCGCCACTTCGATCACTAAGCAACGCAAAGCGGTTGGTGGTCGCTGTTTGTAACGTGCTGATGGTTGCTGGGCTGAACACTATTGACCCCGTCTTCTTTACTTTGGTGATCCGTCCCTTCCCCATACTTGCAGGGTTAGGAACGATCAACGCTCCCCGTTTCACTCTGTATTGTTGGTTTGTGCTGTTGGGACTGCTTGTTCAGGTACGTCTATACGCTCCGGTGTCTGAACAGCTACTGACCTGGGTTTGGTTGTCGAAACAGTTCCTCTACTGGCCGGCGATGCTTACCCACGAAAAGGAAAGGAATTTCCGGTGGGCAGACCCCGTTCGGGGCTTCTTACTTGGGCGCCATTCCACCGCCGAAGGGTACGGGCCAAGAGCCAAGAATCAGGAAGAAGTCGTGAGCGTCGAAGGTCGCACAAAGAATGTGTGTACGGAGACCGTGTGGGACCGGGAAGAACTCTAGGGAGCCACGCCGTTCCCAGTTCTTGGCGGATGATGCCCACGCGCAGCGGGAGTGTAATGATACCGGAAGCGAAAGTTGCCGCTATCCACGGCGAAAATCTACAAAGTTTGGCCCTTTATGTTCTATTTGTTTTTGGGATTCTTCCTCGTCTTCCGGGTGGAGTTGCTAGTACAGCGCTAGTGGAAGAGTGGCTAACGCGCGCTAATGTAAGGCCGCGCGCGTATCTTACCAGCTACAGCACGGAACAAGAAGAACCGTAAGGCGGTACGACCCTCGTCGGTGCCATTCGCCCAAAGTGCGACTGGCGAGAGGCTTCACTTCACTCGCGGTCGTCGAAATGTAAGAGACGACCAGTTGCCGGTGTGCAATTTAAATGAGTTCAGTTCCCCGTCCGAAACGTGCGGGGCGCACGTACCGTGCCAAGAAGCTCCAGACGGGAACTCTGAAATCCACCCCGAACGATGGAAGTGTGTCTTCCGGCAGTTTCGGCTTTCCGCGAGGGCTCGGAACTTCTTGCTGAAGTTCCGGGTGAAGCGGAACATAACGAGCGAAGTTTGCGAGCCGTGCGGCTCGGGAACGAAAATCTTTTCGATGACATTAGATTTATGTACACCATTAAACGCGCTGGGAGCGCACGCGCGAGCGCCCGCGAACTGGCTCAACTGCAGCGCAGCGTTTCAATTATCCTTCGGCCGTGTGCCCGTTTCGATGGTATTAGGGAATTAGCGGGACGACAGACTACTCCGCGGCGAAGATTTATTTGCCCAAAAATCGGGGTTTTTTTTAATGGCGCACGTACACCCGACCTGGACCTGGACTGGAAGCAGAAGTTTGCAAGTGGCAAATGGTTCAAACATCCCGAACAACATTTGAAATGCCCGATGCGTAAAATATCGAAAGTCGATCAAAGGATTACCACGTCTTGTGGGCGGCGGCGTTTTTATTGAATACAGAATGCCGGCGGGTGGCCAGTTTCAGAATTTTCAATCAACGTGCCCAGTGGTCGGTTAGAACTTGAAGCTACCAGCTACCCGCTACCAGATTTGCGCTGAGGCGGGGAAAAAGTTTCCCCACCACATCCACCATTCATTCGGAATTTACAGCGAAAAGCGCATTCCCGCAAGTAACTGGCGAATCGCGAAACGCGCGGCCGATTTTCGCGTGAATGATTGATGGGATGCGTAGCGCTGGTCTTTTTTATTCCGGGGGCGGTTTCCACGGATTTTCCACCGGTAAAATTCCCAGGAAATAGTTTTGGGCGCAAAAAAGGAAACTCCAGGAAGACTCGGGAGCTCTCTGTTTTGGAGCAGGAATTTCCCGGAAGAACTTTTTTGGGAAGTGGCGAGGCCCAATCGATAAACAGCGTGGCAGAAGCGTATTATGTGGGTCACTAGAATGGTGGGTGGGGAGGGGGCGGTTTGAAGTACACTTTATTCGGGCAGAACCCCCGGCCCGGAAAGGATAACGAGCCACGGTACTGACGGGCGGGCGAGATTGATAATCACTTCGCGTACGCGAGTGTTCGGAAATTGTTTTATTTATTATGCAACGCGGCAAATGGGACCTAGCGTACGTGGGTTGGCCAGGCCAGATATGGCCAACGCGTGTACGAGACAGGTAGGTATGGCCCCGTGAAGGTACGCGATGTATGCACAGTTTTACATGCAGACAGACAGGAGGTTTCGTTCTTTTCGAGCATACACACCCGCGAAACGCTTCCTGCTGCGCCTCGAATGTGGAATCTTTGGGTGAGGGTGAGGCCACTTTATAGTATATGATGCTTTTGGACAACAAAATGACGATGAAACGTCCTGGCACATGAGCGAAGGGAAGGATGAATGAAGATGAATCCATCCATGGACTTAATATGGCGTCGGTCAGTAGGTCGCTGAAGTGAAATTTTAAAACTGATGAGACCTTTATGAGCGCCTGGATAGCGTTTCTGTTAGAGCACGCGTTTGTGAAAGAAGCTACACGGGAAGACGTCTTTACTCTGTGAGGATCACACGCGGTCTGCGTGATATATTTTGACAGTTACAGTATGACGAGTCGAAGTGTCACTTCTCAACACACCCTGCGGGAACGGTTGAGTTGTCGCCAAATGCTCCGACAGTTTCTTGTACCTATCTCTTACGAGTTGACTATAAGACTTTTGTATCTTTGGGCTAGGTGGCCGAAAATAGCCGCTAGAAGCGATATCTTGCCATTTTAGTGATAAACGAGTGATTCTAGAGTTACGACTTTGGGGCTACGATGGTTCCTTTCTGCATTTGAGACTTCTTCGGTACAGTTTTCTGGCTCCAAATGTTACGAGACTGTAAGCTACCATTAATGCTGATGATTAAAAAATTAAATTAAAAGACATCAAATCAAAAAGGCAACACTGTACAAATCGTGTCCTACATAAATCGGCAGCAAAATATGCAAAACGAGGACCATAAACTAAATCACGAAGATACCCGAAGCCATAGGCCACACAGAGTGCAGAGACACCGGGAAAAGATGCTACCTTCGAGTGCGGCAAATTATGGTCCATCGTTCCGGCCGACCGGCGAAGATTGCGTATTTCGCCATAACAGATCAATGTCGGACGACGGCGGAACCCAAATCCGCATCGACATAAGGCCCTGGCCGGCGGGGCCCACCCATCCGTATGATGGACGGGATATGGGCCGCCGCCTTTCGCGGTCCGTTTCAAATGTTTCAGATGTGACGGGACATAAATAACCACCGAATATCGGTTGGTGAATTCAAATCCCCAGAAAAATAATTTATGACAAGCCCACCCAACGCAAATCGTCGATCGCCAACCGTGCCAACCTATTGATCGCATATTGCACACACACGCACCTCCGAGGCAAAGGACGTAACGAATAGAGTCCCGTCTGTGGGGCGGTCTGTGTTTTGGCCAACTCAGAGTAGGGGCCAAAAAACGAAGGTCTGGGGGCGGTTTCACTCCTCAGAAGAACGATGCTAATCTCCACGTCCATCTATTCGGAGGCTTTCGGTCACAGCGAGATCCCAAGACCCGACCGACCGCCGGGGATCGATTTTATTGATTCCCACACATCGATCGTAATGATATGCTAAGGCCTGCCCTGGCTCCGGCATATCTTTTGAGAATTGAAGAAAGGAAACGAATACACTCTCTGCCTCTCTCTCTCTCTCTCGCGCTGCTTCATTTCCTAGCGGGAGTTCCCAAAGTCAGCTCCAGTATTATCCTTCGTGAAGGGGCGGCCAGCTTTCGAACGGTCAGCCGTTTGATCCCAATAAACAACCGAAAACGGGTTGGCATTTCATGAGCTGCTTCTTTTCACTTCTCACTCGGCCCCCTCTGATCGGGTCGGTCGCCCCTCGGTCCAAACCTTCCAGGAAGTGAGGCTGTCTCTTCATCAACCCCACGTACAATTCAACGGGGGAAAGCATAAAAAATATGTCCCACAATATTCCGGGCGTAACCGAAGCGTTTTACTACTACGCACGTGTGTGTGTGTCGATTTCTTTTGACTGCCAACGGCTCCCAGCAATCAGTTTCCACCCCAGAACCGGCCCCGAGTTCCTTTAATGCCTGAATTTTCTTACTCCGGGGCGAAAATCAATAAAAATCACCAAAAAAGGCTGTTGATTAAATTTTCTTTCCGCCGACATCCTTTGCGTCGTAGTCCGGTGAGTGATAATAATAATAAAAAGCAAAGAAATATCCCGAGCGATACGCACCGACTGACCCGGACCCGGGACAGGGTTAAGATGATGAGAATGAACGGCGACGACAACGACGAGATGATGATGATGATTTGTTGACACGTTCCACGGCACGGCCGTCTGCGTTTTGCTGTCTGATCCTGGCCCTCTGTCGGTGCCAATTCGTCGATACTCAAGCGACTCCATTTCTTTTTTGGTTTTGTTCCATTGGACTCGGACCAGTGGTTCTTGTGCCGTGCGCCGGACTCCATCAAATGCCCATGAACGGCTGCCGGTCAGGGCCAGGCTGGAAGATCTTTGATCTTGCTCAAACACGGCTGGATGACGCAACCTGGAGGATGGCTCATAAAAAAAGCATAATTCCATTCCGTTGGCCGGTGGACGATTTCTTATGCTGCTCTCCGGGTTCGTTCCCACCCGCCCCGGGGATTGTGGTAGCAAATTCTTCAGGTCCGACGATCTTCACGGTCCCATTTCTCTCGGCGAACCCCTTTCACCGGCACGAGCTTTCATCACGTACGGGCGGACTGTCTTTGAGACTGGCCGCCGGTGTGGCCGACCCGCGAAGGTGAGCTGTTTACGAGCGGCAACCGGCTTTCATCCCGGGATTAGCCCCGTTCTAGGGCCTTATTTATGGAATATCCGTAACCGACACTTGGACCCCGCGGTCCTCCGCGCAGGTGGCTCGGGTTGCATTCGCGCGCGGACCCTGCCATGAAACCGTCCATAAAACCGGACCTCAATCTTTGAAAGACTCCGGCCGATCCGGCCGGCGTTCGAACCGTTTTGTTCTAATCAATTAGGCCGATAAACTCGGGAACGGTCCGGCTTCCTTCGGGAATGGTCCCGACTAGAAATTATAACCACCTTCCCGAACGTGGAGTTCTCTGTTATTGACCAATACAATATTTTAATTGGATTTAGAACTCCACCACGTCCACCATTTCTGGGCGGCCAGGTATCAGATGAAGGGCAAATGAATTTGTTTCTTAATAGCTTTCGAATATGGAAAACATTATTAATTCGGTTGTCGGATTAGACTTGTCCGTTTAGATCTACGCGTCTGTGTCTATTTTCTATTCGACTCCATATCTTATCGCCGAATGGATTAATTGGTTTCGAAAAAGAAACTTAAACGTTGGCCACAGCTTAAGTGCACCAATTTGATGATAGTTCCTATTCTTGCGCCAAGTGCGATCCACAGCTTTCCGATTGATCTGTCCGTCATTGTTGTGGAACAATGCTTCAATCCAACAAACCGGATGACGTCCGGACTTTGGCCTGCACAACACTGTCAGTAAGCACACAGGGCACGGGATTTTGGCAAACAGAAAACTCTATCCAATTCGATTGAGACCACTCCGAAGTGCACAACAACGGGGCTCCCCCATTTTCCCACAGGATTCGATGGCGCCTCTCGTGCCGGGACCAAAGGTTTTCTCTGTTTGCTGTGGCAATTCCAATCCGGCTAAGCCGCCAAAAGAACTGTGGAGCGCAGTAAAGCGAACAGTCTTCGTCGGGATTTTCGGGCGCACTTATGTTTCGGTCGGTGGCGCCTTCCTTTTATCGGAAGTAGTCCCGCTCCTGCCCGCCAGAGTCCAGAGCCCATCGGTCAGTACGGAAGAAATGGGATTAATTCCGCGCCACACGCCCATTCCTTCGGTGCCAGAAGGATAAATCCAGTAAAGGGAATTATCTTTCGATTACGCTGCCATCGATCTTAATGTTGGCCGCCCGAGCCAGCGAGGCTTTGGGCTCGTTCGATCGGAAAAGAATGACCGGCGTGTTGTTGTTGCTGCCTGCTGCTACGGTTCGGGGCCAGCGGACGAAGCATAAAACAAGACGACATGCGCGCCTCCGTGGCCTTCCCCAAGGGATCGCCTTTCGGTTCGCTGGTCGCGTGCCGAAATGGAGAAGCGCTTTCAGCGGCGACCACGCCGGCCTGGGACGGCGCTGAAACGGCGGATCGATGTGGAAACTGATAGCCGTCGTCGGACCCGCTGCGATGGGGGTGATCCGGGATTTAGTCCGGTGGCACCGCCGGTCCAGAAGCCCGGCACTGGCCGCACCGGAATTCGCCGCCCGTTGGCATCTCGGTTGTGGCTGTGTGTATGTTTGCAACATTAGTTTTTCGCTTCAGTTTGTTACATTGTTTTGGTCTTTTTTGGGATGGTTTTTTGGATTCTTTTTCCGAGACCTGATTCTCTCTGATTGCCGCCGGTCATTAGAGAGTGTTTTTACGTTTTCTGGATCGCTGGCGGATCGCTGTGTCGGTTGAAGAGGGTCGTCGGCGCAATTGGATTACGATTGACAGGCGATTTCCGGGCGCCGGCTTCCGGAGCAACGTTTTCGGGCTTACGGTTTCTGGAGACAATTAAATCAGATGGCGACAAAACTGGCGAAACTAGTGTTCGCTCCGAAAGCGAAAAGTTAATTGTTTTTTCAGTTGGCTTTTTGTTTTGAAAACATAAAAATAAGCCACACCACGCTAACCGCGGTTCCCGATTTCTTACTCGGTATGTGTGCACCCAAGAAACACGATCTTCTCCTTCGGACGATCGATACCCGATTTGGGGGGGGGAATTTTCACGGTTCTCTCTCTGTGCGCGCGTGCGAAGGCCGCCCTTACTTTATTGCCGCTTGGCATGCCCGTGGTCCCAAAATGGTCCCAGGGACAGCATGATTAATTGGTCCGTCTGATTTGTAACGTTGGCCGGCGGTTCAGTTCGTATGGCGTGCGGATCGGCCATTACGGAACCGAATTGAGCCCGGCCGCCGCCAAATAATTCGATGAGCGATTGGGTAAGATTAAAATTTAACTAGATGTAGATTTTGGCTGAATCGTGGTCGAGGAACAGCTAAACGCCAGCTAAAAAGAGTGAAACTTGGGGAACCAACTCACCATTCTCGTCCCCAATAACGCTGCTGGCCGACGACGCCGGCAGCAGCAGTGTCCTTCCGGAGAGGGTCACGAGTGTGACAGCCGACAGCCAGCACAGTGCGGCCACGGTGACCGGAAGCGGTGGCTTTGGTCGCCGCCACCTCAACTTTGTCGTTAGGCCGGCGGTGGCGGTGGCCTTTATTCCTGTCACGTATTTCGGCGCCATTTTTGTTGCCATTTTGATTTGCTCTCCAACACCACACAGCGGCGGGCCTCGGTGGGCTTGGTGGATTCACTCTAATTTTGCACTCCGTTTTTTGACGGCACAAAATTAAAATCGAAATAAAAAAGAACAAACACACTCACACACGGAATTTTTCGGAAAAGCTCACTTTTTTCTGGCCATACACTATTTAAGCTTCTCTCTCTCTCTCTCTCTATCACTTATTTTTCGCTTTTCTGTAACTTTTTGCACATTTGACGATTCACATCCTGTGCGCCAGTTTTCACATCTCACGCGACACACCACAAAGAAGCACTGCGTATCGGGGCCGACCTTTTCACAACCTTTTATGAAACGCGAAATCCACTTTAAATGAAAAATGAAAATTCAAACGAAAATGGAATAATGGGATTTTTCAATCAGCGTGACATATTGACACTTTCGGGAGTTTCACCCGGAGCCTACGTTGATGCACTCGACGAGCACTTGACCAGTACGGGGAACAAAATGATCACTTTCACGTCATTGCGACCGCACCACCACACGAACAGAGACGTCACTGCGCAACAGTGCGGTCCGGCAACACTTGGCTCCTGGGATTAGCGCGCCGGGTGTTCACGATATCCTTGCGGTTAGTGGTGCCGGTTCCCAGCAGGCCTCGACTTCCCATCGATTCGCAATGCACTCGGGAAGGATTTCTCGAAACGCCAATTACAACTAATTGAGTTTTCACAAAAACTGTTCCATCTTTTGCACTGGAAGTAAGTTTAAAATAAAAAAGATTAGGTTTTGTCGAAAAAAAAGCTTTTTCTGTGGCCACAGCTAAAGCTAATTGCTGTTGAACACCACAACGGCAACCGCTTCTGCACTCTGCCAGTAATCCTTCGGAGCTTGAAATGAACTGAGTATCCCGAGAACCGATGGATTTATTTGCTCCATTCGCGCGCGCTCTTAGCACATTCCGTGCTCGTTATCACTTCACCAGCGCCAGAACCCTGGGAAGGTCCGGGGAGTTGGCAAGGAGTCTGACAAGCACGGCGGGAAACACGACACCACGGCACCCCCGGCCTTCGCGATGCGAAACATTTCGGTCCTGTTGACCAAGACAGCATGCAAAAAACCAGCAACAATATCCTTTGTTTAGCCTTCAAAAGTTAGTCCACAAATATTTTGCCTTCCTGCTGCCGCTGCGCGTTGTGTGAGGCTCCTATGAAAACTGAGCACTTTCCGGGATGCTTTTTTTCGCGGCGCTTCACTTTCCCGTTGCTGGCGTACTACTTTGGCTTCCTTCCAATGGACGGTTTGGACGGTGCGGCATAAATTTTGGTCCTCCCAAACAAAAAACGTGGCACGGGACCCGGATTAGCGCCACGTGGTAGCGAAATTTATTAATTCACTTCAGTTGATTATTAGAATAATCCGTCGTTCCACACGAAAAGCCGGGATCCGGCCGGCCGGGGTTTTGGGAGACCTTCACGGGGCGGGCTCTGCGCGGGTATTACACTGCAAGGGAGAAGAAAAGCAAGGAGAACACCATTTAATGATTGAGTGAGACTTATAATCAACAATTTTTTCATCGTTCGCTCTTCTTCGGGGAGCGCGCCACACGCCAAAGTTTGCACCAAAACTGTGCAGCGGCTCCGGGAAAGTCGCATCGCATGAGAGTGATGGGAGGGAAAACTGGCCCCAAGGGCACTCCAAAAGGGGCCAGGAATTAATACTGGCCCAACGACGGCACAGTATAATTAGTTGCGGCCGCTGGCTACCAGATCGTGACCCAGTGTACGGAAAATGAGTAAGGTTCACCAACGTTCCCGTTTTCCTTGTGCGAGAAAAACTTTTCCCAAATCACGCCACACAGGGAAACACTACACCTTT
Source organism: Anopheles cruzii (assembly GCF_943734635.1). NCBI lineage: Eukaryota > Metazoa > Arthropoda > Insecta > Diptera > Culicidae > Anopheles > Anopheles cruzii. The sequence goes on from NC_069145.1 coordinate 7,294,268, forward strand.
CCTGGCCCTATAATTGATTAATTAATAATAATGGATCTCTGGTGTGCTCGGTGTGCTGTTGTTGGATTGCCAAAGGAACCTTCGTTTTTGCGCTTTCATCCAAAGTTTCTGGATCGCACACGCCCAGACACAGCGCACCGAATCTCTTACTGTTGGTCCGGGGTTGTAGGTCGCGCAACATTTGGTTCAGAAACCGATCGATCTTGCCGGAAACTGAAAGCCGTGGCGTCCCGAAGTGGCGCCTAACGACGCCTGGCGCTGCTTGCCCGTGGTTTTCCTGCTGCGGTCCGTTTAATATGATTTTTTCCGCTTTTATTTAATCCCTTATGCTTCACTGCGCGCATAAAAGCCCCGCGGGGACGACACATTTTCTTTCGCTCAATCCTCTCAAAAAGAAATGCGAACCAAATATAATCCATTACGCCGTTGAGAGGCCGGAGAGGCCGGAGAGGCCGAACATTTTTTGTTTTGCAGCGATTTTTTGCTCCAAATCGCTTAACAAATAATTTGTGGTGGGAATCCTTCAGGGCAGGGAAATTAGTCCCGACAAAGGCGCCCGGGCGGCCGGCTCCCTTTCCCAAAATGTGGACGAAATATGATTTTATGTTTCGGTTCGCTTAATGAAAACGATTTCATTTCCGGCGCCTGGTGCTCCGGCTAATCGTGCCGCCAGTTTTCAGCCGCTGAGTGCGGCCGGAATAAAAGAAAAGTGGCGTAGGATTTGGGACCAAAGTGTCCTTCGTGTCCTTCGAGCGGCCGGCAGTTTCTTGGGAGTTGCAGCGTTGTCCGTGGGCTGGTGGAATTTGAATACACACGCACGGTCCGTGGCAAGTGGTTTATCAGTGTACCGTATTCCGTACAGCAGGGCGGCCCTCCAATGGCGAGCGCCGTAAGCCAAGTGGACAGCTCCACCGGTAAGCCCTTGGTAGCGTTTCGAGGATTAAGAGGACTACCGACCGACTGGTTGCAAGATTTGGCAAGATCCTGGACCGCGCCACGGCCAGGATTTGGTTCTTTTTGTGGTGTGAAAACAAGGAAACCTTCTCACGTAACACACTGCTGCACAGAGTGAGATAAAGCGAAAGAGAGAGAGAGAGGGAGGGAGAGGGAGGAATTTGGTAGACTGTATCATGCCAAAGCTGTGTGCGGTCGAGTCACTAATCCCTGGCCAAGATCCCCTTGGCCAGTAGCCCAGCCCAGGGCCTGTGGCTGGCTGGTTTGTTTTAAAACAAATCCTTATCCCGTTTGGTCAGAGAAGAATTGATAAACTTCAGACTTCAGCAGCCAGCTTTTGCTTGCCCATTTCTGGTCATACGAAACAAAAACTACATATAAAATAGATAAACTTTCATCATTTTCTTTCACAACAGCTTTCGGGAGCATCTCTTTTGCCCGAACTCGGTAAGCGGGCCCGCCGTTTGGAAGCATAAAGCGACATAAAAATGGGGGATACAAGACCGACGAACCGACGTAAATAAAACATTTTCACATGTTTTGCAACACACCGACCCCGGGCGAGCGAAGTCTTCTCTTTCCCGTCCGAAGATTGTCGGGATCGCGGCCCACCATCGTAAAGTGTTGGCCCAAAAGTAAAACGACCAACTAAATGTGAATTATTCTTGGTTTGCCGTTAATATTTCCGCCGGCCTAGCCTGCCCGGTACCAGGTACCCGAGCCGCTCGGTTCACGCAAGGAGCCCCACGGCCCGTCGGGAGTCCTTTCGGTTGTTGTCTTTAATTTCATCCTTCACCGAAACTGGAGCAAAAGCAACAAATAAAGTAAATTATCAAATGGACGGTGGTCTGGGTTGGGCTGCTCCGAGCGAGATGCATAAGAACGGAATCCTTTTTTGTTTTGCTTGTTAGGATCGACCTGGGACGAGTTAAACTGCTCATAATTCAAAACCCACCCCAGCCCGGCCGGGTCCTGGGGTCGGTCTCAGTCGCACGGAGTACAGAGCACTAGCATCGTAAATGTCGTTTAAAGTTGCTCGTACGACTGAAGCTAATGAAAATTGTTCCGCGCAACCGAATCTGGGCAGGACGCTCCAATCAGGTCATGCCGTTCCTGGCCGATTGGTTCGTGGTCTTCGCCCGTGGCCCTTTTTAGTTGTCGCCTTCATTAACCAACTGGTCACTTGGCTGGCTGGCTGGCTGGCTACACGTTGCCCATTTCAGCGATTCGCCGGCAAAACGAATCAAGGACCTTCGCGGGCACCTCGAGGACGTCCCAGATCGGTTCGCGGTATTCTTGCTCTCTCTCTCTCTCCCCGCGATTGGTAGCATCCACGGCTTCATCAACCGCATTGGGTGAGTGGTTAAAGAGCGCAAAACTTGTAAAACAAGTTCACTCGATGTTTTGCTCGATGGTGCTCGGACTGCTCGCCATCGGAGGAAGTTGTTTGCACAAATTTTACACAAACTTCCTCCTCCGAATCAAATGAAACCATGCTCCACAGCGGAAGAAGGAAGCGCGTGCGTGCCGTGAACTTCTGAAGGCCCTCCGTGGGGTGGAACTTTGCCCTACGCTTGTGGAGGACGTTCCGGGAACGTTGCATTTCATTAACTAACAAAGTTGGACTAAGACAACTTACTCACCCACACAGTGCCGCGTTGCGTGTGAAGGACTCTAGTCGGACCCTTACTGGACCGCGACCGAGTGTGCTGGTGAATTGTGTATTTACATTTATTTTACTTTAATTTCAACAAAAAGCCCTTCAAAGCTCTACATAAATCGCCAGCGGCCAGTCAGTCAGTCAGTCAGTGGGCACCGCACGCCAACCGGAAGCGCATGGTTGCAAGCGACTTTCCGTTTCGATCGGTTCCGTTGTTCCGACCCGGGAACCAGGAGCAACTTCAGGAGCAAATAATGAATGTCAAGTAGGTCAAACACCGCCAACCAATCACGATTGGAAGGTAAAAGGGGCAAGTCAACGTCAGCCCTGCTATGCTTCTTAAGCTTCTTTCGACCAAACCGAGCTCCCCAGCGGTGCGTGAAATGCGCGCGCGGCCCGCTCCAGCACAAAATGTTCATAAATCTTATCATAATCTCGTTAAAAGCTTTTCGCAGCCAGCAACGGAAGCGCCATTGTTGTAACGCCCCCCCCCCTCCCTTGCTTTTTGCGTGGTTCGATGAAAATGGTCAACGATGTTGGAGCCAACGTTATCGGGGGCCTGTTTCAATTTTATGTTTTTATTTTTCGTGCTTATCGGTGAACGGGCACACGCCACGCAGCAAAACAATAGTCTTCTAGGAGGGCACCCTCGCAGAAAGGAGACGGTATCCCTCCCTAGAAGGGGGGCCGGTCAAGGAATGCAAATCCTGTTGCGAGGCCACCGATAAGGCGCAGCGGGCTTCGCTCGACACCTTTTTTGCGACCACAAACCCTTGGCAGAAAAAGCCAAGTAGCAGCCACAGGATCCCGCTAATCCCGTGTCGTACGTCAGGGGCAAGCTCACGGACCCGAATCTCTGTGGCGCCCACCCGGGAGTACCACAGGAGCGCAGGAAGCGCACAATTTATGAATACCGGGCGCTTCCGTGCGATTCCGTGCGCAGATTTCCATGAGCTGAAGGTACGGTTTTTTTTTTGTGTGGTCGTTTCTCGGTTCTGGAGCCACTGCCCGCTGCTGCCGTTGCATGTGTGCCACTCGAAGCCTACTCCGTCCCTTTGCCCACTGCCAAACGCTTTCCCGCACTGCCCGGTGGTGTTCGAGAATTTTTCACGGAAGAACAGGAAAACCGTGAGCGCCATCGCCGGGCGAATCGGAAAACGGCGAAACCTGATGAAGACATTCGCTTTCGACATGGCGTGAATCTCGATCCTTACTACACAGCCCGCCTACGTGTACGCCTCGCGTACGATGATTTATGGCGGTTACGGTGCTCGAAAACGGGGACCCGGGCGCGGGGTATAATCCACACCCGGGCGCCACCATCCGGAAGTGAGGGAATTATTCATGGTGCCCCAGGCGCCACCCACGGGATACGGTTATGGAGGAATTATCAATTCATTACCGCGAGTTGTACAAGTTCGCCAAGTGGTGCGATTAAATTTGATCGGCGAGGTCTTTGGGGCTGTAAAACTGAGTTTCGATTAAACCCGGGCCCGAACCATTAATCGATATTACGCGACTTTTAATCCATTAATCAATCGGCAATCGACCAGCCCGGAGCCATCGGTGGACGGACATCCACTGTTGGCACCCAGCTTACGCGCGCCGTTATCAAGAACGGTTTTAATTCGAAACAGGTTCACCGTTATCGGCGCGTAATCCTCAAAGTTGGACCTCGGCTGAGAACAGTTGGGCCAAGTAATGATCAGCCGGGAAGCATCCATCCAATTATGTTACTCGAATGATGGCAGTGTACCTGATTCCAGGAAGAGCGCCTCCATCGGGCATCCGAATCTGATCATCTGGTTCATTGTTGTGTTTCCGAGTTTTTGGAATGCTTTTACCAAATTTCCGACTGTCGGCCCACGGCCAATTGCTGTGAGCTTTAACATCAATATTAACTTAAAAGATTTATTTGCACAATATAGGAATTGTTCCCATTTATTTGCTATCGAATGACGTTAAGTGATGCTGAGCCCTAGTGCGGTCGCAGTATATTTGCATGATTTAACATAAATTAATTTGCCATATTGAAAGCCCCCCCTTTGGGGTCCTTTTTTTATGAAGCAAACAATAAAAAAGAACTTCAATTATAGCAACCCACAATGGTTGTTCGAGCAACGGTCCGATAATGCGCTGTCCTAACAAAGCAAAAACGTATTATTAGTTTTATATATTTTCATCATCCTTCGCTTCAGTTTGTGCAATCGATTATTCCATTATTTTCACCCACTCTCCATGCTTCGCTCGCCCATCCGCGGTGCTGGCGATCGCTGCCGGCGATCGTTTGAATATGAAATTAAAATATGATGCATTTATGGATGATAACAATGATAATGCGCGGCCCGGCAATAAGAATCCCGGCATGTCACGGACCGACCGGCAGCTACACGCGCACGGTACGCACCGCCGAATGCTTCACTAATTTATCATTTTACACTTCGGTGGACCAGATTTCAACCGTAGCATCGGTCCGGTGTGTATCGAACGGAGTGGCAGCTGACGGCGCGAGGCGGCTGTTAATTAACTTCCGGATCGTAGCACCTGATAGCGTCTGATGGCGATGTTGTTCTAGAGCACGCGGCGGTCGTAAAACAAACATTGTTGTATTTGTTGCCATTTCTCTTCAAATACCATTTTCCGATATGTTTTTTTTTCTCTCTCGAATGAATAGTACAGATTTTGCGGAGAAGTGGGAAACGGCCTTCACATTATTTGCGAAATTCATTTCTACCCCAAACTCCCAACATTTTCAGCGTCGTTTTCTCTTTTTTCGAGCCGCTGCTCCACCTTAAAATGATAAGTCAATCATGCGGAAAACATAAAAAGGAAGGTTTGGCCCGGTAAGAGGGCCCGCACCGATAAGAAGGTGCAATTGGCTACGGTAAACTGTGGATCGACTTTCCCGCGTGACCTTTCGTGACGGGACACCTTTTTCCCGGGGGGATGAAACATTCTTTCGCACGCCTTCGCACGTCATCCATTTTCTCGGGGCAAACTTTTGGGCCGAAAAACGATATCACTTTTGTGTGACTTTTTTTACACTTCGGCGGTTTTGCGTTGACGTGGTCGGTGGTGCAGAATGTTTCACTTCAACAATTCGTAGGCTTAGAACATCCCCAGAGAGATGCTATTTTGAAGTTGGTAATTCGGACACCGAGCACTGACAGGAAACTAATGCGGTCCCAACGGACGCTTCACGGTCACTGATAGTACTGATAATGGAGAGCACAATACACAGCACCGGGAGATCGGTGGTAGAGATACACGACTCACAATTCAAACTTGCACTTGAAATTTACTTTCAAAAATTGACCTTCCGCCAGCCACTGGTCACTGGTGAAATTTAAATTCAAATTCAACGAAAACATTTTCCCGCTTCGACCGAACCTGTGGGGTGTATAATCCTTGCGGCGAGAGCTCAGCTCAAATAGCAAACTTAGCGATGATGGCCATCATTCATCCCGGAGCGCGCCAACTTACCGGAAAACAGGAAACATCCAATTTGTCTCCAAAGTTAGGCCGCCAATCGCCGGTTTTTCTGGTATCCTTCTAATCCTTTCGAATGCGCCGAACACAATTGGGCCTGGCGGGTTTACGCAACCGACCGTTGGCGTTTCTCACTTATTGCACGTGGGATTTGATTAATTTTCCCGGATATAAACCTCCACAAACCAGGCGTCACACACGGAAGGGGGGGCACCGTGGCCAGACCGTTTCACGCACGCACGCACGGTCGTGCGCTGTCGTCGAAATCCGTCGTCACCAGAGAACGCCGCGTGCACCGCGAACCGAAGCGAATTAAAATCCGATGAACACTGCCGCTGCGACGGACTCGGAACTCGGATGCGCCACTCTTGCGTGGGACCACGGCACCAACACCTGGCCAAGCACGCACTACTACACCCACGATCCGGTACACGACGCACGACGCCGGGAACTGCAGCTGCTGAGATAGAGAGAGAGTGAGCGTGAAACAGTTCATTTCTCAGCATAAAAAGCATACAGAGCATAAAAGGGGAAACCTCGGATTCGTTGTACTAAAATTGTGCCATAAAACTCTTCAGAACGCAGAAGTGAAACACAAAGTGAGTGAGGGAGAGAAACGATACGCTATACAGAAAAGCGAACGCATTCACTGTGAGAGAGAAACAATAATGTTGAGAGAAAATGGTACGAGAGAGAAGCTGTAGTTTTTGTCGAGAGTTTTATCGAGTTGAATCGAAAGCATCGAAACATAACATACATTTTTATCATACATTGATCCCTGAAAGAGTGATAGAGAGAGAGAAAACGACTGATAGAAACGGAAATGGGAATACGATGAACTTGGCATTGGGAATCGAAGAGTCCATTGATATCATTGGCATTTGGTGATGCTGCGGCTGCGATAATCTTTTTATTTGCAATTTTTTCGTCATTGAACATTATCACTTAATTGATGATCGTAAATTGCTGTGTAACGATCTATGCATGACTATTGCTTCGGCCACTTTTGCGGTGGGATATTTTTAGCGCATAGATAGTCCTTTATTAGGAATCAGATATTAATAAATTGTACCATTTCAGCTGGCGAGATTCATCTCATTTAAATGCTCTCAGACCACGGATAAATTTTCAAAAACTCCACTCAAATTCCTCGAAATTCATTTGCAAATTAAGTTTTCGATAGCCAAATTATTAATTAATGCAACGCGCGTGCTGTCAGCTGACCTTTGTTGGATCGTCCAACAAGTCTCTTCTCAAAATTGACCCAAAAGTCTGAGAAACGATTCCAATACGGTTGCACAAGGTTTTCTGCTTAAGTCTGCAATAAAATCGCGTTGTTTATGCTGATGGGCCCCTTCGGACGCACGCCCGACTTATAGCATGGATTCCATTTAGGTTCTCCATTTAGCATGCCGGCCCAAGCCGGCACATTCCGATGTACGGCTCGGAGAGTCTATTAGCTTAGCTGTTCGTAGCTATCTCCTAGAAATTCCTCCTCGAGAACCTGTTGGTGTGTCCGTCCAATGGCCAATTTTACCATTTTCTTATCGACCGCATCATCGTCGCTTATCGGGTGACAAGTAATTTGGTTGTACAAAGTGTCGGACATTAAATTAAAGCGCTGCACTCTTTCTTCCCTTCGGTAGCGGGTTGTGGCCCCGCAACCAAAATGACGTTTTTAACACGATTTCATTTCGAAAGGTAACAGATAGAAACAAAATGCCGCAGCCGCATATGTTTCGATCCGAGACCTTAAGAAAATAGAAACTCACACAAAAAGCGGAGGAAGCGACTTCTAATTAATTAAATCGAAACAAATCGTCCGTCCGGAGCCTGGCGTCGGCGTTGGGGGCTACCCCACGGAACCCGTGGGCAGTAGTAGCGACGGTGTGTATTCGATTTTGACTGCTAAGTGGTTGTTTGCTTAAATATTTCAACCCATTAAACCGGCGCGATCTTCCAACACGCCTGTCGCACGGATGTCATGCTAACCGAAGTAGATTAGAAAATTATCACCGCCGTTTCGGAAGCGAAGAGATTCGTTAAACTTTGTCCACCAAATTTCAATATTCGGTTCGTGCATTCCGAACTGGAGCACACGATGGAAAATCTCGATTTTACCGGGCGATAAATCTCTTGACCGAAAGCCGACCGCCCTGTCGTCGGTGGCGTATCGTTTCGATAAATATTGTTTCCAAAAAACGAACCCCTAAACAAACCTTCGGTTGGTCGGTTCGGAAACCAAAATGGAGATATGTAATATCCTTCTTTTTGGTTTTAGGCGAGTAATAAACAAAAGGGGACAAGCTAAACGACGCCACTGGGGTATGCAAATATACGGCGATGGTGTCTCAAGTTTCAAAGTGAAAGAAAAATGGCCACACGTCTTAATTAGCCCGCGGGCGGCGCTTCGGCCCTTCGCGCAAAGGGTGCGCTCAGTCGGTGCCACAGTTGGCGCTACGGACGACGGTAATTTATTCAAGTTTTTACACTAATTCCCACCAACTAACGGGGCGCGACTCGGGAGCGACCATCGTTACCTTGGCGCGATCCACTTTATGATGCGATCCGGTTCTTATGTTGGAGAAAATCGAAAACAAGCGTGTGGCGGGGCGTACCAGATATAATTTAATTTAATTTCGTCCAGCATCCCGTACGCGAAAGTTTGGTTCCTTTTGTGAGCACATTCTCTTTTTCTTCGAGACACACGCCTCGGAAGGGCTGATGGAGGTCCCGAACCCGACGAAAGAGTTACGAGCGATAATTTTTCACGTATTCAAGGGTCCAATCCTTTCGCGGTCCGTTGGTTGATTTATTTTACTTCAATCTCGTTCGGGTTTGTGTGGATTGCTTTTTATTAGGCCTTAGATGAAGGTAGCTTTCGGACCCGAAAGCTCACATTGTGAAGGTTGCCAGACCGATTGGTCAGCAGTGAATAAAACGACAAACCACAAAAAAAGGAAAGCAGCACCCTTCAGCATTTCAAAATACTCCATTCCACGTTTGTGGTTAGGAAATTGGTTACATTTTTCAAATTAGTTCGACGAAAAAAAGCTTCTTGACCAACCACCCGTTGGACATCCGTCCCGATTGTGCGATGCATTCGGTTGTTGGTTTCAAGATAAAAATGCGATAGAGACATTCTACCTTCCGTTCCTTTCACTGTCTTTCGATGCACCGGCGCCAGGATATTTAAACATAAAAAAACGCGATTCGCGCACCGATCGAAAAAAGACATCCGCAAGAGCGCACATTTTTTATGCGCTTGTTCGCGGTTCGTGCGTTGATTTAAAATCTCTGCGCTCTTGCTGAACGGTTTTTTAAATGTTTATGGGTAGTGTGAAAAATATTTAACCCAAACCCGAAACGGCACGGCAGGACGAACGAGGTGATACAAAACATAACCTCAACGGACCGTGGAAGATGGGATAAAGGTTCTGGAGGCCAGTTCACTGGAGCTTACTGTTTAAATTTATGGCCTCATTGTTGTCCGCAAACGCCATGTAAAGACGGCCGGTGAAGAAGTTGCCCCCCACTGCATATGCGGTGTGAGGTTATGTCGAGATATTGATGATCTTCGGCGCTTTACGCGATCGCCGGGACGCTCAAAACATAAGCACGATACCATGAGCTGCCCCCGAAAAAGGTGGTCAAAAGCCGATAAAAAAAACCCATTGTAAGCTGGTGCGGTGCTGCACAATCGATCTCACTTCTCACTTTTGGGATGATCCTGTTTAATCTTTCAAAACGATCCTTCTTAAGTGATTTTTTATCTGGCCGCGTGCAACGTCATTAAGCAAATATTTGCTAATCTAAATCAGAGCCTCTAGAGCCAGTGCGCGGGGCTCATTAAATTTAAAAGAAGCCTCTCGAAAAAGGGACCCCTGCCGTGGCGAACGGGGAAAAAGGGAACACCATGTAAAGGCTATGGCCAGGCCGATCGTAGCGGGCCTTGGCTCTTGTTCGTTCTGGTACGTTCGGCCGTTCTCGGATCGCGCCTCCAAACTCAACGGTTTCGTTGAACCTTTTCTGGGGTTTTTGCCGTTTGGTTTTTGTCTCACTATGCTCTGCGATCCGTTTTTATGCTGTCGGTTGGCCCTCGTTGGCCCTTAGCCATTTAGCACTCGCCCGGCTTGATCGTACGCTCATTACGAAATTCCTTGTAAACAAATCACCAACTATTTTTCGTAGATGGCAGCAATCACCACCGTAAACAAGGGCTCGAATCCTTCCAGAGCTTGCTCTCGTCGTGTCGTGTTGCTCGTGGCTCGAGTGGGGTTCACCGTGTTTTTTCACACCTTCTACTGTCTACCGCGGTTCTACGTTCTCGTTCTTCTGTGGCGGTGGTTTTCCCACTTTTTTTTTGTTGCTAAATCCCTTTTATGTTCCTTACCTGAACGGCGCGCGCTCTAGAATCTCGGCTCACTGTGGGGACGTGTTTTGTTTGTAGCATCATTTGTTCTGCATTTTTTTCAATCTCACCATGCATTCGCGGTCCCCGGTTGTCGGTTCGCGAATGCAGAATACCACAAAACAGGCGCGAGCACTCAAAATTATGCACAGTCCTTCCTTTTTGGCCCTTCCTTTCTGGCGTTTCTTATGCCGTGCACCGCATATCACGCCACCATTCATCAAACATAGTTATCGAATTCATTTCTCAAGTCCTGCGGCCCTCATCCTCCATGTCGGGGCCGTGTTCCAGAACGCCGACTTTGGGAATTTACTGTTTCTCGCCTGCTTGGATGAAGGCACAACCAAACGAAAGAAGAAAAAAAACACTAAAACCCTTCGAGCGTTCTTCAAACGAGCTTCGGCTTCGGTGAAACAGCAACATAAAAACATGCATCGACCGTTCGAAGTAGTTATCAACACGTAATTTTTGATTGGTGTAATTTCAAGCCACCATCGTGTTCCGTGGTGTGGCAGCAGCCACCGGTTCTCGGTGGGTCCGTTTCATTCTTCTTCCTCGGAATCGAAGGATCAAGATTGAGAAGCGAGAAGCCTTCCCAAACTTTGCGGCCTAAACCGCCGCTGAAGAGCACCACTTTGGGAGCACGGTTCCGACATTGACGCGGAAGAAACGACCCCTCCGGGTGGTTGCGTGATCGAACGGACTTCTGGGCGAGAACGCTTCAACATTATTTTTTATGTTAAGCATGAAAAATTATATGCGCACAGTGTGGTAAATATGTTTTGAAATCAATGCTGTTCGCCTCAAGGAGGTGGGATATTCATTCGGATTCCAATGCCCTGAGTAACGTGAACATATCCTGAGAGCCTAATAAAAATCAGGTAATTTTCTCTCACAACTTGACACAGAGATTGACAAAGACAAGAATTCAAATTCTTGACAAAGAGTACAGGAATCAAAGAATTCAAAACCATCAACGGAAGATGAAAGAACTTCCATAACGTGAAGCAGTTTCGAAACATAGTTGCCGTACTGTACGTATTCTATAAAAACCCCAACCCAACTGATCTTCCCTTTGTGTTTATTTGTTGATGGTGGTTTCCCATTTGACAGTTCTCGATCGATCGAAGAAGCGCTTTGCCAGGGTTCTAAGCACTTGGTCTGCCTAGGGGCATCCTCAAACCTTAAAGAACAAGTGTTGAAAGACGTCCCGAAAAGGGGTTTAAAGGTTCGCTCCGATTCGAAAACGAAACTGGCGGTGAACCATGATCTTCCACCGAGTGATCGAGAAGCGAGCAATTAGGAACCACAGAAGGTTTCATCCCTCGGAGTGTGGGGCGGTTTTGAAGGTTCTATAAATTCCTCCACGGGCGAAAGATTTATTTCACCAGTAATTCGACCCGGCCACGCGGTAAAACCGTCCAATTTCATCAACCCAGCACAGGGGTAATGAAGCCCTCAAACGTACAGCAGGGGACAGCGGGCTGTCTTGCCAAGCTGCCGAGCTACCAAGAGAGTTGCGTCGTCTCCGATGACGGACGGGAACAATATTGGTGTATTTATTACGTCGCCGAATGGCTGCTCGCCGATCGATCGCGGGGCCGTCACTTGGCCGTCGTCGTCGTCGTCGTTTTTCTTTCCTTTAACGACTGGTCTTAAAACCATAACGATATAATTTAACGAAACACCGTACCCGCAGAGAGGGAGCGGGCGTGTGCGCGCGCGCGCCCAGCTTGTCTTGGGGTTTTTATATCCAACGCTTCCCACTTCTTCCGCCGAAGAGCATTTTTGGATTGCGTCAACCCGTCCCGACGGTATGGCGGTTGGCGCGCTGTGGGCTGTGATCGTAAAGAACGGCCAGGCTCGGCGGTTTAATTTTAAAGAAGTGCATTATCGAGACCCCAGGACCTGGTCGCTGGTTAAGGACTCTTCGCGCCGGGGCAATAACAATCATAATCGCCACACGATGCCGCGTCCGCCCGTTTTTATCGCCCGTCGTGCCCCGATCCGTACGATTGGTTGCGTTTAATAAAAATTGAGTCTCAAATTTCCGAACGCCTCCAAAAAAAAAAAAAAAAAAAGGCCGGAATAATAACGGCCGGCCGTGTGGTGTGGTGTGGAGATGATGTGGAAATCTCGACGCGATCTGGTGCCACCGTTGCGCGATTCGCGTGAAGACACCTCCGGAGGATGACAGTTGCGGCAACCGCGCGAGAGACTGATCGTTCGCGATCACGCGATAAACTCAAATTATACTTCTGGCTCCTTCGCTGCTGGGATGCTGCTTCCGTGGGCCGATGGTGCCGAGGAACCCCCGGGAGCTACGATTAGGTCAAATAAATCAGGTGGCACCTGCGCACCGGCTTCTGGGGGTCGGTTTCCGCGAACCGGAGAGACCCCCTCCGGCGAACCATACCGGGGTTGGTGTGTTATTACCGCAAGCTCGAGGTGCAGCTCGAATTCGGTCGATTCGGTCGTTTATCAGAATGGTTTATTGATCCGGACGGTTGCGCCTGACCGTGGCGCAAATCGCGATGCAAATAAGTCGCGCAACTTGATGCGCGTGGATCGTGCAGATTGACAAGCCAACGGTTTTGCTGCGGCTTTTTTTTGTATTACTTTCATACCCGCCCGGATCCGGAGTCCATTTTCTTTGTCCGAAGATCTTCAGATCGTATCGTGCGGCCAGCGTTGAAGTCTCTTGTGGCGCCCCGGGGGCGTTGGGCAAAACGACAACTCCAAAATGTGTTGACATTCTCGATAATGATTTATGATCGTGTCTTGGGTGCATGCTTATTTACGGTTAATCTGTTTCGCAGGAAACGCGCCGCGATTTGCGTGCAAGCGTTGCTGGTGAAACCGTTTTGACCGGTCCTTTAGAAAATTGCTAAGTTAAAGAAAAGAAAGAATTCAAAGAAATCAGATTCGGCTTGTTTTTTTTTCGTTTGTCAGTCACGCATTCACTCAAAAGTTATTTCTTCTTCTTTTTTGGCGCTACAACCGCTGAGCAGTCTTGGCCTGGCACCAGAGACAATGCTAATCTCTGATGCTCTTCTGTAACATTTAATTTTTACGGACGGGATTGTTAGCCCCGCGCCAACCCCCCTGTCACGCCGGTATCGGGAATCGAAGCCATGGCCGGTTGAGTTACAACCGATCCCGGGATTCGAACCACGGCCAGCTGCGCTGACAACGAAGAGCGTTACCGACTGCTCTATCAGCGGGGGTAAAAGTTATTTAACTAGAAAAATATTTCAATGATCATTAAAACATCAGATCATGAAAACAATAAATCATCACATTAAATTAAAATAAGATGCGAGCGCATTAATATAGCACAATATAGAAAAGAGACAATTAACACAAAATAAATACTAGAAAAGAAAACAAAAAAAGGATACTACTGCAAAAATGCATGAAATATTGTGAGAAGTTGTTGTCTTTGAAACGGAACGCGCTTCAGGACCAGTTGGTTCGATACGTTGCTGATGGATACTATTGTACTGCTTCCAATCCGTGAAGAGTGAGATTGATTTCCGTCCATAAATGAAAACATCATCGATGGGCCCAGCATAAGTGAAGCTTTACGAACATTCGAACAACAACGATTATTACCAGCTCGTGTGTCATCGCGAAACGACAACTAATATTTCACTCTCCATGCGCTCCTACTGCCAACGACTGGCTCGATCTCTTGGTAGGGCCCCGGTTTTTAATATTTGCTTCCGAGCATTGTCGAAGCACCGGTCGGCTTCGTCAAATGCTGATACACGCCTTATATGGGTTGTCAAACTAACGCTACCACATGGCACGCGGCGTGCTCGGGAGTTCATATGCGAATAACAATAACATCGATCCCACCGCGGACTGCTGCCGGGTGTGCCGATGTTGCTGCGCCCCCATATTGACAATGCTCTTGCGCTAAGAAATATCAATAAGGCCGAGGATTTTGAAAAATAACCCGACACTCCTGGCGGCGTCCCCTGCAACGCTGTCCCCGCTTTACGTGCTTACGCTCGCAAATCGGAGATCATCAGCCATCTACCGGCAACCGGGGGTCGATCGGCAAATCGGGGAATCGGGAAGACAAATCACTCCACTCCCGATGTGTGCCTATCGGGTGCAATATGTTGCGAGCGATATTACCGTGTGACAGCACGTTAAACCTGTTTCCGGGCGTGTATTATCACCAACTTTCGCCACGCCACAGTTTAAGCCCGAAAAAAGGTCCTTCGTGAAGCCACAAATTGAACCACGCGAGAATCCGAATCCGCAAACAGCCCGCATTTGACTGACTGATCGGAACACAATAATTCGCTTCGGTTGGTCCATGTTCCGGGTGTTCTCTGCCAATTTTTTTTTCTCTTTCTATCCCTCTAAATTCCAAGGCCATAAACATGTTGCCCACAACCACCGACACGGTTGACGGTGGCGGATGTTGTGGCAGCGAACAAACGAACATTCTTGCCACGCAGCATGTGTCGCCGGTTCGCAAGGACTCCCGCCATCGGGCACGCTCAAGAGTGGCTCAATATATATAAATTCTGATTTTGCAAACAAAACTAAAACCCACACCCACCCATGTTGTGCGTAGGAAAAAGGAACATGTTCTCCTGTTCTCCATCGTTATTGGTGCTCGGGTGTTCACCAATGTTCGCTCTGCCACGGCTTATCCTTGCAGGATGACGAACGATGGCTCCCGGAGCCACGCATGGCCCAGGCCATGTGCCTAGGCAGTTGGAAAATTTACAATCGTGCAGCAAATAAACCTAGCCCCCGTCGCCCACCCTCGGTTTGCGTCCTTGCTCGGTGTGTGTCTCTCCATTCAGTCAGCTCCGGTCGCTTAGGCATCGAACGCTTCCCTCCCCGGGGGCGGTTTCACGCGTCAACGGAAAAGGTTTTCAATTTTCCTCCCCAGTCGATCGTCGGTCGTTTGCATCGTCAATTGTTGCAACGATGCACAAATACACGCTAGCTGTGGCTGTGTCGGTTTCAGCGATGGGCATGCATCTTGATTACGGTCTGAGCCGTCGATCTAAATATTCATTGTTGTGCCGCATCAGAAGATTGCGTTGCATCGGCAGCTTTCGATTGGAAATGAGTGGAAAATGGGACAGCGAAACCATTGTTCTTTCCTCTGGCATCGCGATGAGGCTACTAACAATAGATCAACAAATATCGTTCTGGTAACATTCCAAAGGGAAGGTATCTGTGTGTCAAAGGAAAACGAGAAAAATAATTACTTTGATTTAATGTGATTTTGTCATACTTATTATGCATTTTATAATGTTAGTAAGAAGACTTCACTAAGAATGTTCCACTAATTTGCTAACTTAAACTACTTAAAAACATTGAAACCATAGAGAAATTTACATTCGAAAATGACCGCTCAATGACTAAATGAACACAGCGCTTGCCGCGAGTTTACCCGACTCCCAAAGAATTAACCTAACGACGGTCCAATTACAACCCCATAAGGTCGCGTTGGTGATCTACATTTTTGTTTTCACGATACCGATACTTAGTGCTCCTCAACTGACGGGGAATTCCGCCCAAAAAAGCAGCCGGCAACGAAATAAACACGTTCATTTATTTTACCTCGTTATTGCAGGAGCGCACGCCTTGAAGTTGAAAGATGGCGCACAACGACGGTTAAGACGCGTTTTCTCGATCTTCGATTTCGCTTCGCCCCTAGACGCGTGTCGGGCGAAACAAGCGAGCATCGATTTTTCACCGACCAACATCCCCATCGTATTCGGGCACCCTGATTGATGATGGGGCTCCAAGCAGCAGCAACCCTACGTCGCCGGGGAACAATGGCTAGAACACAGGCCACACAAAAAGGGAGTGATAAATGGAGACAGAAAGATAAAGAGAGAGAGAGAGAGAGTGCCCGGAATTGGGTGAAAATTGTCGACCCATCAGCGCGCACCGTGCTGTGGTGCAAATTTGAAACCCATATTGTGACACGGCCCCTGGACTATTTTGACTAATTTGGGAACGGCGGCACCACGGAACTGACGGCCACACGCCCTCCGTTTGCGGCCCACCCCGGGGTCCATATTAACATTCTGACTTCTGCGGATCCGTGGGGTGGTGGGTTTTGATGAATGTACGCCCATCGCACGCTCCAGAAGCCGTGGACGGCTTGTTAGGATCGTGTATCCTAGTCCGACCCACGGCTCGATGACGGAGTTGGAATTTGGTCCTGGGTGGGTATTGAGAAAAAAAAACGGACCCCATAGACCGAAAGATAATTCAGTAACTTCGCTTAAACTATTGCCTGACGCACTCGGTCCGCCTCTCGGTGTCTCCATTAAATTGCACGATCAGCGTGATACTTCTATTAGCCGCCGAGGCGCCTTCTCTAAACCGGGCCAAAAATAATGGTGACTATCAACAACCGCACTAATAGGCGATAAATAAAATGAAACCAACTCGCACCACCGGTGGGGGTCCCCCGTGGGGGGTCCCCAAGGCGGCTGGCGCAAAATTTACGATCGGCTCGAGACAAAACTGCGTGCCTGCCAGCCAGCCTGCCAGCGGTCGCCGCCGTACCTTTGACGCCGAAAGCGTCTCTCACGTAGCAAATATGGCACTCGGCGTCAACACCCACACACCCGCACCACCCACCACCCCCGGCGAAGGCCGGTGTCGTAAAACACGAGCACGGCGTCCAAATGACTAATAACTTGGAAATTATTAAAAGCGACGCCGCGTGAGGTGTGCGCGTTGTGATGGGCGCCGCCGCCGCCGCCGCTGCGTCATGGTTCCGGGGAGAAATAATAATTATTCTCCCTAACGCGGAGCGCCGTGTCCAGGCTCCGGTGGGGGGTCGTCGTTGTTTTAGCGTGAAGCCTTCGCCTCACCCACCGCCGGGAGAGGAGGCTGTTGACGAGGAACGCTCGCCATCGCTTGTGTGTCGCCATTGCAATGCGCGCCCGTAATGATGCCACCGGCGTGGCGAACTGCGAGCCCCACCGTTCGGAAGTTACGGAAATATTAATCTTTTCCGAAGCCTGGCCAGGTCGCCAGGCCGCTACAGCCTGGCCGGCTCTGACCTACATTCTCTGGAGTCGATGGATTCCGGACCGGACTGGCCGGAGCTCGATTAAGGAAAATATTTGATTGCGATGTAGAGTATGCGTTTTTCGCTTCTGAAACCGAGTTCTCTGGAATGTAGACGAAGGAAGCCACGGGTTATGCATCGAAATCGGTTATGTATCGATTATAGACTGTCTTGGAAATGACGTCTTAAGTCGTAGCCAAAGGTTGTGGCCACTTAGCCAAGATACTGATCCAGGAAATCTCAATTTTATTGCAGATAGGCTTTGTTTAAGTTTTCTGAAGTATTGGTTAGCCTACCTGATAACTTCAATGTCTGAATATGAAACCTGCAACTTAATTCACTAGATGAGACCAAGCCTGGATGAGGTTCTGTGATCCCGAACGAAATATTTGATCGAAATTTTAGCGCAACACGTCATGTCTTTCATGTCGATTGTTAGTCGAGCATTAATAACGATATCATAGCGCATCGCGATATAATCTGCAATCTGACCTAGGATCAACGATCAAAAATCAATCATCTCGCACCGTATCGTTGGGCCGGAAGGCTCGACTCCACAAAGTCCCGGTCCGGTGCCTCCGAATGGCGCACAGGTCAAGAACACCCAATCTGAGCCCTTCCGCTCAGATTATTTACCCAAGCTTTGCTTTAGTTAATTAGCAAATCAACAGATTTGGCCAGGATTTGTGTATCTATTCAATCGAACCCCTGTTCGCTTATCACCCGACCCGAAAGCCGCCTCAGACCCCCCGCCCTGCCGTATCTGCCGAGCCCAATTCGCCCGTTTGCGGAAGGGATTTACGGTGTGTCCCTAATTGCTATAAATCCTCGTACGCGCACCGTGCGATAAGCGGCAGGTCGACCGTCTTACGGTCTACGCACACGTCGTCCCGGGGCCTAGAATAACAGGGCCAACAGTAGGGCTTTAAAGGCGCCTCAAATTAAAATTAAGCCGACCTCGAAACCGGTGGAACTTGTGAAAAGTATCAGGGGGACCATGGATCGGCCCTTATCTGATAGACGGATCCCCGGACGGTGCTGGCCCTGAGCCGGATTTGACTAATTGCCGGTACGCCGGAGCTGTGCCGTGGTCAACTTAATAGCGTAAAGCGGGTAGTGAGTAGAGCATTAATCGCATCAGACAACCGGTTGAACGCCAACCCTAATCTTGGCGTAGAAGCTCTCGCGGGTGTAGTACTCCTGTGATGTGAAAAAAGCAGGGCTCCATCGCAACATGACCGCAGAGCATACGTGTCCCGGGTTTCCGACGGCACACGGCTACGGGTCCGATTAGCGATTGCTGATTGCTCCACTTTTCAATACTCGGTTGGTCGCTCGGTTTACACGTGCCCTTTACACCCCACTCCCGGGCGCAGACGTACGAAGGTCCAGCAGTAAACCCCCCAATCGGGTGTGTGGATTAATCGTGACATGTTGTTGATTTAATTTGTGCAAACAATTTCCACACATCCCAGATACCCAGGGGTCCCTCTTTCCGTCCTTTTCGATCCACCGGTTTTTTTTTTCACCATTTTGTTTGCATTTTCCGTTATCACCTTGGGCTGGTATCCGTACCCCACACCGGGCTCCGGGCTGGAGCTTATCGCTTGCGTCCTGCAATACACGTGCCCGGCTCGAATTAGTGTGAGAGGTGTGTTGGGTTTTTTGTTACATTTTTGCGTTTGTTTGCTATCAAAATTATCCAAACCACAGCCAAAATGACACGTTCCCTGTTCTGGAACCACCAGACGACCGCCCGGAACGTCCGGAGCCGGAGAGCCATGTCCCAGTGTGGCGGGAGAACTCCGGGCAGACGAAAATGCATATTAAATCACGCGTATCACCCTCAACAGGTTGGCCGGAGAGTTGTAAAACATGGCGCCGCCGGTTTGACCACCACGGGTTCGTGCGGGGACTCCTCCGTGTGGGTGTCTATACACCGCAGCAATCATCGCAGTACACCGCTTGGGGATGGATTCTCGGTTAACATACACGGTTGGATACCCGACAGTACACGGCAGCCCGGGCAGATGGCGGGATCCAGTGGTGCGCGCGTCCAACTCTTGTGTCCGCCTTTAAACTGGATAATGGCATAAATGGAGGAATAATCGTAAACAAACAACCGTCACCGTGTGCTCCCGACCGGCCGGGATCGGATGTTGATTCTCCTTTTTTTTCTGTCACTGTGCCGCTTGGAGGCAAACGTTTTGTGGGGCTCTCTCTGTGCCTATGCCTGCTACGACCTACCATACCACTGGCATTGTTGGGAACGGGTCGTGCGCAAATTGGACAAGGACGACGAACACGGACTGGACCGGGCGGCCTGCTGATTGCCCTGGACGGCCCTGTGTTTGTGTGTGTGTGTGTGTTGGATGTGCGTGTGGTTTGTGGCCAAGATAACGCGCGTTTTTGTGGCGGATAAATCCTGCGACCGGGCGGTCGTTGTCTGGTTGCGTTTTAGTAGGCACGGGACTTGACAGCTAGGCTCGCCGCCTGCCATGCCCAAAGTCGATAAACGATCGGCCGTGGTGTGGAAATATTTTTCCTATCATCTGTCAATATTTCGCACGATTAGTGTCCAACCGCGTGGAGTGGAGCGCTCTCACTTTTTCGGACGAACTTTCTTCGGCGAGGTTTTCCATTTTCCCGCGGTCCCGATATTTCACCCGCAGATTAACTTCACATTGTTTCCGCCCCCTTTGGCCACAACGACCATCATCATAACAAGGCGCGCGTTTGGCGGCGATATCGGCGAATCGTGGAATTCAAACGAAAGGACAGTATGCTTGCCGGTTTATGTAAGTCGTAACATTTATGCGATTGGCCTTTCGCAAACGAAGGAAGGAAAACTAGATGAAAAATGGAAACGGAGCTACGCGTGGACTAAATTCGATTATCGTTTTGGTCAACAGCGCGTAAGCGTTGCGCAGGCTCGGCGGAGGAGGATGGAGCTTAGCTTATAAATATGGCCCATAACTTGTTCTTTAAATATCAATTCATTTCGATGATGGAGATGGGTCGCAAAGTTGGTTTTTTGATAGTTATGGATGAACTTTTGGTGAAGTTTTACGATTATTTCCCCATAAATAAATGGCCGTCACCGGGTACGTACTGCCACGGCCGATGGTAGCGCACTGAATAAAAACGCGATATTACTTAATCGGTATCGGTTGGGGCGCACTCACCATTTTTTATTGTGTTGATTGGCGAGAGCCGCATGGAGGTGGTCAGTGGCAATTGCTCGCCATTTTGGTGAAAATCGAAAAAAATAACAAGCGCACATAGCACGTTGCTCAAATGTTGTTGCATACCGTTAGGCGTAATTACTAGAATCTGAATTATGTTTGGTCGTGTGAATAATCCGGGAGCTACACAAAATCCTTGGAGTGAAATATTCATTCTGCCTGGTATATGTTGTCCTCTGGGTTTTTTTGGGTTCGTTATAAATTTCCATACATATTCGCTTCCTTCAGCGTAATGGTAGAACACGGTCACAGTTAGATGAAGTTTGTCGATTGGTTTGTGTAACATTCTTACCTAATTGGCGTGCGGGCTTCAAATAGCCGGGCAGCTGAGTCTGGCGGAACACGAACCAGTTCCGTTAACTGCGCCCGCTTTATTTGTCAACCCTCAACGAGGCATAACCCGAAAAAGGTTCGTGGCTCGCGATCCACTGCAACGCTGCAACTGTGCAACGAAACAAATGGCCGGAATAGTTCACCGAGCAAAAATCGAAAGCGCTCAGCGCTCCAGCACAGTTCCGGTTGTTTCGGGTTGAGTCCATTCTCTGGTCTGTGCCGCAACCTGGGACACAGTTTTTAATTAGCGACATATTTGGTAGGCTCACGTGGGGCCACACATCGCCGGTGTGGGGCCGGCACAAAAATGCCCAAACATTCCATGTTCTAACCCGGCCCGGTTGCTCCGTTTGACAGCCGGCGAGAGGTGGTCACTGTAATTGAACACACGTGTCACCGCGTTTTATGCACTACTTCCACGTCGCACGGACGGAGACCGATTCCAGGGAGGCAGTCTACGGATACCTTCAGTCGACTGGTTCGCTGGTTCCTTTCGGACATCCCGGGCGCTCTGGCGCATTGGTACGATCGCTTACAAACAACACTCTGGTCCAGCACGGACCAGCAGCCGTGGACAGTATGGAGTACGCTACGTGACTAGAATTTTCCAGAGCATTATCCGGTACCGCTCAGCGGGTTTCATGGCGAAAGATTTCAACTATCTTAACACTCTCCGTCTCGCTTGATGGCACTGCATTGCTGGGGTACCGAATATTTTCTGTTTGTTTAAGGCGTCCGCGTGGTCATAATAATTTGGCGAAAATTTGTTAAAAAAAGTTGGCGGCTGCAATTGGGACCACCGAACCTGGGGTGTTTGGAGTTACGAATTAAGAATGAATTGGCACACCTGGATGGTATCTGATCGTTTTTCTTCAAAACAGTATCTCCTGAAAGAATTGTCCCTTTTAGGCAGACAACACTCCAATTCACTTCTTATTTGCAGTTGTAGTTACCATTTCCAAATTCCTTCTTTAATTCTTATTATTGAAGAACCAAGCTGGTAATGATGTTGCTTGATAATGCGGCCAACAACGATGTGAAACGTCCCAAGACCGCCGGCTATTCATTCATCAATTTGTTGTGTCCTTTTCGCGGGTCTTCTTAATCACTAAAAGGCGCTCCCGCTGGGAGTTGGGTCGCCAATGGCCGGCACCGCGTTGCGGACAGCGATCGCGCCGTGATCAAGCCATTAAAAAGATGTCATTAAGAAACGTTTGTCGTTTGTCGATTTTGATATTTTCTTCGTCCTTTTTTCTACTCGTTCGTGCCATTTTCAACCGAAGGGTCGGTGAATTCAAGCCAAAAACTCGGTGTGAATGGAAGGTAAAGCATCTTCTGCGTCGAATGGCGGAAGAACACATCTTTTCGCTCAAGGCCGTACTGCGGCTCTTTTCAAGGTGCCATTTGGGGATCTTCAGAAAAGAGCACAGTTTGAGTGCATCGCTGCAATGCGTCATTGGAAAGTGTAACAGACCAGAAGATAATGGGTATGAAATGTCTTCATATTAAACAAGGAGAAGAATCGGGCTTCGACAACCATAACAAGATGCCATTAATGAGAGTTTTCATATTATTTTGCCTTGTTTTAAAATAAAAAAAAACCCCAACCTTGTCATTACTTCTTCGCCCAAGAGACGTGCTATTTCTCGAAGATCTCTTAGTTATACATTCTCTGGCTGTATTCTGCTCTGTTCCTTCCTGGCCCCGGCAGGCTGGTCTCGCCTCAATGTATGATTTCGTATTTGCTCTGTTGGTCAAATTAAACGTCAACCTTATTTCGCAAGAAAATCCATCCTCAGACCTTTCAGAAAAAGGAACCACTGTGTGGGTGTGTGTGGGTGTGTGTGTGTGCCAAATTACTGGCAACAAAGTCCGGCATAAACCGCAGCAGCTCTCGAAAAATTGGCAAACAGCTGGCCGAGGTTTGACTCGTATAAATAAATGAACGAAAGCGCCGAGTGATAGTCCATTCCCTCGTTTACGTTTGCCGGAGCGAGAAGTTATCCTATTTCCGTTTCCATAAACTGCGAAAAATCCGAATACGGTTCCTGCTTTTGCCAGGTTTTGACAGCCATCAGAACGCCCGAAACTAAGCAAGGTTCGAGGCCCTTGGCCCTGTTGCTGCCGCAATGTCCGGGCCCAAGATCCCCGCCGCTCCCCGGAAGGGCTCGCTGGGGGACTGAGAGTTGGAGCAAAAGACAGTTCGGAATCGGTTAGTTTGTTTCCTGGCCCGGGTCCCGGGGGCACTCGTCGGTCCGGAAGAGTTAATAAAAATATTGTATTTTATTTCGGTTTAATCCACAGTGCGTCCCCGGTTGTGTTTGTCCCGTAGCGTGTACCTCTATTGTTGATCCTGGCCTTTCCTTTTCTGATTCAACCCCCCGCCTAAGGAACCCTTCAATTCGCAGGAACTCTACTCGCCGTTGGTTCGCTGAAGTGCGCAAGCTCTGATCGCAAAATGTCCTGGAGGCAGACAGTGGCTACGGCGCGCACAGAGTGGGGCTATCCACATAAGTTTAGATTTTGCGGGACCGCCCGGTCCGGATGGGATTTTTTGGGCTAAAGCGCTGTACTTCCGGTTTCGAGACCGGGGGCAGATTCTTTCTGCCGTCCGGAACCGTCTGCCTGCGCTTGGAGCCTTCTCAACGATGTGTATACATTTTTGGAATGTTTGGCTCCCTGAGAAGGGTTCCGCTGTCAGATGAAGAAGCCTTGGAACAGTGGTAGGCGGAACGAATATACGTTTGAAGTTTAGTGCTTTAATTTTGTTCAAGTATTTTGCTATGTTTTCTGCTTCTGGAACCGTTTAAAAAGCACATTCCGTGAGTTGATAAAACATTTAGTTAAATTGGTCAAATATATTTGAAACTCAGCTGTTTAAATTCTACGTTTACTTGTAAAGCAACCAATATGACTGGGGATATGGATTTAAACTTGGAATTGGAATCATTGCAGTGTTTCCAAATCTACTATAAAACAACTAACCAGCATGCGCCAAAAACACAATGCGTGATTTTACGAGTCTACTGTAAAAAAATCCTTGGTGATCCTGGTGAAATCTCTTTAAAGTGGCACCCGCGAGGCTCTCATGTACGTCATGAACTCGGAGCGTCTACTTTCAGTCTCACAGAAACGCAAGCTGCAATGCAATTATTCCTCATCCCGTGCGAGCCTTGCTGTTAGCTTGTCGCAGAAACTCCGTTCGCCGTCGTACAAGACCAAGCCACCCTTGCTAGTCCCTCCGAGCGGGCGGCACGGGGAACGGAAATAAGTTTTGTTACTGGCTGAAAGTTGTGCGCTGCGAGAAAAACCCAGTTATTGTAGTCCGAAACTTTGTTGCATCGTTTGCTATTCATAATTCTTTGCTGACACTTCTTTTCGGTTGTGTACGCAAAGTGATTTGTGTTTGCAATTTCAGTTACCCTGCACAATCGGGAAGCTGCACCACAGTGCTAGCAGATGCTTCTCTCCGATCGGAAACTAAATTGTATTTAAACTGCCAGGGTTTCGTGCGCTCCGACGCGCGTAAGCGGAAATCGGATCGTATTTCCGCCGACGGACAAGTTTCTAGGGTTGTTTAATGTGCACCGTGGGCTCACTGTGTCCGCGATGCGAGGCCGATATGCAAACGGTTTTCCTTGTTCACCGGCTGCCGGATTCATAACTTTGTGCCAACCCCTGACTGGGGATGCGCCGCTAGCTACGATACCCAACCCGGGATGCTCCGGAAGCGCAACAGTGTGATTGTCCGGGTTTTTTTTTCCTTGGTTGGCAATGTTGAAACAAATGCGCTAACGCATGTCGACAGATGAGAGTCGATTTCGCCGCTTTCCGATCGATCACGCTGCTGATGGACATGTTAGTGTTGCGTTAGTGTTGCGACACCCGTGTTCGCCAGAGACTAATAGAGGGCCAAGATGAAAAATCGTTTATTTACGTGCGCCAGAGTGTGGTTCGTGGTCTGCCAAATTCGTTTGATGCTGCCACATCTTCGCTTACAGCAAACGGCTATGCTGCTGCCGCTGGAGTGATTGCGGTAAACAACCGCGCATAAGCGCATAAGATCCGAAGCGTGGCCCAAGTTGGCGTAAATATTTGGACCATCGTTACGCCGGGAAGTGAATGAGATTTTGTAAGCGCTTATCGGGATCGTTGCGATTCATAAAACGTCAAATTATGGACATCAAAACACTCGCCGCACGCACATGTGTTGAATGATTGGATCTTTCATAAAATGCAATAATTAGGTGTAAAGTGTGGTGTAAATTGTCCGGCATTCAACATCGCTTCCCACAAACATTGCACGGAGCGACTCAAAACAGCTTATGGTAAGCGAAAATCTTTTTCAAGAACCGAAAATAGTGACAAATGAACGGTAACCTCAACCGAGGATGGGTTTAACGTCTCAATCTCAACACGGTGCTCCCGGCCGACGGTGCTTCGTTCGAGGGACCGGAACCGGTGTCGATTTTCCTCACCGGCAATAAATTTCTGCTCCATATCCCCATATATTACACGGCCACGTTTTCGAATGACTTAATTTATTGACGGGCCCGCGAAACGTTTAACGCGCGCGCGGCTGGCGAATCTTAAGACGTGGCCGTTCATTTCTTTTAATGTCCTGCGAAATGGAGTTTAAACGCTCGCCGGGAAAAGCCAAAAAATGCTTGATTCATGTTTATGGGTTCGCCGCATCTTCGTTTTTGAAGTGCTTCTTCGTTCGGTCAGTGGCTCCCATTTTTTTTTTTTTTCTGTGGATTGTGGGCGTGCGATCGCGAAAATTCATATGCTCCTCACGTGACACCGGAGACCGCGAGACATAATGGCAGACACATTATGCACGGCCGAACCCCCCGATCCGCGTTCTCGAACGGAAAAATTCATCCGAGTCTCGAACGCAAATGTCGAACACGAACGACGCTATTATGGTTGTCGAATCGAGAAGCTCCGAGTGCTAAATGTGCTAAAATGTGCTAAAAAGCTTAAATGTGAAAGCTTTTCAAGCTCTTTGAGTACGAACTGTCATTTCTTGTGCATTTTTGTAAACATTGCACACACAGATACACATACACAGATAGCAGATCAGCTGTGCGTGCGATTCTTGCTATTATATTTTTGAAATTTTTAGATGTGTAGAAGGTTGTAACTCGAAATATTGTAAGCTGGCGGATCACCGAGATCACGAGTACAAGTTCGCGCACGAAATAGCGAACGAAATGCGCGACGGCTTGTGCGGTTAGTCCCGGGTCGCACAGCGAATTCGGCTGCTAGCTGGTCCCGTTCTCCAACGCGATGAAAGTGATCGGTGATCGGCAAGCAACGTTCGGATTCGGTGCGGCTCTGTCGCCGGCCATAATAACGAGACAGTTGTTGGTTCAACGTTTACGCGTTCTCGGTGTACATGATTATTTGTTCTTGATGTACACCAATGTGTGAGCTACTGAGTTCCCTATCACTTATCCTATCTGCTGTAGAGCAGGCTCTTAGTTAGGCAGACCTACTTTGGACTAGCGACAGTGCCAGTAAAAGAACTGAAAATACTAAGATTCTTCGCAAAATATTGCGATGTAAATTTGACAAATGGAATTTTTCATCACCAAAATACAAACTATCTTTGAAAATATCACTATCTTTGCACGGCGCAGCATAAACAATACAAAATAATTGATAAAATCAAAGACTTCCTAACGGAACGGCTCTTTCCGTTGCAAAAAGTTGTCGGAAGCCGGATTGTCGAATTCGAGTTTCCGTTCGAGAACCATAATACCGATTGTCGAACGGAAAAGTTCATTCAGTTGAAAGCTTTCAACAGAAAGCGTTCATCCAGTTGAAGATTTCCGTTCGAGAGCTCGAACGGGCGAGTGGATAACCAAATGAACACAGATGAATACAGATGACCGTTCGACGACTCGAATCGAGAACCATAATAGGGCTGGAAGTGGCCACGGAGACGCCGGCGCGTTCGCAGACCGGACTGGAGGGGTAATGCAAAACGAAGACGTTGCCAGACGTGTGAGGATTACTGTGCATCGGTTGTGCACATAATGTTTCAAGCCCGATATTGATCTTCGAAACGATCGTGGCGGACCTTAGGCGGGTATAACCGCCGAGAGGCATTTTTACGATCGTCTTCAAAAAACTGCGGTTCCGATCATTTCGACGGCTTAGAGTGGTGTGGCGTTTGGCTTAATCTCCCGTCGAAGGCTTTATAATGTAGATTATTTTTTATGAATTTATATTTGGAATAAATTGTATATTTATGTGCAAGCCGTTGCCCATTACCCTGGTGGTTTTCATAATCGTTTGTGGTTGGTTGTTTTGTTACGGCTTTTGAAAGCCTCAACATTTGAAAAGCGAACGCTCAACGAACAGCACCGTTTTCTGAGTTGAGTTTACTTAAATTAATAATTTTGGAAGATATAAGAAAAACGAGATATTGCGTTGAGTTCAGGGCGCTTTGAGTAAACAGGCGCGGAATAGATGCTCAGACCTTCCACTAGTAGCATGCTCAGCTGTCTTATTAGTTTTGTGTATTACTTTGGGAAAAACAACGTTCGCCTTGAACGGCTTGTAATCTCCGAAGAGCACAAGGTTTTGCATAAATTCTACGGATCCCATGTGGAACCAAAGCCCGGGTCGTGCCCAATGATTGAAATACAACTTTATTGCGCACATATCGGGCCGCTAAGGCGCGGCTCTCGTGGTGGTGCAATATTTATAATCCACGCCACACCATCTGGTGGCGGCCGCGGCGCTGTCGGCCGAATTTATTGGACCCTCGGGAGGTGAACCGGGAGACTCTACACCTGGTCGAAGGCTGACCCAAGGCGTGCATTTTTGGGGGCGCTGTCGCAACCGGACCCAGCAACACACTGGCCTCCACAGGCCAAACACATTCGCCAGGACCAGTGTCGTGAGGCTCTTCCCGTAACTCGGTCTAATGAATTAGTTATGATTTATGTAAAGGCTCGTCGCAACATCTCTCACTCGCGCACTCCAGCGGGCGCAGCTCAATGGATTCATGGCGTGGCGTATTTATGATGTTGCGCACCTGATTCGTCATCAGCCAAACCGGGAACCACTCGTGCCGGGAGGCCCGTGACAGGTGTCGTCGTTGTCGGTCTGATTTTCGGAAAGAAATATTGTCGATACAAATCAGAAACCCCCCCGCCAAAGCCGCGGCGAGCTAATGCTGAGATAATTAATGGATTATGTGTGTGTGTGTGTACGTGGAATGTTGGGCATGATTAACATCGGTGTGATTTTCTCGCGGCTGCTGGCCGGCTGGCCATACATCACCAGGAAGCCATGGCCGACAGAGAGCGAGAGAGTTCAATTTCGCTAACTGAGGTACAAATGTCACCCCATCAAGCGGCTAAAGTTAACGACGCTGACGACGACGACGACGACATTCGAATGTAGGTCGTCACATGTCGAGATAATCAACGAGTCCGCTGACGAGCTGTCAAAAGGGTGGGGGAGGACCTCAGAACGTAAGCCGTCCGAAGCAACGCTCACCGTGTGTCGATTCTAATCGGATTTACAGCGACGTCAAACCACCGACCTACCGACCGACCGACCGACCGACGATTCCTTCCTGTTGGGCCCACCTGGAGATCCTAATGGTGGCCGCCGCGCAAGGTGCTCCTTAGCGTAGTAGTAGGAGTTGCTGCTTCCTGGTTCCCCGCAGTGTCGATGGATCGATGCTCTCTAAGGTTACGACATCGTCGTCGTCGTCGTCGTTGCCGTCAACTTTTCCGCCCATTTACGGGCTTTACGGCGCATTTCGAAGCATTTGCCAACTTCTAATGGGCACGGGGAAGTGCTTGGTAAAGAGAGAGAACCGTGTTTGGATTTACCTATGGGGGCAGCGACAGAAGGGCGGCACCGTCAGGAAGCTAAAAATAAGCCACCAGCTGGCTTTGCTGCAATTATCGACTTGTTACGGGAATGATCCCTAGCACCATGTCGACCCAGTTCGGAGGTCGGTTCAGAAGTGTCTCAGCCTCTAAGCATCTTACGGCTTCACGCGTGTTATGTGGCCACATACCGAAGCCATCTTCTTCCGCCGTGCCGCCCTTTGATGTGCGGAGTGGTCAAAATGTTTGGCCCGTTGGGCCACAGCGCGGCATTTCAGTTACCGAAAAAATACCCCAAGTAAGACACACATCTGAAGGTGTTGAAAACACTCACCAAATGCCGGTGACGGACCTCACTTGCGTATGGTGACCGTGTGCCGCAATGATTAATTGCACGTACGGAAGGTTGGATAAGATCGTCGCATAAAAATGCCGGACCCAGACCGAGGGTGACGATTTCGTACTCGACACGTTCCTTTTTGGGCGGTCGGTTCGCCTCGGACACCAGGCACTTCTTCCTGGCCCCGGGTGGTCTACCATCCATCAAGCCGCTGGTAATCGATGTGCGCGCCGGGCAAGGCGTGTGAAGCAAAACCGTTGCGCTGTTTAGTTAACATTCCATTCACCGGGGTGCCACTTCATCTAACGTTGGACCCAATGCCGGGGTCTACGTGGGGTCCAGACTTTTGAGCCGAGATAAGACTTCCCAAACGTCAGACGTACTTCAAACGCACGCCCAGATCGTGTGTGTGTTTTGTTTTTTTCGCGAAAACCTTCTCTCTCTCTCGTGAATATCAAACATCTTAATGGTCTCTACGCATACACGGCGAGCAGAGGGGAGGTTTTTAATGTTTCGCGGATGCTTTTTTTCTGTTGCGTCGCGTAACTCGTGTCATTTAATGTCCGCGGTCCATTGGGATTTTATGGTCCTGGAGCGTAGATGCCGAGTACCGCGTTTAAGCATGCGTAAGCTGTGGAGCTGCGTCGTTGAGAAGGTGTGATGCTTATCGGCAACAGTAGGTACGTGTTCCGATGGGCTTATGGTGCGCTAGAAATCCGCGGACAGACATCGTGATAATTTGCGCCGGCATTGTGTGAACCGATAGTGAAACATTAATTAGCTCTCTGGATTAGGGTGCCAGGTTTTGCTTAAATTATCTTCCCGAAAGGACCACTATGAATGGTGCACGTTCTTTTCCTACGTTCGGCGGTACTTTGGGCGCTGTGTTCCAATAGAGATACGCCGATGATCACAATGAGTGTTGCCATTCGAAATTGAACGATTTTTCCATCAGGTTGCGAGGAGCGACCAGCATGACGCAAATCCCTTAATTCCCAATCATCTTTATCATAACCGGGCCAAGTGTTTGCATAGTCTGCGTCTTTGTTCTCCATTGCCTTCATTGTGCGAGCAAATTATCTGAGTCTCCTGCCCAAGTGGCCTTTTTGCTCCCTGTGCCCCCTATCGATGCTGCATTCGCCCCGGAGTTGGCAGCTTTTCCGTGAGTTGAGTCCTTTTTTTACCGTTCACGAAAGCTTAAGAAACGTATAATAAGAAAGGAGTCGTAATTCAGAAACGGATTACTCAATCCCGCTATCGAAAACTGCCATGACCCGGACTCCGTTCGGCTATTGGTTTTCATTTGAGGGCCGGTTCGTGGCTTGCATTCTTGTGTCAGCTTTTGTACGTTTTTCGTTCATTTCAATTGTCCGCCCGGACGATTCCGTTGATTTGCATCTTGATGTCTGGGTCGTTTTCACCGTTTTTCACCAAGCTTTCTTCCAATTATCGCGCTTTTCACGCGGCTCACAGTCGATGCCCTGCCGATAGTGGGTAACCCTCGTGGGAGGGAGCACGGATCGGTTGATCGGTTCGCTAAAATTAGCCCGGCGCCCGGCGATGTCAATTAAAACTTCTTAGGCACCATGGGCGCACCCAACTTTCCATCATCATTTTTCATGTTGCTCCACCCGGCGTATCGGCCACCTAATGATGGCGTGGTGAGCAGCGAAATGTCAAATGCCGAACGCGAACCAATCGGTAGCGGCAGCGTGACATTTCTACCCTTCAACCGCGGCCGATGAGGTCTCAATGGGGTGTTTCGGAAAGGCGAAAAAGGCCTATGGCTACCACAGAGTGTGCGAATCGGACTCTTTTTTGCCTTTCGATTCGCAGCATCCAAAATGGGGTTGATGGGCTGTGGGTCCGGATTGGAAGGATTAATTAGATGCGGTTCGATTGGTTTTGCCCACACTTATCGAATGCTACAGCGACAGCCATTTTTGGGTCCAAGACCCCGCGGCCGGTTCAATTTTATCATTGTCAACAGGCTTCACTTAGAGCATTGCTGATTGGGGGTTATAAATAGCCGATCGAAAAATAGTATACTGGGAAACTCTCGGTGGAAGTCTCTGGGCGAAAGTTGCAATATATAATTGTTGCAATTTAAAAATAGAAAAATTCGATTCAATCAGATAAATTTATTTCCTGTAGTAATTTTTAAAATACAATCAAAAGTTTTACACACATCAGAGAGTGGGTTAAAGTTGTCTAACGATGCTTAAAATTAATGTCGTTTTAATAGGGTCCCAAACACCGAGACATCGATCGGCACCAAAGACCAGCGACGGTTTAGCTGAGCTTGGACTACACAATCCGCGCATAAATTTAATTGGTGAGAACTTTAACAATAAAAATGGCCCGAACTTTTGTGATCGCCGTTCTGTGGGTTTTGGCAATAAACAGTGTGACAAGGAATGTTCCCGGAATGACCACACAGACCTGTGACTACCGTAGCACCGTACTTTTATTCGTTAGCTTTACGAATGTTTAACTTTTGCAACCTTTTGCGTTTAATACTATTGCTTGTCTAACAAATGTTACCTCACTTTCCGCGTTCCGCGGATGACGAATCACAAATCGAATTTAATTTCCAGTGCCGAACAACAAACCACTACCCGGAAATGGGGCCCCAAAGCCTCCCACCGCCAACCAATTTCAATATGCTCTAATCATCCGATCCTATTTCGAGTTCGAGCCGTGCTAACTCACCAAAGGATTAGGGCCATAGCTGCCGACCGACCCGTTACGGCCCAACGGTCTCGCTCTCCGGTGCTCGGTGTCCGCGACTGGTTAATGGTCCTTTAGCGCACCGAACGGACCACCCATACTGACACTACCCTGGGGAAGCGGGGTCTTCCACCCCATCAGTCCTCCCGCACAGCCACCAGAGCCCGGGACCGGGATCCTAACCCGGACACCCGCTTGTATCGTCGTCGTCCGTTATGGTGTGGTGGTATCGTAAAAATTAATTTAATTATCTTCGACTTTTCGCTCGCTCCGAAGCCGCGCGGTTTCAGCCCACTCGGGTTCGGTTCGCGCTTGGCTCTCTCGGGAGGCTTCGATGGTTGTGTGTGTTTGTTGCGCGCAATTGCCTTTTCCGCGTTTTCCCGAAAACTAACGCCTCGGGGGATCCGTCTTTCGGTGCGTTTGCAGTGGGGTTAGTGGGAACACGGCAGGCACTAAAACCGAATTATCGCTCGGCGGCTCGGCGGCTCGGCGGCTGGGCGACTAGTGGGCTGGCAGGGGGGGGGCGCAAATGGCGACCGGCGTGAGGTTTTAATGGCGCCAGGACCGGGGGCCGTTTATTGCTTTCCAATAAACGAGTTAAAAACCGCTAAACAGCGCCTCGACTTGGTGGCCGGCCTTTTGTCGTTTTCCCGTCGACCGTGACTCATATTTTCGGAACCAACATAATTAGAAGCGGGACGCGATGAGATGGTCAAGGAAGAATGGAGGCGTGTTATGCGACCACGCTAGCGGGTCCGCTGTTTAAGAAACGTCACGCAGAACACGTTAACAAGTTACCTTATTATCCCTGTTTTCTGCATAAACGATTCACCCCCAGGCGTGGTGGAGAATGGAAAAGAAAGTTCTCGGGCAGGGAAGATTTAAGCAGCGGCAGCGAAAATAATACTCCGACTCCGAAGAGTTCTCAACACCTGAAGTTTTGGCTTTTTGGCGAGGACTCATGTTAAGCAGGTAAGTGCAGGAGCGCTTGTCACACAAGTTGCTGTCCGTGTCGATGGTCCCAAAATAACAGCTTTCCTCTCGTTTCGTTACCGCAATTATGTTAATAAATGTGACCGTCCCTCTAACGGAGGGATGGATTCCCATCGACCTCGGAGCCGAGCCGTGGAGCTTCGATGGCCAACGAAATGGCACAATTATGGGGAGGTTTTACATACTTCCGACGCGCTCATTTTCGCACATTCACACTT
Organism: Anopheles cruzii; assembly: GCF_943734635.1. Lineage (NCBI taxonomy): Eukaryota > Metazoa > Arthropoda > Insecta > Diptera > Culicidae > Anopheles > Anopheles cruzii. Next base: position 7,327,569 of record NC_069145.1, read on the forward strand.
CGCACGCAGCTCAATTATGATTCTGATTATACAGCGTCCGCCGAGCCGAGCGTCGGCAGCAGGGCACCCTTAATGGGCGGCCATTTTGTGCTTTCGATAAAAAGATGGATCAAAGATGAAAGTTTGGGCGAGTTTCTATTAATTAGCCACGGTGGTGTATTTTAATAAAATTCACGGCCGAACAGTTTCCAATATTTCTTAATTATCGTTAATCATTTTTCTTCATTTTATCGTTAATCATTTTAATTATTAAATGCCACTTTGTGTTAGTTTCGCTTCGCTCGAAAGTCTCGACAAGAGAGTGGCCAACCACTCGGGCTCTTCGGTTTTACCACCATCTGCTAACAACGGCACAGTTCAACTTATTCGGGACCTCCAAGCGTCAGTCACAGCCATCAATCAATGCTTATTTATTGTGTCGACAGACGGCGCACGTTTATTGATTTAAGGCGATAATCGTCCATCGATAATGTACATACATTTAAAATATAAATCAACGAAATAGATTTTTCCCATGCCAAGAACGTGCCGCACCAGCCAACACCAGCCACGAGTCACGGGGTTACGCCGGCGTTACGTTGCATTCAAGCACGCGAACTTTGGGGCCTTTCCTGAAACCGGTGGCCCAAATATTATTCCAATTAATGCTGCCTAGTCCTAGTGTGGTTAGCGGCGAGTCGTCGAGGAAAGGGCTTAATTACCGTCACATTGAACGCGGCAGTAACTGAGTTTAGTACCGGTTCGAAAAGGCAAACATGGGCGCCAACGCCAAACAAACCCGTAAATGCACCATCTGAATGCGGATCAATAAATCTGGAGTGTTTGGCGTTCGGCGCGCGATTCATTATTCAACGCTGGCTGTAATTAATTAGCTTCCAGCTGGGGACTTTGAGCTTTACCGACAAAAGTTCACTACTCACTTCAGCCATTTCAACAATCAATGAAAATGAGAATGGCGGATTTTGTACGCCAAATGCAGGAAACGCTGATAATGTTTGCACAATTGTTCGCAAAATGAGCTACAATCGAAAAGATAATAAAGTATTTGCTCCAAAAAGGTGAATGTTTTTTTCACGTGTGAAAGCAGTTCTCAGCATCGAAGCCTTCATCGATTGACAATCAAATTTAGGGTGTCCATTAATGACTAGATATCCAATCGCCTGTTTTTAATCCCTGCAGTCATATCAATGGCATTAGGTTTGAGATGTTGTTCTAATTTCGAAACAAAGACTAACCAAAGAAGAGGGTTTGGTTTGTGGTATTAAAGGTTTACTACAATGATTGCTTCATCGAATCGAGTCTCATCCAAATAACATTCACAATTATGATGCCTCCCGGCGGGACAGAACACCGTTCTTTGGGCAACATTTTCCGCTCAAATGCTCCGTGTGACCTTCAACAGCTCTGCTAGAAAGTGCTACCTTTCCGAAGAGAAGTATTCCCGGAACCACCCAATTCGCGTTGCAGCTTTAAACAAGGTTCTCGTTATTGGTGGCACGGAGGCTAAATTTTGGCCATTCGCCATCGTAAAGCTCTCTGGGACGCAAAATATAGCCCCTAGCACCGTGCGCTGCTGGTCCTGCCTTTGTCTTCGGTAGCCGCCGCCGCTGCGCCACTAAGCCTTTACGGGTCGATTTCCCTCATTTGCTCGCATATGGTTCGGGTGGAAAATAAATGTTTTCCAGCAAGCGTCCGCGCGAAAGGGATTCGATGGAAAAAATATGACCGCTCCGTGCCGAAGGAGCCGGAGGAGCAGAGCGCCTTCGGTTCGCCGGTTAGGCGTCTGGGACACCGGTTGTGGCTGCCTTCCAAATCACGTCCTTATTGGGTATTTTGCTTCTCGCCTTTTTTGGCCGGCTTCCTAGGAGACACCAGCAGCGTGCTCCGAGGGCCGGGCTGGAAGTTTTGTAAGTCAAAGTCGGCAACGATAGTGAAAGGGACTCGGTCTCAGGTCAACCGAGGGCCGGTGCCGATAGAATCGATGCACGCGAAGACACGAGCCGTCGACCAGAAAAGGGATAGTAATATTTAACGAACAATCCTTCGCAAGCCCAACATTGGCCACGCCCTAAGGTACTTTACAAGTCACAGTCGGTTTGTCCGCACAAAAGTACGACTTTATTGTAGCAAATTGAAAAAAAACATATTACCGCTCGCCTCTGGTGCTTATTAAAATATAAACGCCCTTGGTCATTCTTCAGTCGAATGCCTTTCGAAGCCCGAGTAGCGATTAGGGATTATCAAAACGACTTAACGTCTTCTCCAGCCTCGCCCAGCCCAAACGAATGCAGGGCCCGAGTCGCTAAACATTTTATTTCTATTTTCTCTTCCTCCGAATCTCCGAAAGTGAAATGCGGAAACCAGAAACCTGTGGCCGACGTGCATTCTCGGGATAAACATTTTGATAGGTTGACGCGCTGTGGCAGAGGAATTATGAAATACGAACCGACCGCACTCGGGTGCACGGGTTCCCCTCGCCACCCCACTTGACCCGACAGGAGTTCCCGCCCTTAGCCCAGATGCGATGAGTCATGTGCACCGCATGATGGTGCAGATATGAGCGTCGGACTGTCGGACACTGCGGCACTAGGAGCCGTTTTGTTAACCGGCACCCACCGGGATGCCGGTTTTAAGATTCCCGTCCCGATCTCGGTCGGTCGCTGAAGAGGTTCTTTATCTGTCAAGTAGATCGAGAATCTAGATCGATCGCCGGCCTCGGCGATGCCCAAGAATAGGTGCTCCGGCGAAGGCATCGGAAACGAAAATAATCGTCAATCACCATCATCATCATCATCATCGCCAGTCGCTAATGCGCGGGCGTTGAAATGCCCGCTCCTCCGAGGTGGCTACATCATTGTGAGCTATTTTCTTGATTTGAGTCGATTGTGTTGCAGAGCTCGCTGGATCCCTCGTTCTGACTTACTCATCTTGCGACCTGCGGTGTGTCTTCTGGAGTGGACCGACGGCCGATACCCAGTCGCGGGAGTGATTATGCTTTGATTAATGCATTTGTTGCAACACGGCGCGCACCGTGTTGGCCGCAGCATCCCAAAAGGCCCTTCCCCCTTTGGGACTTCTGGGTCCTGGGAGAAAGTTCGGAAAGAACACTCGAGCAACCGCAGAACATCGGCGCGGCGCGACGATGGACCCGGAGATGGTCAATTTCCCAAACCGACATGAAGTCGGTAATTGAAGAGCGCGGTACGCTGCGCCACGCGAACAAAGCGCTCTGCGGAGATGATTTTATAAATTATGAACGACTTTCGACGCCTTTCGGCGGAACTTTCCACGGGCGCTCCGTGGGTTCTTTTCAGGACGGCACCGGCTTCCGAGCCGACTCGGGCGGCGCTTTTTGCGGAAAATTTTGTTCTCCAATTAATCATCGTCGCTTTTCACACCCTGAAGCCCCCAAAGCGACCCCGGGGGCGGCCGACGAACGAAGTTCGGCATGAGACGTCCAACGTTTTCCTGACGGCCGTCGTTTAGCGGCTCGTTTAGCGGTTCCCAGCGGTGGTGCCCTTCAAACACGATCCTCTCCAGCTAGATCGATGGCCCGAGATAGATTGGGCTCTTATCGCGCCGCGTCTAGAGGGCAGCACTGTAACGAGGGACACTACCTGCCGGTGCGGTGTGTGCCTTCCCCAGTCCCCAGGACCCGGGCAACTCCAGCCTAGTTTTCGGTTGGACCAATAATTTATTACCTCCGCCGCGCCTTTCGATCCGGCGTCCGCGGAGAGTCGAAGAGTGTTGTAAAAGTCGAACGGAGCAGAACAATGTTGAACCTGAGGAGTGCGTTTTTACCCCGTCTCCACCGTCCTCGCCGGTCGGCCGACCAGCCGGGGCCGGCCGGGGTGACACGAAGCTCGTCGGCGGCGCATTTTCGCACCGGGTGGTCACCGCCAGTCGTTCGTCTTTCGGTTCGTTCGATGGTGCCGTTGTTGGCCACCCCGTTCGGTTCGCCCCGTGGGAGTATTGGGTGAGGTTGGAGCGGAGAGGGTCCCGGCACCGGCACCGGCGGTGGTGGGGCCTCAAAAGTGACTAATAACGCTGCATTAATGATTAATTTTGACACCGCACGATACATTCGTTTGACAACGCGCGCTTTACGCGGCTGGTGGGCGAGTGAAGACCCAGCGCTGGCAGCCCTTCAAATGGGAGCCAAGGGACACCTGGGACAGACGACCAGACACCGGTGAGCCAAGCCAGGGTGGTGTTGGGAACAACACGGAAAAACAACGAACGCGTAATTAAGTTCAGTCTGTTTTTACCATTAGACCACTCGTAATGCGACTAGAGCTTCAGGTTATGTGCCGTAGAATACTAGGTCTATACGTTGAGAAGTGAACTGTTTTTAACACACAAAAAATGTCTATAAAATTTTTATGAGATTTTCTATTTTATTCAAAGTATGTGCCATCGCTAGCTATACATTTCTCCTATCTCTCTGCTAAATCATGGATTCCCAGACGAAAGAATTCTTCGACTTTTTAAGTAAACTAATTAGTCATCCCATTTTGACTTTCTCGTAGAAAAACGAAGGGCTGCTCAGCCAATACGTGTCCCATCGATGAAAATGAATGATATTCGGAAAGAGCCAAGTCTGGTGAATAACGCGGGGAGGGATAGCAGCTCCTATCCAAGTGATTTGGTAGTATCCTGAAACAGTTTTGTTTTTTGGGGCGCCTGGTGCTTGATTCCACGGGCCACTAGGCGCCCCCATTGGAACCCACTAGAATTGCATTTTGGTCGTTTTTCGATCAATGCATGGTTCAAATTGATCATTTGTTGTCAGTAGCGATCGGAATTAACGTTTTCATCTGGTTTTAGGAGCTTGTGAAACACCACACCTTTCTGTCCCATCAGAAAGTCCGTTTTTTGGAGTCTTTCGACGCATTTTTTTATCAAGTCAAAATCTCCATTTTGAAAATTTTTAAACCACTCAAAGCACTGCGATCTTCCAAACACAAGACCCGACAAGCATTTGGTGTGATTCCGAAGCAGTTTTCTTCAAGAGGAACAGAAAAATTATAATCCCCGCAAACCGTCATTTTCAGGCACAAAAGTTGACATAGTTTAACCCTTTTATTGATGGGTTGCACACCGAAATAATTTTTGTTTCGACCTGAAATCAGTTACCTGATGTCAAAACAAGGTAATGATGAATGAACAGCAAAGCTGGGAAGTCCCAATCGGCAGGTACAGCCATCTTTTTAACAGTTCACATCTCAACGTATAGACCTAGTAGTGTTAAAGGTTGTGCTACTTCAAATATTAGCTCATGAGATAGGTGAGATAAGGGAGGAATTAAAAAATCACCTATTTGCTCCGGAAAGAACAGCTCTACAGCTCTTGCCATCGTCAGCAGGATCTATTCAGGCAGTCAATCGTTTGAGTATGTTCTTTCGTATGTGGTCAGAAATGTTGCATAGGGATTTACGAGCTTTTACGAACTACGTCACCTATGACTGACAGTATATGGGAACGACTGAAAGTTGAGTAGATATTTTAACGTTTAGGTATGTGGACTGACAACAAGAGCAAAAAGGAAACAAACCAATAACATAGTCTAGGATTTTTGACGAACTCCGAGTTATGTACAAAATTGCCGTCCCACTAGTGCATTTGGAGTGCCTTGGAAATAGAAACTATTTAGATTCGCAGTCCAGGACGATAAACATGGTGAAAGTTTCGAACTAACATTCCCGAGCGAAGTGAATCCAAAAACCCGCTTTGTGGATTCATATTTTGCGACATCCCGAAACCGAAACAGTTCACATGAAATATTCCCGAAGCACTCGTGGACGAACAGAAAACTGTAATTAAACATCGTTTTGTGCAGTTCCTGGAACTGCCCGCACCGCGGTTCACATTCGAACACTTCACAACTATTCGTTCGACTCGTTTTCTCGCCGATGTCGAGCACGTTCCATTCGGCGGTGACCGCTTCTACAATGTTGCGCACGTACCCCACCGTACAGTTCACGCGGTAAATCAGTTCCATAATTAAAACCGCCACAATGCTGCCATCGAGAAAAAAAGCTACGGCGAGGCCAGTCGTTGTGTAGTGTTGAAGGATTTTCTTGTCGTCGTCGTCGTCGTCGTCCGCCGGCTCCCGGAAGCGGGATAAAGTTGATTAAAGGAACCATTTTTATTTCACCTTGCTAGTCGGGTTGGCGTGGTTCCTGGAAGAAACATGTACTCGTTCCGTGGGCTATGCCGGGTCCGGGTTATGAATTTCTATTCTTTTTACCTTCCCGACACGAATGATTAGGGAGACTGGCGTGCCGGTGCTTTGGGTTGTTATTACTCGGACCACTCAAGTAACGTCATCGGACTCGCCTGTTACTGCGGACACGACCGTGCTGTGCCCGTGGCTCTAACCTTGACATCCCTCTGATTTGTTGGAATTCGTGTTAAACCATCGCGACAACGAGCCGGGACATTTGAGACAGGAAAATAGATGTCCACCGTCGGTCCCCGGGCAGGGAGCTGGGAATTACAACACTAGCGGAGCATGCTATCGTCGTGCCGTTAGGTTATTGGTCACGGAGGGCTGTGGATTACTATTCGCCAGGACTCGTGTATCGTGTCACCCCGGGGCACGCGAAACTTTATCCCTGATTCGGTTAGCGATAAACCCGATGCATGGAGGCAACATTAAGCTAAATAAATACAAAAGTGGGTCAGTTTTTTAAACTTTATCACTATTTTATGTGTATCAACTGCACAGCTTCAGGAATAAGTTTTGTGTGCTTCTGCTTAGAGGGTAGCTCTTCCACCCCTGTGAGTTCGGGTGCCCTTCCCTCGTTGACCAAAACTAATCATGAAATTTTCAATCACTTCGAAAAAGCAATTATGAGGCAGCTCCATTGATCAGCGAATGGTCACATCCGAGTTTGGCCGGACTCGGACAATCGACGGCCCGTGATTGGCCGTGAGAACAGTCGACAGGCAGTCGATACGAACCCCAATTGGCGTAGGCGTAAGCCAATGCTCGGATTTATAATCGATACCAACTTCCTGGATGCTGCACCGTGCCGTACGCCTGATGCTAAACATTTAATGGCGCCGCATAATTCATATGCATATACGCCGCACCCCCCCTCCCAAACCGATCCTCTCCGCGGTGTATGCTGGTTGATGGGCTCCACCTAAACCACCCGCCAGCCGCATGTCAACAGCAGCGGTAACTTTCCCAGAAAGAGCAGAGCAGCGGGGAGCTGGCTGCCGTAGAGGTGTCGATACACCGGAAAGGCCCTTGGCCCCAACCCAAGTTGCTATGGAACCGGAAACGCAAATTATTATTGTGGTCAGTCGGTCGATTGTTGTGGAAGTCGGGTGAGTCACCGCAGCCCACCGCAGGCCAGTGAAGTACGCCTTCGGCAGCAATAGAATGTAAATGTTGATTTTCGCTCGCTTAGGGGATCGGAGTAATCGATTGATGTCCGAAGCGTTGACTAATCGATCGGCAAGCCAAACAAAGGTTGAAACACCTGGAAGCAGAGCACTACGTGTGTCTCGACCGTCCGGTGGCGCATTCTTCGACCGGGCAACATGACCACGAAGCCTGGAGTCCTGTTTGCTACCCCATTACCATCAGCCATCCGATGGACCGGAAAATGATTGGCGATGGGTGTGTAATACGATCCATACTGGTGCACCTATTAGTGCATATTGGTATGCGTCAGTATAGAACAAAAATGATGTGAGTTAGGCAAAAGAAACCAACTTTCCAAGCTAAGGTCGAGTGAGATGCAATGGTGAGATGAGTATATGCTCATCGTGAAAGCTCACACTCATTAGCTGATAAGGACGGTATTGATCAAAGCCTTCTTCAATTATTTGGAGAGAGTCTGTTGAAATGACAATTTCTATAACATTTTCAATAAAGTTGACATTGACTTAAATTCCAATCTTATCTTAACTCCGTTTGACCGTTTTTGGTCCCTAATAAAATATTTAATTAACATCGAAATAGAGCAAACCTGTTGTACTGTAATGATATGGCCAGATCAATCTGTTGCTCAAATCAGCAGACCTTGTTCTTGTCAAGTCGATTAACTAGTTGGAACTTTAGAAAAAAATAACATATTTTTCCTCTGTTGACTAATTCCTGATGCTACTTTTCAAGTAAGAAGCGCCTGTTCCACTCTTGGTATTGATCCACAAACAAGTCGCATCGGTCTTCGCATGCGTCATAATTAGCAGCACAAGTTGGGCCAAGATTTCGCGCCCACGAACGGCCATTAGACCTGTACAGAGTTGAGTTCCGCCGAGACGACCTTACGCCAGCTCTCTCTCTCACGCTTATCATCAGGGTACAATAAATTATCTTAATCAGGACGAAGGTTGTATAGGGCGAGAGTTGTGCTCATAAAAAGCACATTCGCGCGCTGGTCAATCTTTCGCAGTGCAGTACTGATGCCTGCCATCTGGACCACGGCGATGGTGAGTGATGGAGTGATAAAAACGAAAAGTTCACGGGCCTCCTTCGTCGAAACCATCGACACCAGGAAGTTCCGCCCAGACGCTCACAATGGCCGCGTGGTGGGCAAAATCACGCAACTCACCCACGTTAATGAGCAATTGGCGTTTAATGGGCTGAGAATCTCCTGCAGGCGCCATTTTAACGGCTTTCGCGATCCAATCGCCGGCAAACGAATTCTGCAATTCACTGGCATAGTCCTAGGCCTAGGTTGAGTTCCCTTTAAAGCTGTCTCCTCGAGGGCCGTTGCTCAAGTTCAGACGTCCAACACTTTTTGACGAGCGAAGTATAGAAAGGTTGCACTTCAGCCCACATTCTCTGCATTCCTCGGCGCACCGGACTTTCACCGGAGCTTAAGGTCGACCCAGCCACCGGCGCCGCCACCGGCCCCACCATCCAACGCGAGGGGCACATTTTCGCACGGCGCAACGATAATGAATTTATTGCACACCCTACGCGCTGTGACTTTATATTGCGCTAGGCGGCGCTTTTGGCTGGGTGGACTTGGAAAGAAACCATCACCTTCCTTCGCCTCCCACAACCGGGCTCGGCTTCAGCGCGGCTTCCCCGTATTCGGGTCATAATTGCATTGCGCAAAAGGAAATGGCCAAGAGCAAGGCTTAGTGCCATAATGTGGAGCAATCTGTTAGACCATTGTACTGGTCCCCGGCAGCAGCGGGGACAGAAGTGGACTTCTTTCACCAGCGGACTGTCAACCGGGGTCACTGAACCGAGGGCTTTCGAAATCCTCTTCGGCGTGGCTGTCATAATGGCAGCCGCCGTAAAGGTACGTCGCCGAACCGAAGGACCTTCCGATGAAGTGACGCCGCCGTATGGTCTCCGAATGGCTCCTGGGGCTTGTGTGGTGGGCTTTTTCTTAATGCTGTTCATCTTAATGGTTGCCTTTCGAAGAGGGACGCTAGAAAGGATCCGAGCCAAAAGCCCACAAAAGCGGCACAGTTGTCGGTGGACCGGGGCAAACACTGTGTGGATCTCAGTGGATGCATTGTGACCACAATACGGCCACCCATTGGCTGGCGTTATCCTTCTGCCACCACGACAAATAACGTCCGCCGGACACACGCCCCCGGGACTGGCTGTTACTGAGCAGAGTTTGCTGCGTTTTCCCGATTACAGCCCATGCCGGATGCCAGACCCATTGTCGATGGGGTGGCCCCGGCAAGGGTCGTCTGAAAAGTTACAATCAAAGGACCAATTTTAAGGCTGCAGCGTACGAGCGTTTGATGGAGGTGGATTTTGTGACCTTTGGAGGGTTCTCCGTTTCTTTTTTCGAGCGGTCAAATTTCACCACCCGGGGGGAGACATTTTATTGTTTGGAGGAATGATTTTGCACTCCACCGCAAAACGTGGTAGGGTTTTTGGGGTCTCTTCGAATTTAATAAGCATAGTTCCGGCGACCGTGTGGTATATTGACACGAAGGCACGTATGTTTCTAGGCTTCCCTCCGGCGCATAGGATTGAGTTCGGCACTCGAGCGGTGCATTGCCAGCGGAGGTCCTTCACACCGTTTTACCCGGGGCCGAAGGACTGTTGGGCTTTTGTTTCCAACAAAACTATGCACAAACAAGCACAGCTGTTGTATGCCCGCGTGTGTATGTCTGTGAACGAACACAATAATAATCCCTACGGCGGTTTCGACATACCTATGCTCGGTATTGTCGCAGGCTGTGCTTTGATGAATTGGTGTCCCGTGAGAGGGGCCACACTAGGGCCGAAGTTCGGAGTGTATCCGTGCATTGACCCCATTGCTGCCATTCTGTGTCTTTCGCTCGTTTCTCCACGTCTCACATCGTTGTCTAATTGAAGCGCAACCGAAGTGTGTTTCTATTGTTCTGTCACGAGTTAAAGGTTCTATCAACCTACGGGAGCAGGAGCTTCTAGAAAGTTCTCATGGACATGACTTCTTCTCGCAGATGTTTCCTACATTCCAACAGTTGTCTAGTCACTAACCCTCACTCGTACAACATTTTGTCTGAACTTTTTAGAAATCATCTTCAGTTCCTGTAAATTTTACTAAACTTGGTTATAATGCAAAATGGGAACAGCTCTTGGAACAAAAAAAATTACAAACAATAAAATGCTGTTTCTGTAAAGGCAACGCAAAGGGCAAAGGGAAACATAGACAGGCTATAAAATCATACATCATACATCATTTTTTTAATAATATAAACATACCTTATGTCTCTTGAACCTTAATTCAGCTTGAAGTTTGGAGTGGGTGTAGTTTGCGAAAGGACTTTCCATTGCGTATGCAATTGCCTTACATAAAAACTCCTATTTAAAGAATTTAACATATTTATGATTTAACTTTTCAAAGGATAAATAGAAATTTCACTGCTCCAATTTATGAACTGTATAATCGTACGACAAAGTGTCACACTTTTGCCGGACAGATAGCGTAAATAAAGCCAACGAGTTAATGACCATCTCCCAAAGCCTACGCCAACGCAACTGTCTGCAAAGCACTGCGTTCAAGGTTTGTCTCAATTTCGTGCGGCGCACTTTAGACGATGCGGATCCTCAGCCCTGTGTCGTAAACTGGTCTGGTTTATTGTATTGTTGCGTGTCACAAGCATTGGGTGCTACGGCTACTGGTGACGGTTGGCCCAATGCAGGTGTCCAACAATGTCCGTGATAATCGTCAACTGCCTCTGGTGGAATTATCTGATTAGCGAGTTTATTCAGGTTTATTTACACCCGACAGGAAGGACGTTAACTTTTCACACCGTTCTGTGACGTATCTATTCGAGTGCCTGAAAACGGGGCTTTCAACCATAAAACAAGAACCAAGGTTTTGGGGCTCTCGAAACGTCCGCAAAGTGGATGATTAGTAACACCATAATGGCGGAGTGGCGCACCAAGCAAACCTTGGGAAAATGTGTTCAAATGAAGTATAGCAGCAGTACCCGAGGGTAGCTCTCTACTCGGCACCTGAGCCACACGACGGAAGAAGTTCGTCTGTTGGGCCAGACAAGAAAAAAAATCGCCAGACGTAAAACCGTTCACCTGTATTTCTATCTCTCCGTCAGTGTGTGTGAGGGCATGTAATCGCGTGAATGGCGCGGTCTGTCTAATTGAAGTTAATTATTTTTGCGTCTCTCAAGTCAAGAGCACGAGGTGAGCATAGCGCACTGTCCCCGTGTTTTTTTTTGCTCTCCGACGAATCCTCCACGTCAATCTATCGAAAAACTGGATGTAAAGCAGCAGGAACATCCGGAACCGGGCGACTGGTATGTGAACAGCCACCACCAAGAGCGAGCTAATTGTCAGTAATCCAAAATGGATCATCATTAGCAGCAGCAGCAGCAGCAACAGCAGTCATTATCGTGGAAGCGTTCCCAGGATACGACCGACTCTCGCGCGTCAGCCTCTTGGCCGGCACGTGTACCCATTTCTGGGATCTTTTGTGTACAACTACACACACCCTAACGATTGTTTCGTGTAGAGAAAGTTTAGAAAGCACATAAAACCCGTGGAAGGACTTTGGCTCAACAGACAACAGAGCCTGGTATTTGACAGAGGTAAAGCAGCTTTGCGCCAAGCCTGGGCGGTGTCACCTGTATCCGACCTCCTTTTGGAGCGCCGCAACCGTTGGGCCAGCCGGAACCCAACCGAGGCCTCCGTCCATAGGCACAACTTTGCCCATGGTTTTCAATGGCAGGATAATTGAATACAAAAGGAGGAAGTCATCGGGATCTCTCTCTTTCACACACACACACACACACCGATAAGAGCTGTAGCCTAATTATACTAATTCCGTGCCGCGATTACCCGAGCGCGTCACGTTGGGTTTAAGAGGTTGAATAATGTGTGGACCTGAAAGCGGCTAAGTAGTCTTGGAGGTGTATTAGTAATAGTCTGGGGAACGATAAGTAGTAACGATGGCACATAAGTAGAGCAGAGAGTAAATTTCGCACAATTTATAAAACCATTAATGTTGCAATCGTAAGTTAAGTTTTCGATTAGTATCTGTATTGTAGGATTGTTGTAGGATTGTAGCATTGGAAAGTATTTTTACAAAATCAAAAAAATTTACTCAATATCAATTTGGGGTTTTTTTTCGAATTAACAAATGAAATTTAAACAGATCAGAGCGAAAAATACAAAAGGATTTCTATGCTCCATCGATGACAAGCACGAATGTTCCCGATTGGCGTGGTTCTAAAATTAAAATAAATTTGATAATTGTTGGCTTGTTCACTTATTTATTGTTCGAGCTGCAAATTAGCTCATAAACTTAGTAAAATGCAAGAGTTCTTTTGCTGGTAATTTACATGCAAAAGATGCTTCCTAAAATTTAACATTTAAGCCATGCCAGAGCATAATGTTGAGGGGAGTTCGAGCGCCACTAAAAACGCCGCGCAGAACGCATGCAGAAGCATAACTTGTGCGTCGCGAAAGCTTACCCTCGGTTGGCCAGCTGTTCGGGGAATCGCGCCACGCCGGAGGCTCCTCTTCTGTGTGATGACGAATAAATCGTGACTCATTAAAACCCCAACAGACTGCGGAGTTTCCAATCCCGACGCACCAGCGGCCCCAAAACGCATTCGAAGCCACATGGCAACGTCCGTTCGCGGCCATAAAATAGCCGTTCCGTGAGATTGGCCCAATTTGGGCCCCACCAGCGGTTCTAGGTTTACGTTTCGCGATTCTCTGACTTTGTAAACAGCGTCAGGATTTAGTACCTGGCGCCTCCTGCAGGAGTGAACCGCTGCTTTCGGTGGAGCGATCCAAGAAATCAACAGTGAAATTCGTGGGAGCCGAAAACGTGGAGAAACCGCGCGCTCGGCCGACGCGCAAATTGATTTCTTCCCCGAGGCACCGCATAACGCACGGTAAATCACGGCGTTTGCTGCCGTTGCTTGCAGGATGCAAGCTATGCCGACGGGAACCGGTGAGCGCCTAATCCTGGCGCGTAGCCCGGTGCGGTCCCCGAGGCCCCAGTGATTAACATGTCGTCGACATCGTTTGTCTCTCGAGCCGGTGTTTTGAAAATCCGGTTTAATTATGTTTCCACGTGCGCTTGCCACGTTGCCGTGCTGCAGCACGGCAGGCTGTTTATGATTTGATTGTGGGCTGCACCGGAGTCCTTTTCACCGGCTCGCGATCTTTCCGGGTACACCGCCCCCACACACCCTCCCCCGGTGGGGGTTTAACGATGCTGGGTCGTAAGGTGCAGCTTTTATGGTGGCGCATACGCATTCCGCAAGGACACGAGCTCCACACAAAGCCTGTCACTGGTACCGGAGCACGGCTTTTCACACAACCACTTGACATGTGGTGCCGTAGACGATGACACCGAGCGCGGTGACACGCACACAAAGAAGATCACATGGCACCTGGGTGAGGACAAGGACCTTTATGCTGGCTGGCTGGCTGGCCGGTTCGGGGCTGCACACAGAAACAGAGGCAAAAATGCAATCAAAAACCCCCGAAACGGGATGGGGATAAAGAAAAGCGAAAAACAGGGACGAGTTATGAAAAATTGAGCAACCAGCCAACCATCGACAAAGAGCCTCGGAGACATCGGGGGACATCGGTATCGGGTTTTATGGTGTAGTCCTTTATTTTCCTTGCCGTGTGCTTTCCCTCGGCACACAGCGCCGGAAGCTACGGAGCCTGCCGGTGACAGGTGATGGATGCTTGTAAAATAAGACAGAATTCTATTTTGTGAATGTTTATTTAACGCCTCCCGCTGTGACACGAGTTGGTGGGTCCGTGAGCCTGTGACTGGCTGTTGCTCTGCCCGTCGTCGCTGCGGATAAAGCTTACACGAACCGGTGGCAAATGATAGGAATTTTCTGCTAAACGATAAAAAGTGACACGATAATGTGGTTTGGTTTACGGCTCGGAGTCCATTATTTTGTCTTAATAATGGTTTAATATTGCCCGAGCTGGATTGGCCTTAGACAAGTGCCACAAGGTTTTACAACAGTGAAGTTTGTTTTTTACGGAATTCGAAACTATTGCAAATAAAAATAAATGAATTTATTGATGAAATAGTTTTACTTAGTGAGTTGGTGCAATACGTGAAGTGATTAATTATTCACATTGCAACGACAGCTCCGATTACTATTTAGCCAAATATTACCCAAATGATAAAGCCCTTGTTTATCGTTCCATTTGTATATTTGTAACATTTTCTCGGTTTAAGAGGTGTTACAGCATCCAGCAACAAAGGAAGAAATTATTTACTGAATGGATAAAAGTAAGCTCACTTTGAAATAATCTTTGGAAGAAAAAATGGCACAGGTCCCTACCACAATCGATCGACTCTGACAGCTGGTTGAAGTTTGGAATCGAACTAATTTACGACGTTGACAAGAATCTACCTTTACAAATACGAACTCAACGACTAATTGCACTTGTAGGCAACACTTTTCACTTTTCCGACTAATTTGTTGGCGGTCGAAACTAGCAAGCCTACTGTTATATTAATGCCTTCATTAGTGTTGCTTCCTTATCATGCAGATCAATTTTCAACTAGGATTTTGACAAACTTTTGTGCTGTCCAATCAGCAGATCCGTTCCTAATTTAGCCAGCTGCGCAACCGTCAGCAATCATACGAGTGGTTCAATTTTCTCACCCTAAGTTTCCGATCTCTACCCAATATCGAACTATGCGTAGTAGAACCGATGGCTTACTTTGATTTAACTACCAACACAGAGCATGCTGTGGTGCGAAAGCTGCTGGCGAAAAGTTTTTGGTAGCGAAAATCGATTGTTTCACTTACAGGTTGCGTCCGAATGTAGTCCGAACTGAGCGGACCGGAAGAGTTGCAATTTTAATGTAATTATCCAACTTTAACCTCACTCAACTTTTGCCGCCAATCGTCCAGATGGAAAGAGAGCTCTGTTCGATGGCGGCGCCCAAACTCGGCCTTCGCCTCGTTAAGGCCGTGGCTAACTCCGATTCGAACCTAGTGTGGCAGGCCCGACCGCTAGTCTGCCAAAGCTCAGCGCGATAATTGATGAAATATGTAGGTTTGCTTACAGTTGGTGCCTGACCGCATCAGCAACCGATAGGGGCAGCAGTATCAGGATAGCGATTTTCCGTGATATCGCGGCTGACCTGGGACAGACAAGGCCAAAGGACTGGCTTGTGCTGGTGTAAATTTGTGACGGTGGCATAGTTTGTTGAACTGTGTGTGAAATACCCTCCAAACCACACTGACGGGGTGCGGTTCCGGCGTACGGTCAGACCGGAATCAGATTTTGGACCCATTCGTTCCCGGGGGCCGCCTGGTTGTTTAAGGGTACGATGGTTGACGGGGTAAATTGCATTTACTGCTACCCAGACTGAAAGATTTATTTTACTCTCAACCAAACGACCTTAAATAAATTCGAGTTAACTCTTACTTTTCAACGTTTTCAGGTCATCGATTTCGGATTCGAAGTATTGTCTTTAATTTCAACGGAGAGCATTGTTGAGTTATTCATTATGCAAATATTGTTTGCAATAAGTATTATCAAGAAATGATCTAAAAAAAATAATATTTTATGTAAATTCTATTTTCGCTTCATCTGAACAGCTATCGATGCCACTGTTGTGTCCAGATGCAGGACATAGCGTCCATTCATTTCAAAAGAAATTTGGACAAACATTCGGCAATCGAAAGGACATGAATTAGGCATTGCGATTCGTGTCGTCCCACCCCAACTCTTTCCCGCAAAGGACTAAGGGAAATCATGAAAACTCTCACGAATTGGTACGATAAACCAAAATAATGTGTCTATTTGCAGACCAAATAGTCAAACCGGGTTTACCATAGGCCCTGGTGTCCCCGTTGACTTCTTGCCGTTTTCGAGCGGGCACGGATGTCTATGAGTCTGGGTCACGTACGGGTCACGGGTGACGGCAGTTTTGTAGACGTGGCGTCTGGGTTGAAGACTTTACTCGTAAAATTCACTGTTGACCGTCTGCGTAAACATAAAAAGTTGATTGCATAACACGCCGGACCCGGGACGTGTCGGTGCGCTTGACATTCGGTCCTGACTTTACGTGGGCCGCTTACATCCTGGGTGGTAACCGACAGCTTCGATGGTGCTCCAAACGCAGACTTGCATTCACATCAATAAATCCACACTTTTGTCGAGCATTGATTCCAATTGGCCCAACATCTGTGCCAGCATTTTATGGCAGGCTCTAGTAGCCGGAAAGGTGGAAAGTCTTCCCATTGGACCAAACCTTTTGCTACCGTGCCATGCATTTCCATATCCGGCGAGACCACTGCAATGCTGTCGGTCTCACTAAGCGTTCCAGATTGGAGGACGAGTGTTGCTAAATGTGACTAAGGTACGATCGCATTCGGTTATGTTGGGGTTCGATCTGACAGACACCAAACTGATTGATAGAAGAAAGAAATGTCAACATTCGTAGCTCATGTTTCGCTCATACGACATTCTAACTGTAGGGCCTCAATTGCAAATTCAGAACAGCACAGGGTCGAAACAAGGCAACTGATGCCCTTCTGGAATACGATACTGCCCAAGTGTCGCCCAAGTAGCCCAAGATGGATACTTTTGTCGCGCCCACGGTAAGCTATTTGTAAGTCAGCGAAAGCCAACCGGCGGAAGCTGACAATCAATCGGGCAATTGGGTTAAGCTTTGTTTCAGGTGTGAATTAAATAATTAATTCTACCTCATTCGTCCTTTGCATCCTTGCGGCATCGGAAGCGGCCGAATGTGTGTGTCGGTGACGAATAACGCGCGGCTGCCGAGTGCTTGTCAGCGTGACAAGTGTATCGATTTTACTCCAAAACGAGGTCACACCGTCAGAAGGATCATCCTGTGTCATGTTATCCCGTTGGATGTAATTTTTGCGTTTGCGTTGGGCTTACATCGTTCATGATAAATTTGGGTTCTTGTTTTTGAACCTTGCTCTGGGCGAATGTAACACGAAAAAGGTTATTAAACATGATTGGAAGAATTGTGAAGAATGTATTTTTTCCCGAAAAGCAAAAAAAGCAGCAGCAGCTATTTTAAATTCCATGAGCCTGAATGAAGTTACAATATCACAATGTTTTAAGCATAACAGCATATAAATAAACCACAAACCATTCTAACTAATAAGTTTATATTTTGTTCCCTGTTCCCTTGTATTTTAATTACAACGCTCAATAAAGAAAACGAAATGAAACATAAAAACGAGCACCAATTTAACTGCAACTGACCATGTATGCACCGCTTATCCGACTCCACGAACGATGCGAAGTAGGTTCTTCCACCTTTTTCCCTCGTTAAACGCTTTTTTACTGCAGCACTGGCCACCCATTTGAGGTTCCCGTTTACGGTTTCCGTGGTCCTGGACCACGGCGATGCGACTGGAAGGCATGAAAGGCCCTGTACGAAGCTACGGGAAAACTTCGAAACCAATTTAAATCAATGACCTGATAAGCCGAAGCCAAACTATGCTGTGTACACTTTTCGAGCAGGAATACTCCCGGTGGCCACCGGATTGTGGTATTAAATGTGCTCGAACGGTTTCGGTTGCCGCCGCCCGGGAGATAGTGGGAAGATTAATGGAACTTTGCGCCTTTCCGGCACGCTGAGAGTCCTAATAGTGTGCCGAATTTTTTGTTTTACCGATCCGATAGATGATCAATTAAACTGCTATGGATGAGGGAGCAGAAAGACGCAGTTCTCAGGAAGGAAAGCGAGAAGTGTTATTCAAAAGTCTGAAGATGGCGTTTATTGCGCTGCTTGCAGCTGCTGATCGATGAGTGCAAGGGAAAGTATTCTTCAATCTGTAGGGATTTCGAGCATATTTTATAATAAATAACTAAATTTCTGCAATAGCCCATCGATGAGGAATACGTTTTTTAATAATCGTACAATTTCGATAATTTAAATAAACAAGTCTATAAACTTCAGTAATAAACTGTAAATCGTTCCTTTCTCATTAACGAAGTCGACACGCATAATGACGAAACAGATTCTGTGCCAGCTTTGCCTCACTTGCGCTGCTGCTAACGAACGAAGTTTTATGGCAACGAAAGTGCATCTCCAGAACCCCGTTATTAGGCTGATTGCAGTTTCACCGCACTTGAGCCATTTGTATCGATTTCCCATGCCTTCATGCGGCAGCCGTAGACTGCAACCTACGGTTGCCCTTCTATTGGTCAACGTTATAATCATCACCTTGCACGGGTCAATCACTGTGTAATCTTCGCCCGACTAATAACATTCTCAATGGTTTCTTGCATTTGTGGTTTTCGATCGTTTTCGAGCGAAGAAGAAGAGGATGTGTATTTTATTTTATTGCTCTACGGTTAGTTCCGCTTAACAATATACTCACTAATTAAGTGCTCACGTTGGGGGCCAATTTGCTGCATTTCGTCGAATCTGGGAAAGTTTTCCGAGCAAATGCGGGCTTTGGCAGTGAATGAGTTTCAATAATTCATTGAGATAAACGAGCAGCACTCCTGTTTTTAATTACAAAAGAGTTCAAAATATGGAGCGCCTCTTGGTATTATGTTTAATATGATCTTTTAGTTCAGCTTTGCTCGTCTTCTCTAAAAGGTCTTAATCTAAACCTGCTGTTCGGCAACATTGACTGTTACAAAACTTACTTCGAAATTCTCGTAGAAACGGTGTAGTATTCCCAGTGCGCACAAAATCAAATCAACCGATTCGAAATTAAATTTAACCACAACGCAGCACAGAACCTCGATCAATCAAATTTAGTAGCGCACGGCGAGCAAACACGTTGCAAGTTTCAAGAACAGAGGAGTGCAGTGAAGCTGCCTCATGTGTTAAACGTAGTTAAATGTGACAACTCAATCTGCAAACACTGTGCCCGATGACGCCGCGTTCCACATCAGTAGCTCGCCATGTGCCGGAACTCGGGATAGAATCCTCGAATCCAGAATGCTCCACGTTGCGATCATCAAACGGGGTGCCGCTCGCAGGCTGCGTGACCATGGGCCAAGAAAGGCCAATTTGTTGACAGCTGATGAAGTGGCTAACCGGTCGGTGAGATTTCCAACAAATACCCATTTGTCACCGGGCAGTACTCCGAGGCGGGTTGTGAGCACGATCTGCCAATCAAAGTCAGCGCTGAGCGGTCGATAATTTCTGTCAGTTCGGAGAGTTGGCGCTTGTTTTGTGGCGTCAGCGAAATGGGACCACTGATTCCTCCGCAGGAAGGAAGGCGTCGAGAAGGGTAGGAGTTTCCATAACTTTACAGTCGACCTAGCATCAGTGTTCCGGATCTGTGACGCGCTTGTCGGTTTGTTATAATCTTTTACGATCAATTTAAAACAGTGACACTCGTCGTCGAAGGAGTTTCTTACTGCATCCTTTGGATCAGATTTTATTCATGGTTTGAAAACGTGAAAGACTTAAACCAAATAATCCGAATCTGTAAATTGTACGAATCCGAATCGTAAAATAACTTTTCCTCCAAAAAGGGACCTGAATTGGACTTCTAAATTGAACCGACGGGGCAAACTGCGTGGCGTAAGATGGATCAAGATAGAGACACAAATAAGGTAAAACAGGCACACGTTGGTGCTCCAGACATGGTTCGCGGTTCCTGATGGCCGGCTTTCGATTCGTAAGCCTCGTTATTGTTTATGGAGCGAGTTACTCATGGCTCGGCGAGCCAGAACAAAGACGGCCGCAGCCAGCGTACGTAAAACAATTTGCTTGCAACACATTTAATTGACCTCAGTTAATTAATCGACTGACCACGCGGTTTGGGCCACGTGAAAGGAACTGTAGATCGTAGGCTGGTTACGAAACGACCTCGAAGCTCGAAGCTCTAACGCGGAACTCGGTTTGGACCACGCGGTTGGTGAGTCATAGTTTCCCCATGTTGATAAAGTTGAGCAGCATTCTGTAAGCGAACCTCCACCTATGTGCACTTTTGGTTAAGCAGTTAAGCCACAAGTGTATTTGTTTTCTTCTTTTTTCTCTCTCGCGTAGAAAAACATTACATCGCAGCCATGTTTTGCCGTAATGCGTGATGTAAAATGGTGTGTCTTTCGCTTGCCGCGCAACATTACCAATCCAAAGCATCGCCAACTCAGAGCCAGCAGCATTGCCTCGGCTGTCGGCTCGAGCGTTTCTCACCAGCCGGTGCTCTTTATTTTTTGTTTTCGGCACCGGCTGCGTAGGAAAGTCGTTTGAAAATCATTACAAATTCTAATGTTGTTGTTTATCGGGAAGCCAGACCGGTGCCAACACCACTGCCGCCATACCTTGATTCCGGTGCAGCGTGAAGAAAATATCAATACATTCCCCCGGTGAGGCACGGGTATCGCCTGCGGAGGTGTTCAGGTGGTGGTGAGCCAGGGGTCCGTGCGAATATATGGTGTACAGTTATGCTTTAAGAAATTCATGAACACCATTCACACATCGTTGTACTGGCGCGCTGTTTAATGAAAAGCGCGAAACCTCACGAAATGACTACACGCAACACATAAAACTGGTTTGGTTTGAAAATACTCTTCGACTTTAGTTGAACCTATCAAATGCAAAATAATATTCTACCGGTCAGTTATAAATAAGAACGGAAATAAGACAAATAAGGAGGAACGACACGAATTTATCGCTGAAAGGGTAAAAATACTTTTCACCTTTTCTTTCACTTTCACTCTCTCGCTAGGCGTGCATTCTAATGACTTCATTATGGAGCGTTATAATCCTGGGGCCAAAAGGATGCGACATCTTTTCGGACCTTCGAAAAATGAAATTAGATTTTGTGGCCGTTGGCAAAATAGAAACCACGTTGTTGATTGCCTTCAAGGCGCACTGGTGAGCAGGAACGACACAACTCACGCCTCAAGCTTATAGTTCGGTACCGACGTATCATTTAAACATAGTATCAAATCCATCTTAACTACCTGTTGCCACTTGGAGGCCTATCAGGTGACTACAAAACTAAAATCCCGGACAAGTACACTCGTTAGTTGATCATATCCGGTTCGCATTTTTCAGCTCGTGTACTCAAAACACCACCTAACAATGATCAAACGCGACAGGAAAAGTGGAACCAGCCGATCAATCCTTGACGAGCTTAGTTGTTTTTCCTTCCGAACACTATTTACGATGGCCCCTCACCCGGGCTATGTTTGCGTGACCGTTTTGGGATGGCCAACGATATAAGGATCCACTTTCAGACATTTGCCATGGTCACCGCCTTCAGACGGGCACGGCACTATGGTGGCACCCAGGATGAATTGAGCATGAAACAACCACTCCGTGGCTCCGTGACACATGGAAATATTAATAAACGAAGAGCAGGCGTTTTTTAGGAAACACTGAACATTGAATGCACGCAAAAGACCCGAGCGCCACGGACCTTCGACCAGCGCTGGCTATACGAAGGACGGACGAGCACCGTTTTTCGCTCATTCGACTTCGACTTATGACCACGGTGAGGTAGACGAAATTTATTGATTCGATTGCCGTAACTCATCGTGCTTGAAATTAGGCGTCCATCGAAGGCCCACGGTGTTTGGCCCAGGGCGACAATTTGTCAAAGGTACGAATACAAGTTTGATGGCTCTGATCGATTCTCTGATGTAATTGTTCTATTTTTTCATTTTAACAGTTTTTTCAGTTTTAAGATAAAATATGCGCAGACTTACTTGCAGTGATTGTAGAAATATTTGAATACTTATTCATTTTTCTTTCGCAAAACTAATGCATCATAATCATTTTGTATCATCAAATCTTTCCTATGATTGAACAGTTTCTACTGTCAAACTTGTGTACCAAAACTCTGCCCGCCCTCTGACTAAAGCAATTTCGGGAGATGCAAATCGGCACCCATAACAAGGTCACGAAGTTTCTTACATCCTCCACTAGAACTGGTAGGGCGCTGGTTCCGGTTCCCCCGGGAGGGTTCCTTCGTGGTTCATCGTAACCCCGTGCATGGTGTAATTTAAATTTACTGCCCGAAGTTATGACAGGTTTGATGGGTTTAATGTGTTTCATTATCGCCTACACGTAACGGAATCCATTTGCATCTCATTGGCCAAAGATTCTCTCGCTCTACCTTTGTTGGGTACCCTCGTGGAGTTGCGTGGAGTTGTTCCCGTTCAGAGTTTGCTTTCATCCGTTCAATAAATGTCGAATGATGTATTTAATGAGTAGCGTACAAGTGAAGTTGATGTAATTTTATGCTTTGAAGGTTGACTCCACCAGTCACTAAGCACTGACATAGCGCTGACGTTAACATATTGTGACAAGCCGACATAGTAAATCCGAGTGCGGGGATGAAATAACAATGAAACGTTGTTTTTTGGTTTCCAATTCTCCGATAATCGACCGACAACGCTGGGTGGCGCTATCGAACTGGTGCTTTCTGCACCGGACTGACGACTGATTATTAATGTTTCTTCGGTCGCCTATCGAAGTGACTGGCCCTTTATATCGATGAATCACACCACACCCGGGTTCCCGGAAGCAACGGGATAATTTTCCATTCCCAATCAAAAAGCCACACACAAACACAGTATCCGGTAGTTGACCTGCCGAAACATCCAGAACACAGCAGGACCCTAATGACGGTGCAATAAATGGAAGGACGCAAAAGCGCTTCCGCTGAATTGAAGGCAGAAATCATTTACGGCCGGCCGGCAGGGCGCGACGAAACGAGGATCGTTTCGCGTGGAAAATTGGAGGTTTCCTTCTGAGTTGCTCACTCGCACTGTCCAGGAGAGTGAGCTCCCAATTTGAAATGGGTCCAGGCGTGCAAAGCAGTTTTTAGTTTTAATTTCATTCCCATGACTTTCGCCTGCTGCCCAAAACTGCTCCTGCAGAGTGAACGGTTTTCTCCAGCATAAACGAAAACATTTAATGCTTTCATCGGACGCTCCGGACGACGGTGAGGACGATGACGATATCGCCCGAGCCCCGCTACTGATACTGTTGATGATAAGCTAGATTTAGGAGCCATTTGAAGTCTGATTTCAAACCCCTTACCAAAAGGGTCCAAAGGGAACTTCCTTTCGTTGCGTCGACGAGAAACGATGCATAATTAGTTCATTTCTCGTGCCCTAATGGTGTGTCCCTAAGGACTATAAATTGAAATTCTTTGAATCACTGCGTGGGCACTGATTTTTCAGCTTCGTCCTTTGAAGTTCACACGACGATGCCTGCGTTCTAATTGCGCTGAAAGCACTGTACTGTTCGTGCGGTGATTGCAAGGACACATCGTTTCGAGCTCGTCTCACGGAGGGCACACTGCCACCCATACATCAGGCTTTCCGACACCCCGCTACAACGGGGACGAACATTTATCACACCTCAACACGCGCGCGCATCCTGAAAAGAGTTCATTAGAAGCGGGTCTGTGCGGCCGTTAATCGACGTGCTTCATCAATTCACCATTTGGCGAAAACTTAGAATTTATGAAGGTGCGTTTCGGAGCGCGAAAAAAGCAGGGAGAACGGGTCGTTACACCAATCTGAAAACAATAACTATATATTACTCTCTCTTACGCCGTCCTCTCGGGGTTCGATCACGTGATTCACGATTGTGCGAAACAAGATTTGTGGCCTACAATTTAACCCATTATGCTGGATCTGGGTTGCGGTAGAATGGTTTCAAGATAAACAGGGAAGAATCAGGACTCAAATTGCCTCATTATGGTTGGTTATCTAAAGTTCGGCGGGGTTTAAGACAATCGTTTCTTTTCTTCGGAACGGCACTTTAAAATGGGTTGAAAAAGAGACCGTGGTCCCGTCGTGATTAAAATTTTAACTGAAAGCGGTTTCAGGTGTTAATATACCGATTTCATAATTGATGCTTCGAAAAGCATAAGCAAAGTTTGATTTCTTGCACAGCTCGTTTTCAAACAATGACTACTATCAACAGAATAGATTCATTTTATTTAGAAACTTTCGACGGACCCTTGGTCCGTGTTTTATGTAAATGCTCTAAAATGTACGTCAAAAATCGTGTGGTTTGGTTTCTGTATCTTAAATAAGGCCTTGGCAACATGGTTTTGTTGCTAATTAAAAAAACATTCTTTCTGCACAATGTTTATTTTATCGAAAGGTTTTTGAACAATTGTACGTCAATTTTGAGGAAACGAAAAAGTTTCTTAAACCATCCACGCTGGTTGTGTGGGAGTCGGCCTTCGCGGTAGAAGACGCTCCACGAGACGCTCGTTTTGACCTCGCCCAACATTCACTTTTGAACAGCAACCCGAACCATGTTACGGGTCTAATAAATGCTAACACTGGCACGTAATCATTCTTTGCGATAACGATCTCATATTTCTTCGCACCAACAAGCGGCACCACTTCGGATTCCACGAGCCGTCGCCATCTTGAGGGCTCGAGGACTGGAAAATATAACGCTCGAGCACCAGCGGCTCCATGACCGTCGACGCCGTCGTCGTCGTCATTTATATGCTCGAAGCAAATTGAGAAAAATAACACTCACTTAAAAACTCACGACGGCCCACGTGAAGAACAGAGACGAGTGTGGACTCATCATGGTTGGTCGCCAGGGCAGGACAGTTTGCAGATAACGCTCACTGTGCAGTCGCTGAAGGGCTGCGGGTGAGTCAATGTTGTCACCCTCCTGATCTCTGGTGGGCTTGGGATCACAGGCTAGGCATGTCCTCGACTGCGGCTAAAGAGGCACCTTTTTTCTCGTGGCAAAAAAGCAGCAAAACGATGCTTGATTGTGTGTGTACTACGATCGCAAGAAGCACGATTTGTAAGCTCTATATTTTCATCGCACCTGTCCCACAACGTTTGCCTTTTCATTCCTTATAGTTTGGAACATTACGACACATTGACTGCTATAATTTTATGGTTTCCTAAGAACGTACAAACCCAGACTGAGCACACTTCATCTCCAGCATAGTTGGGGATGTTTCGAATTTATTGAAATTCTTAACTCGTCCCGAATTCCTTCCGGTTACGGGCTCTATAATGAAATCTCGACCCTATGTCGCACACTTCTAGGAGAAAAAGGAGATCGAAGCAACACTACTTCGTCCCTGCTTTCGCTGCGAAGTAACTCACACACGAGGAATGCAAACAAAACTTAGTTACGATTTCGCACACGTCGCTCCGGAGTGTGGTTTAAAGCAATTTCATCCGAAAACCCCCGCCCAATGTAAAACGCACCACGAAGCGCAGTCTATTCCTCAGCGCCAGGAAGCCGCTTACAGCTGTGTTTTATGGGGTTCTTCAGAGCATCTTCCGTAACGTTCTCATCGTAGTGTGCGGGGAAAATTAATGAATTACAACCAAGTGTGCGTAATGAGCTTAAGCTACATTTGCATTTGCAAGACTCTGGGACGCTACATCCAAACTAATTTCATCACCAATGGCCTACGGATACGGTTGCAGCTTTTCGAGCTTTCGAAGGGTCTCGAGGGACAGTTCAACGTAATGGTAAGAAATACGTAAGCAATTAAGGCTCTCCGTTATGCAGCATAATGATACACTGGCAAGATAATATACCAAAACCATCATAGTCAATGACCTATAAGTGCATTGGGAAAGCGGTGCTGTGCTTTAATGTGGCACCGTATATTTATTTTTCTCTACCATAAATTAGAAACGCTAATGTGTGGTTGTGTGCAAAAGTGCAGTATTTTTAATGAGCTTTTCTATGGCCTCCATGAAATTGGGGCACTAATGCGTCAAAAGTTGCGCTGCTTAAAACAAGAAAGTTATGGAAAGTTGTGAGGGTGCAATTTAACGATTAAAGAATTTCCCGAGACATATCAGCTACGTCTTAGATCCTTGAGCATTAACAGCATTTTGGAGTTCTTTCAAAGTGCAGCCCATTTACAAGCGAATTAAACAACCATCATCAACGATTTAAACCACTGTCGCTAATAATTTTGCAAATTGACAAGTTGGTTGGTTCAAGCTACAAAGTTTTACTAAATCATCCATTATTCTCCACTACAGCCATTATTTCCGGATGTTGTTTTCTCAGTTTCTTTTCATGTACACTTTGTGACGGTTAAGTCTAAGCCAAAGCGCAGATAATGACGTTACGTCCCTCGCATCAGATCGTTGGCTAATCCAATGTAGCTGAAAAAAGGATGAATGAATACATGATCCGTGAAGATCAAATGCATTTGTATAATCCCTGGAATCGGGGATTGCATCACGAAAGTATCTGCTATTGCAAAGATTTGTGTTGTTTAACTATAAAAGTTGCTGTCTGAGAATAATGTGTGTATTACAAGATATTCTTTGTCCAAAACTGTCAGAAAATTGCAGTTCTATTAAAAAAAACGAAAAAGACTCGGTCCACCATCCGAGAATGCACACTCTTGGTGGACACATTTTTCTTCATTACCTTTCTACACGGTGGTGAAAGTTACGAAAGGTATTTGCTAAAAAAAAAAACGGCATTCAACCAAACGTAGCCATTATTTTCCCACAGCCAACAAATGCTGCAGCAAAGAAAAGTGGCAACAGGATCATGTGTGGAACTTTTCCAACTAGATTTCATCGGATGCACAAAGAACCGTTTCCTTGCGCTTAGGATTAAGCTTTCGGGCGGTACGTTTTTACCACACATTTCAAACTCCGAAGCCCGAAAACGTGTTCCAACCAGAGCAGGGATTTGTTTTCAGACGCTTGATTGATATAATCTTGAATGGACTCGAACTGGCAGGGGCCACAAGATGTCGGAATGGAGCCTCACGGAACCGGCGAACGGAGACGTATCGTTTGTGCAAGTATTTCGGTGCACGTGCGTGTCCAGGATCTGCTCAAATCGTACTGGATATTGTTTCCTTTTTTGTTTTGGAGCCATTTTGTGCTCCTGGCATACGCTACTTTGCAGAAGCAACTCAATCCAGGATCAAACATTACGTGTGCCCCAGAACCTCCGGAGGGCTGACACCCCCAAAGGATCCACGTTGACAGGATCAGAGGTGAGACATGGAGAGTGCCAAACTCTTGCTTGGTTTGATTAAATTGAATCAGCACCGAAGCTGTCTGCAAAAGCAATAACGAACTGCTGTATCCAGTGCAAGTGGCCTGCAGGTTTGGCCAGTCGGATTGAGTTTACACACGTCAGTCAATAAAAACCAAAATGTTTGTTCTCCACGGGCTCGGGGCAACATGCAATGTGCCTGGCAGGGAAGAATTTACATCGAACTGAACATACAATTAACATTGCGCTGTGCGCTGGATGGTACGATAGACTGAGATCCACTCATCATCCCTGATCGTTCATAATGACCACTTTTGTTCTATATTTTCATGTAACGATAGAACATTGAAATCAACAGCATTATTATGATTTCTTTAACATGCTGGGCTAAGACCCCCTACTTCGCACTCCTGTTTGAATAGCTCAAAATGCTATCCAACTAGTTGCAGCATGCTGGTAACATTTAAAGCATTCTGTGCATTCCATTCTGAACTTAGACACTATTTTAGACACGTTAACAAGGATGCCCATTTTGACATCCACAACTGCAGATCGTGTAAACAGTTTTCGCACACTTACGCTTATTTTAAATTCTATCATGGGAAATCAAATCCAGCCTGGTGTGTCTAGGCTCGTATTTCCAAAAAAAACCACTACGTTCTGTTCTTCCGTCTGTAGAATGCATAGGATGGGAGGAAAAAAGGACCCAAGCGATGCTTTTGAGGCCTTTACAAAATTGCAATCGAAGAATGAATTTTTCAACGGTCCAAATGGGTTGGGTTTTTTTCTTTCCCGTTGGCAGAGCTCTGTTGGATCGAACTACGGTTTGAAGTACGACTCGGACTGTAAATTGCTTTTACACTGGCCGATCTGCAGACCGACCGAGAGATAGCGGGACGGCCTTGGGTAACGGTGCCATTCGGTGCCCGACCTGGAAGCTGGAAATTACCTTCCGACGTGTTTCCTTTTGGGAAATCCGATACCCGCAACGTTCTCGGCGGGGCGCACGGCAGGATGTATGTTTGCCGCTCGATGGTCCACAAGTTTTCATGCGATGATAATATCCCGAAGGACTGCCCGCCAGCCGGACGACAACCATTCTCGGAGCATTACCCGCAGTATCAATGTATTAGCGAGCATCACCACCGGCGCGACCCTTGAGCGTCATAAAATAGCACCAAACAAACCGGAAGTTGCTCGAAAATGACAGCTCTGAACGGTCAGGATGGCACGGCACGATTTTCATGATTAACTTTTACGAAATCTATCCCAACGACGGCGGCGACCCAGACTGACCTTATTTCGCATGAATTGATGGTTTTGGCCACGGGTGGGTGTGGGACCATAAAACTCTCCGTCGCTTAGGAAATATCATTTGCCGCCAATGAGCCGCCGACCGATGAAAAAAAAACGACAAACACATACGGCCACAGTCGCAACGGAAGTTCACAATTATGCAAACCTGTTTAGCAGGCCGACCATGAATAATTAACATCAATTTACAAGTGGGAGCATCAGTTACAGTGGCAAAATGAAACAAACCGCAATCGCAAATGCGAAAAATTACACCACAAAATGTGATGTTTGCTGCGAGCCGGGCTTATGATGGGGTGCATTCGTTTATGATGCTTCCGCAGAACGTACAAAGTAGGCGCTTATGCTCCCAGTGCAACATGAGCCGTGGACATGGTAACGCGACGCCGCGCAGAAGACTCGAGAAGCGAAGGTCAAGAGAGTTTTATTTCAATTAACATAATTGATCACTTCGCCCGAAGTCAACAGACACACCAGAACGGGGAATTCAATTTGATATCGCTGTACCGAACTGTGACACATTTATTGTAGCATGGTTTACAATTGATTGCACCACAATGATTGCTGACATGAACAACTTGTTGTCACATTGCTTTTATTGTTCCAAGCCAAATGGGCTTTAAAAATACAATCGATTCTGTTTCACTTCAGTTACTTAACTTTTAATTTAATGTTTGTTTCCAAAAGTCAATTTCAGCATAAATTTTTTTATTGTTTTGAGCTTTCAACTTTCTTGGGTATAATTTTGTTACAGTTTATTACTTACGTTTATAATTTTTGTTTCCATTTTATACTATTATTATTAAGAAAACACAATTATTAGGCACGAAGAGGTTTTTATTGTTGTTTCTCATAAACTTCTTATTGTTGATATTTTTTCCGAAACATGACGAGGAAGTTGTTATAACTTTCAAAATTTTTTGCTTTTATGGCAATATTTTCTAAACGCGTATATACTTTCAGCCTTTTATAATGGCCATCGGTCTGTACTATTTTCCTACAAAGCTATCAGACCTTTAATAAGACGAAGTCTTACAAACAATATTAGTTTCTTTTCCCGAATCGCCCTACAGCATCATAAACTACACAGAAATGCCTCACACAGTCGTGCCCTGGGCGACCAATTACTGGTGCGCACGTGTTTAGTAGCCCCACCGGTGGGCGTGCTGCTGGCTGCCCAATTGTTTATTCACCATTTCGCGATTGTTTACCATCGAACGGCCTTTCGGAGGCCTATTAGGCCCGCTATGGACACGCCAAAAGTGGCAAATCGAGCGTTAGGGCGATTGTACGTGAGGCGGGCGGCACATGTTGGTGGTTAATTTGTATGGCCGTGTACGTGTGTGTGCATCTATGTGGGCCGGCTGGAGATTATGCTCGTAATCGAAGGCGTAATTGAATGATTGGAATTATAAGCGATCGGGTAATTACAAACAGCGCACCGGCATAATTGGGCATATAAGTCACAGTATCAGCTGTGCAAGCCGGAACGTGCAAAATAAACTAAATCACCATCGATTTTGCTGCTCGCTCAGACAAGATTAGTAAATTTTGGTAAAATAACACGATTCAAAAATAATAGACACCTTCTGCCCCGTAAAACGAAGCAAATAGACGACGCAATGTAATATAATATTAAATTCTTTACAATGCCCTGGGCGACGAAGAACGGCAGAACAAGACGACGAAACTGGAACAAGTTGTAATTTATTTCGTAAGGCTCTTGAGGGGCACGAATTGTATGTTTTTTTCTATTTTTTGTGGCTACCTTGCTTTGCTCGTCCTAAATTTCATTTCATTTTCCACCATTTCAGGAGGTAATTGGTATTGGGATAGAATTTATTGGCCACCGCATGATTTACTGCTTTGCATAGCGCTCTCCTTCTTCAGGCCCACCGCTTTCCCGGCCGCGGGGATGCAAGAAAAACCCGGACGGGTCTCCTTCCGCACCGTGGGACTGTCTGTGGTCTATCGAGCTCGATACGAGTGATGCCTCCGTGCACTGGTGCAGTTTGCGTGGCTCCTCCTATTGTGCTGTGGTGCAGAGCTGGATTTCATTAGTTGGGTGAACGACGGCACATTTGCATAATTGAATAACTTGTCCCATCGTCTCCGGTGAAGAATTGTCCGTAATTCATCAGTGACACCGGCGACCGAGGCGCGCGCAACGCGTTCGAAACTATTTCCTGTGTCATAAAAAAAGATTTATTCAAATAGCCCCAATATTTCGGTAGCACCAGAACGCGAATATCTGCCCCGAATTGGACTGCTGTATGGAAATGAAGGTCCTGTGCGACGTTGTCTTGGCGTTGTCGCCTTGTATTCTTCAAATGCTGTGCCTCAAATTGTTCCTATCTTATGTTTCAATAGAAAATAGCTGAAATGTATGTGATACAAACTTATGCCAAGGCATTCGTTCATTTCACATCGCAAGCATCTCAGACTCGATAGCCCCAGTGCTAAAATAGACATCTGATCCATAACCAGTGTTCCGGAATACCTACTCTTGTGTAGGCAAACAAAGTCATCTCGAGAGGATTAAAGTGCCCAACCATTGGCGAACAGTAATGGAAATGGGTTTCCCATCAAAAACTTATGATTCCGATCGATGAAATAACAACACTACGCCGCCCATTCATTAAACAATTGTTTGCATAGACAACCTGCACTCAGCGCGAGAAACAATCACGGCATGCAATATTCACCAGCGATTTCTCATGATTGAGCCAAGATTTTGCATTTGCAAACACACTTCACATGGCCGTAGGGATATTGATTCCCTATGTCTGGACAAACATCGCCGTGATGCAAATGGAAGCCGATTGCAAAAGGCCAACGGTGCCACTCTAATCAGATTAAACTTTAATTCCATTCGAAGAATCTGTAAAGCTGCCCTTCCGTTTCGCAGTATACAAAGAAGTTCGATTGGTGAAACAATTAAAGTCCTACGCTGATTCGATAGGTATGTTTTACGTGGCATAGTTGGCAAAATATCGGTCCGATTTATTCACAAAAGAAATATAATGGAAGACGTAAATCATTTACCCAATCCAGTCTCCAGTAACCGCATTAGGAAGAGAAGCTCAACTTAAACTTGTAACTGATTTTGCAGTACTGTCACCAGCTAGGTGCAAGTGAGTAACGTAATAATTGCCCTTCAACTCAATTACTGTGATGACATTTCAAAAACTTACCTCAAACTTGCACTCTCCAA
Organism: Anopheles cruzii; assembly: GCF_943734635.1. Lineage (NCBI taxonomy): Eukaryota > Metazoa > Arthropoda > Insecta > Diptera > Culicidae > Anopheles > Anopheles cruzii. The sequence continues at coordinate 7,359,477 of NC_069145.1, forward strand.
AGAGTAGCGGCAAGTAGCGATGACCATGAGCCTCAGCCGACCGTAGCATATTTGAGGATAAGTTTTATAAAGAGAGCCATTATAGCTTCAAGAAGAACGTCCATGGTGCTACTTTATTCTCCAGCGTCCTCATTGCTTTTATGGCACATCGAGTAAGATAAATCGAGTGAGTAAGTCGAGATAAATCATTAAATTAATGACACTCTGGTCGAACAAAAGTTCACGCGAAAACTGAATCAATAATTATCTTCGCTCTTCATCAATAATATCTTCGTGGGCGCGCGCGTGTGATGTTGACACCAGTAGAAAGTGTTCGCCGGAAACCCAGGCATCACACCCAAACGAGCAGCATGACGGATCATTTGCTGACCATTTCGTTCGACCGGCCTTATTTTTCCCCTTTGCGTCGTCCACCAGTCAATGGATGCTGGCCGTTTACGAAATTTTCCAGCACGTAAGGCTGATGTCCGGTGCCCGCTGCTTGACGGGCTGGTTGTGAGTTCGATAACACATTTAAGGGTCCTTTTTGTGACATTGATTGAATGGTTTTTCTATTAGTGAAAACCATGGCGACCAACGTGCCTCGACTATTGTTGACTCGAATTGCGTGGACGTGGACGGACGATGAGAATCACGCCTTATGAATTGATGGACATTATTGCTAAGGATTAGTTTCCGCAGAAGATTCAACGGAATAGTAGTTCTTCTTTAAGATATCAGCTGCCGTGTTATGCTTGCGACAATTTGAAAGGACATTCTTACCTGTAGTTTTTGTCCATTTCGGAATCTCTTCAATGAACGACCATTGGAACCATTCGTCACAACATTAAAAGCACATCGATATTTTTATTCGTTTTATGCGTGGTTAGTGTGTGGTAGATGATGCGCGTATGGTACTAACATGCTGACACAGATAGAGGATTGAAGAGTATCGTTCTGCTGAGTAGCGGTACTAATTCGATGTAACCTTGCGAGGGCCGCCCGTGTCGGACGTCCCATTCGTTAGGTCGTTAGTTCGTTGTGTTGTGAAACATTTTCCAATTTACAGTAGATCGGATTTTCGAAACAAACAATAGTATAGATTCCTTTACGAGGAAACGTGTTGTCTAACAGTAAGTTGCTGGCAAAACAAGCTTTAGTTCATGAATACGTGAGAGAGACTGACTGGCGTTCAGAAGCGGCTGCGATCCGCCATTGCTTTTCGCCTTCTCCTATCGATAAGATGCTGCCTTAAATGTATTCTGGAAACCTTGTTCATTTGGTCGAATCTGGGAGCTGCCGCTGAGCGGTGAAGCGGGTCAGAAACTTGTCCGAAACTCGTGGCAAGGACGTTGTCAGTAAAATCTGATGTCGGTTGACTAGAAAGATAACAGAACACATTAACATTAGTTTTAAATCAGTTAATTCAGCGGTTTGTTTGTGGAGATAATCGTAATCACGAAAATTTCTGTAACAAAAAATTATGCCGGCATAATCTTTTCATAGCATTGTGGCACGTGGGAAGAATTCAATTCTAAGCAGAAGCACACGATACTATAAAAAGGCACCGATGCTATTTGATCGGTTCTGGTGGACCGGTTAACCCAGCCCTACAAATAGGAGACAACAGCCGACCAACAGATCATGGGCAATGAGTTGACGGCAAGAGATAATTTTAGATCACTCATATCTTGAACAGATCAAACTAAAGCTAACGTACTGTTTTGGCAATCAATCCACAAATATAAATAATACACAAACAAGCCTTTACGAAGCAATTGAATGCTTTGAACACTTTTATGCAGAATTCTTTGATGATTGCCAAGTCTTCTTTCTAAGTCTTTTTTTTCTTAGTTTCCGTCGCTTCAGTTTATGCTTCATCCAATAAACTGTTGGCGACACAAACATCCGTGACAGCTACCAGCTTCAGGCAAAACTCGGCATGAACATCCTCGCGCGCGAAAGGAAAAAAAAACAGTCAGTTCCTGGAGTTCCCGGTGCTCCGTTAAGTTGACGGAATGGAATTGACGGTAAGTAAATTATTCAAAATCAACATTAATCTACATATCGACGGTCGGGGTCGGGTTCGTGCTGGTGGCACACGCCGGGTTCGTGTGGTCCCGTAACACATCTTCGCTTATAGACCTTCGAGACGGCGGTGCCTTTCGCCGAGTTCCGTGGCAGCGCAAGGTTCGTGCGATGGAAGATGTTCCGTTCGCTCTGAAGTTGCCAACTCCCAATAGAGAAGCGAGTGACGGGTGACAGTGTGAGGGAACCGAAAGAGTTGGTTGGTAGGGTTGCGATCAGAGATCTAACGACAGAGTGAATCCGAATTTCCGGTTCAGCGGAAATACTCGACGGGATGTGCAAGCCAACCGAACGGTGCCTGTCTCTAAGCTGTTTCATATCGTTAAACACTGTTGGTTGCGGTAACGTACTGTGACTGAATCAATCGGAAAGTGATATGCCGAGCTGTAAAGTACGACCTTAAACCGTAAATTTAGGTTTAAATACCGGACAAATACGTTTCAATCCCAGAAACTCTCAAGATGACGTAGGTTCGCTAAGAATATATTTCAATTCGAACGTGATTGTTAATAATTAGAACTATTCAAGATTTGAACTCAACAGACCGTTGAGCCTCTTAAGAGATTGGCAGCAAAGTAAAGTATTTCCAGCATTAAAGTCCTTCGCACGGCTCCAAATCCAGTCTTCAGTTAAACTTCTTGGAAAAAAATTAGTCGACGAGTTTTCCGTAACCCAAACGCAAATAACAAGGTAAAAACATTTAAAGGTAAAATGTGGAGCATAACTTTGTCGATCGTAGATTGTTCCTCTATAATAGAATTCCCTTTAGCTTCCTTACGTGACCAGAAACACGGATCTTCTCCAGCCGGTTTTCACGGAGCCCATTTTCGCGTGCGTGTAATTAACCGTCGTGATGTGGAGTGACACAATAGCGGTGCCGCCGTCGTATCGTTCGTCGGTACTCCATCACCGTGTCTCCGCGGGACAATATTGATTAAAAACACAAGTGGGCAACAAATGTTAGTTAATTAACGAATTTTTCCGGCGGCGACAGTTTGTAATTTCTTTCGTTTCGACTTCGCCAGCGTTTCGGCGAACGGAATAAATATAGCTTTGGAATAAGTTTGGGAAGCGCTCAAACAACCCCGCCGGCGAACAACCCCGCCGGAAAACTTGTGCGCGTGTGTGTTTCGCGGAGAAAATATTGTTGCTCAACTTAATACCAAGCATTTACACGATCATTTAAAAGACGCTTACGAAATGTCACTGGCAGCGCATCCTGGCGGGTTGTTTTTATTTTTCTTTTGATACGCTTGTTATTTATTCATTAGACTTCGAGACATTTAATTAAGATTAAAGGTACCGAAAAGTTACTTTGCTATGAATTGTTGTATGATGTAACCTATCTTTAGACACAGCCGTTGCCGTTGAAGCCGTTGAACAATCAAATAATGAACTTTGATTTTCTTAATACATTCGTGCATTCAATAAGCGTAGTTCCAGTTATTGAATTTGAGATACTATGTGAGCTTAAAAATATCGTTTACATTTGAGGTGCCTTATAGGAACATCCTCACCTTCTTAAAGCACAACAATTAATAGGTTAGATATGAAAAAAAAAATTAATTGGAGAGTTAGCTTTCCGTTTAAATGATTGATTGTTGGGGCATTATCAACAATCGCTAATTTCGAAAGCCCACCCTTAAGCCGATTCTGTCAACAAGATTCGATTGTTTCTTTCGTTGTAAACACAGAGAGGACTATTGACAGAGCAGTGAAGTCACGGTGCTCTAGCCACACTCAATCTATATGGTAATGAGGGCTGCAATCGCACCAAAGACAGTCACGACGAGCTTCGAGTGCAGAAGCACAAAAGGACAGTCATCAAGCCATGCAAAAATAAAATACAAAAATACTCGCCTCGTAGCACAAACCGTCCCAAAAGCTCGGGCTGCTGCCGTTGTAGGTCTAGAGGACCATCACTGCGGCCGGTCTAATTGGGAAAGAATTCAATTAAAAGCCCAGCTTCCAACCGAACCGGAGCTTCCGAGCCGTGTCCTGGTGCATCAGGATAACAATGCGGTCGACGACCTGGCTGCTGGCAGGATTTTCCCCTTTCTGTCTGTCATTTAAATATCAAACAAAAATTTATCGCCGCCTGACGTTGAGCGAAAGGACTACCATTTGGCAGTTTGTTTTTTCTTCACGTTTCGAGACACAATCCGAAAGGACATGCAAGTCTTTGCAGTGCACCGGACAAGACAAATGAGAATGCAGACTGCTGGTTCCATTTTTTTGTGACAACTCGCTCACATCGCTTACTGCATCGTTGGACTGCGCACAATTTTGAGGCAGCTCGTCCAAAAAGCATGAGTTGTAAACGGGAACGCTGTTTCGTTAGCATCCGTTTTTATGAGTTCTACCGCATATAGCAGACGGCATCATCTTCATGTGGTTTGCTCGGTGAAAATTAACAAGAAACATATTGTGCAGAGCAGTGGAAACCCATTCGGAGACATTTCGCAACTTTTCAGCATCACTATAGTGGATGCATTTCGGAGCGGGACTGTGGGTGATGGTCGCCGTAATATGTGCATACAGCACCAGTCAGTCTAGCGAATTTCTCAACAAAAACTGCCGAGGCCATAATTATTTATATGCAAATACAGGACACACCGCGCATGCCACCTTAATTTGATGGGGCTTTTTTCTCCTCGCAACATGTGCTTATTACGGTGCGCCTGAACAGTGGCAACAAAAATAAGGAGAAAAAAACGAAGAAATGTAAAAGGAAAAAGTAATTTTCCACTTTTCGATTCTATTTATTTTCCGCGAATGCTTTTGTTTGTCTCCATTCGCGCAAAAAAAGTCCATCTCGTCGGCGATTGGTTCGCCGGTTGGTTGGTTCCAGAGACATCCAGCAGCATCATCTAGGCAAAATTTGTGCGACGCTTGCACATGACGCGGCGCCGATTTAATATGGAACATTGACACAGAAAGTATAAACAGCTTGCATATTTGCATTTACGAGGAGATGCTCTTCCTAGCATTTGTTCTTTTGATTGTAAAATGCAACTTCGTTTCAGTAAAATTAAACAAAAATAAGCATCCGCCGCACTATCTAACAGATTGGCTTGGGGTGCTTTTTATTGTTTGCTAAACGAAAATTTATCATAATATTGTGTGTACAATACTAAAATAAAATATTTTGTATTTTCAATGTAACGGGTGCATGCAACACAATAGAATTATATTTTGTCGGTAATTGTGTGATGAGTTTTTGCAAATCTTTTGCTAGTTTCATACTTTTTGGACCATTTCTTAGTCTATAAATTCACGTTCTGTGCGAATAAAAGCGTTTGGAATATACTCCATTAAGTAAATAGATATTTCAATTTATAGAAGAGCGAGTTTTATGGCTAGAAAATTCAAAATGATCACTAAAAGCAAAATCGGCGAACAGAGCAAGCAGTTCGAACTACTAAACGAAACTACACACCGTAAATTAAAACTGATTTTTGACACTATAACAAGACTACAAAATTCAGATTTACTGTTTGTTAACCGACGGATAGTTAAATAGTAAAAAAAAACAGCATGAATATAACAGTGGCAAGTGTGATATTAGGGGACAAAATAATAACCATATTTTAGGATTTTCGAAAATCTTTCCAGCATTTTACTTCGGTCCGAAAATATTGCTCCGAATCTGCTTTGGAATGTCGACGTGCCCGTGCTTTGGAATGGCGATAATTTACATACCCTCATCAATCTACTTCAATATCTGCTGCACGTTTAGCCCATACACTTCTGCCAGGCATAAATCTCTTCGGACACTAAATCACTGATTTACTGCCCTCCCGATCCAGTGGCGCTGTGGTTTATCTTCTTCGGGAAAAGATTGTTGGGAATGTAAAACTATTTCTTCGGACGGGTGCATCTGACGTAACATGCCATTAGTCCAACGTTTTCTGGTGGAAGTTGAGCATTTTGCATTTTTTCCCCATGGAATGTCGTTTTGTGCTAAACACAGGGAGCATTGTTTTGTGCCGAACAGTTCAGAAACAGGCACTTTTCACAGAAAGTTCCGAAACATCTTCCGAGCGCTGAACTGGCAGGACCTATGCTGCGGCTTTCTTTGCAGCGATCCTTCGATCGTAGTAGTCTTCGAGCACCGCAGGTATTATGGCGGCATCGAAAGGTCACCGAGTGTCTCTGTACTAACACTTTCCAAGACTGTTCGGAGCACGTTCGAGGCATGGTAGGCTTTCTCCTCCAGTCGCATCTCCAACTCCCGCGTACGTATGTAAGGCTGACCTTTTTCTTCCTCCACCTGTGCGTTGTAGGCATATGAATGAGAAATTCTTGTCACAAAAGTGGAAAACAATGAAAACTCCACTGCTTTTCAACGCCATTAGCCATACGACGAACGCCCAATCGTTCCACCTTCTTGCCCGGGTCTCGGATGCTCGGAAGAAAGGAAGCCGGATGCCGGACTACTCTGTGCTCTGGCCCACTTCCGAGGCCACCTATTCGCTTGGGTTTGAATGGCTGTCTCGACCAAACGCTCACTCTTCTTCTCAGCTTCCATTACTTCCGGGTCCCGGGCACAACCCATGTCCGGTTCCCGGCAACCCCCGGTCGCTAAACAACCTTCCTAGAGACCCCAGCTGTAGTCTGGTCACCTGGATAGGCACAGATTCTTATCCGTCCTCGGTCGGCGGTACCATTCATTATTTTCACATTTCAAAGCCCGAGATAAAACGGATGACTTTTGTGCGGCGCCATCCGGTGCGCTCCGGTACGGACGCTGCGGACCAGCTTCCGTAGGAGCGCCACGCTCCAGACGGTGCGCCCCGTCAAGGGCAGACTCAAAAGACGTTCCAGAAGAAAAGGTGGCTTTAAAAGTTCGCTCTTCGTTCATAATCAAGAACACATTTCGAGCCGAATGGGTAGCTCCGGTACTTGTTTTCGGTGCCAGGAAAGTACACAAACACCACTAGCTACACCGAAGCATCTCCAGAATTTCTCGTGTTCAGGGTGTTTTGTTGGTGTTTTGTCGTTTGCGTGTTTAATTTAAAATTTCCTCACCAAACGAGCCTCCCTCTGGAGCGCCACTCGCCAGCGAGATGCTGGCATCCCAGGCAAGAGTACTCCTCGCCTTCGCCTCTATCATTAGTAACGCCATGGGAAACTCCTACACTGAGCCACGACGTGCCAAACTGCTTGGTTCGTCGCTCGCCGCTCCCTAACACACACTGCAGCAGAAAATACATACAACTTACAAAGGAATCAAACAAGGTCCTACTGCTCCTCCGGGGTCCCTCAAGTGATGAAAGGATCGTAAGGATATGCGCTGCTCTGCCACCGGAAATCCCCTGGTGGCCCTCGGGCTGCCAGCTATTTGTTTGCCCCAGACCATTATGCGATATGCGAAAAAGGGATTGAAATTGTCAAGTAGCATGATGATGGTTGAAGGATGTTCCAAAGTAAAAAAAAAAGTCTGGTCCATAACCAGTCCCATCGGGGGACTGATTTCGGAGGCGGAGGTTCTCGTGGGTAGTCAACCAGTTGTCTGCAAGCTGCCTTTAGACGCTATGGTCGAGAAAGGGTGTGTTGAGAAGTTGAGAAATTATTTCATCAGCCGCAGGTTCATGGGCAGAGAGTGTTTTAAACACTCCAAGGTGTCGTTACGCCTGCTCTGTCGTATGAGACTTGGGAAAAGCTCACTCTTTCTCCGGCCACTCGCGCAGGGAACAGGTAAATTTGGTTGCCGATTTGGATTCAATGCGCCTCACTAACCTGACAGAATGCGGTCCAGGGCCAACGCCATCAATGGAAACTGCCTTCGATCACATCAATCATTTGGTGGCTCTGCTACGTTAAAACGCCTTGGTAAAACCCCTCCCCTACTAACCTAGTTCTCGGCAAGCGGGGCAAGTATTTTCGAAAAAGTCATTCCGTGTAACTCGAACACGGGCTAGCGACGTGGCTTTCCGTTGCGGAAGGCTCCTAATTCGACGGAAGCGATCGAACCTCCAGATGGATGATTTATTCACTTTCCGGTCGTCATCATCCCTGCGGTATCCACTGGGCCGAGCTGAGCATTGCGGCAAACCGCCTCCACCGGGGACAGCAAGATAAGGCACGACACCGGAATAGGCAAGGTGTCCCGATTCGGTGAAGTAAACGAACCGTTGCTGGTACAGGGCATTACAGAGCAGAACCCGTGCAACTTCTGAGAAGTTTGTCCAACGGACTCAACACGGACTGCACACTGGCAGGCAGCGGCCATTTGTCGAGCCGTGTCGAGCCAAACAAGATCGGGACCGGGCTGGATATCGACCCGGTACGAGGCTGGACCAAAACAGCAAAAGGTGTTTACCAAGACGCGCACCGCTGGATGGGGTGAAGTTTGCAGATAATTTGTTTATCCTTTTCGGCTTTGCTTGGAGTCATGTAAATCAAGCTCACAAACAAGTGTGAGCTCCACACGAGGCAAGTCCAATGATTTACGGACCACTTGGTTGGAAAGATTTCCGAAATGGTTTACACCATTTTTACCCATCCTTACATTATGTCACATTACACCAATTCAAGGGTACACATGATCAAGCATTGCCGAATGAAGTGTCACAGGAGCCGGATCCGATCCGACACCCAGCTCTTCATTATCCAACGTCTTGAACGTCGTATGGTGCCGGGGCCGCACGTAAACATCACCTCGAAAAGGTAGAAATTAAATCCGACGACATCGGAGTCGAGCGGCCTCGAATTGAGACAAACAACATCCGTAACAACTTCCGATGTCTTCGCAACGCCGGATCGACGGGCACTCGGGGTCTGTCGTCCCTCGGCGACAGGCTTGATCTCCTTGCCACCAGCAGCGGCTTGAATGATTGATGAAATGAAGCCCACCGCTCCGTCGCGAGCATCATCGGCGTACTCCGGGGCAGAGGTAACCAAAAACTCCCAACAACATCCAATTGCCAGTCGGCCTGCTCCGGTGGGGGCTTCCGTGCCACCGGAGGTCACACAGTGGGACTAGCAAAAGTGCAAACAAGGTGAGCAGCGCGGCGGAAGAGATCGATAACAACCTCGGCGGCCGCCGCCCTAGTTCCGGCGGTCCATTCCGTTGAGAGGAGACTCCGAGGCCGGCACCTGCCTTGCCGGTTGGCACCTTGGCGCGGGCCACAAAAGGGCGGACCGAGAGTGAGATTGATAATCACGTAAAGCATTCGGAAATTGAGACATCTAATATTCATCGTCCAAGAATGGGCTACCAATGAGTCCCCGGAGGTGTGTATGTGTGTATGTGTGTGGGTGGGTGTGCACCCGCTGCGTTCCATGTGTATGTATTTATGCCTTCGAGCTCCAATACGGCGGGCGTTTCATTGTCGACTCGGGCCAGGACTTTCAAATATTTGTTTTCATTACACGGGCCGGCCACGTACGTTTTCCTCGTGCGCTGGAGGCCACTTTCCTTTGCATTAGAAAAATAAAAGCCAGCGAATTGGCCGAAAGAAAACGATGGGAAAACATCTAATTTCTACTAATAAATTATTTTGTCTTTTGATAACATGCAGTCCCGGTGCCGTAGCTCGACAGGCAATCTTGTTGTTGTTCACAGCCTTCGGTCAGCTGACGAATAAGGGACTGGCATCACAACGGGGTGCAGCGGCTGGGTCGTTAAAAACATGTTTTAGCGTTGCTATTTGACCCAAAATATGTCTTTACCATCACCATCAGCTGTGTCCTTATATAGAATGCTTCATATTACACACCATGACCACTATTGCTTTATTTTTTTATGTTTGTTTCTCTAACTTTATTAATCAGTTTCCTACGTCAGTTTTCTACAATTCAATTACGCCTGAAGGCTTAACATTTTGTGTAATGTTTTAATTTATCCGCTGTATTTTTAGTATGTTTTGCGTGATGAAAAGCGGCAATGATTAACGCGGAAATAGGCCCCTTAAATGCTCTGATCAACCAACGTCAGGCAACGTAGAAAAGCCAAGCTTTCTGCGATTGGTTTGGCTCTGCTAAATACCAGATAAGTACCGGCTCTGCTTGCGTTAATTGCACGTTATTTTATGCTAAACACCAAACAAACAAACGGTGTGATTGGAACTGTGGGTTCAGAGGGAGTCCAGCCGTGTGTTTAATTATTTCCTCCCGTGATAATGCAATTTTATAGTCGTCGGGATGGGGTTCCAACATAGTTTAACCTTTCCCCGACAGTTTAGCGTGTGGTGATGGTAATTCTCGAGTACGTTAGACACGTTATTGCGTTCGCTACTGCTTTCTTTTGTTGCGTTTTGCCGATTATGTATGCTAATGGACCACTGCAGAAAAGCATAAATGCGTGTGGGCAGTCGAATTTCTTTATCCAATATTACCCAACATAAAAGCTTCCCTAAGAAACCCTTTGCTAATCAATGAACTACTTTCGAACCTAACCATTTTATACTTACTCGAGTAAACTACGTTTTTTGTTACTAATCACTGTTATTTGTTTGGAACGGAATGTCAACTAGACCAAGTGTTACTGTTGCATTGTTACCGTGGCAACAATATGTTAATTACGAAACCAATACAATCGGACAGCTGGTGAATGAGCTGCTCCTGAGATTAAGCTAAACACTGTTCTCATAATTTTAACTGAAACACTCAACTCAGGACAACATGGCAAACAAAAATCTGGCTCCGTTCCGGGCCCGGAACGCCCTTTTTGACAGCTCACATTTCACCGAACACACCCACGGTTGCGGGAACACACGCACCGGCGTGCGGCTCACCACTTCAACCTCACAGCTCACGTTTACTACTGACCGAGCGCCCGGCAAAAAGCTCGTTCCTTGGCGTCCCAGGACACGGCTGCTTCCTGTCTCGCCAGCCAGCTTGGTTATCCTCGGCGTAACGCACACACCGGAACACTTCCGATCAACAATCGTGTGCTCTCCTCCGGTGTGGGCAGAGAGCAAACATCGCTCGCGCCCTTGATGAGCATGTGGCCGATTTCTCATCTCTCTAGTATCATCACCCGGCGTTTTCGGCTCCTTTTTTAACGTACTCACGTTCCCGTTTTCGACGGCACCACGTGATTTAGTACACGGCACAGGGTTGTACTAAAACACGAACAGCTGGCCGCTGATGCTATAAAATGGTCGGCTTCCTCTCCGGAGCAATGGTCGCTGAGACTTGAGGCGTCCGCGTGACAACAAGTACGGACAATGAATGAGAAAATTTTACATTTAATTCAAACCCGAAGAGAGAGTAGGAATGAGAAGAATACGTATGTTAAGATGTTAAAAAACTCCGTGAATTAAAAGAAAAGAAATTGATTTCTTTCGATGCTTAGCTTGCTTTCATTACTATTTAATAAGCAAAATAAAAGAACTGGACTGGACTGTTCCTACCGAACAAAAAGACTATTAAATATCATCTGCTCGAACGGCGGTCTAAGGATTGACGTCGTTATTGACTGTCACACCTAATGGGTCCTCTCAACACCGGACTTTAATGTGTGAACATTTAAAGAGGCCAATCTCACCCGAGCTGGATCCGCCGTTGGAGCCATTAATTGCTAACGGCCGTTCAATAATTCGGTTTTCACGGTCAGAAAATAAAACCCGTTGCGGAGTGTTTTGGGGAGAGCTCATTTTAAAGCTTTTCGTTAATTATCGCCTCTTCGCCGTGGCTCTGTCCGAGATCTAAATGATTTAAAACGCACGTTTAAGACATCGCACCGTCGTTTTCCTAATAAGTATGCAAATCGGGCCAATTTAAAAAGGATTTAAAATTAGCGTTTCACATCAAAACAGTGTCTGGGGAGAAGCGTCCAAGGCATCGCAAATCGACTTCTTCAAAGGATTATAGCCAATTTCCTGTTTAATCAAAGTTAATCACACGAATCGCACTCCTTCCAAATAAACGGGTTTTCGTGGGATCAATCGCACTGATCGTATTATTGACATGGCCCGGAAGATGATGGCAGGCGCACTGTTCCAGCAATGGGAATGCGTGTCATAAACTACGCAAACATGCGTCCCTCACAACCGCTGGGTGTCTACATAGCCTATCCCATCGATGACATGCAGGCCCCCTGGGCCGGTTTGCAATAAATATGCTGCACCAAAAATAGCTGCACAAACGCGTGTAATCAAAATGTATGCACCTGGCCGCCATCATCGCTAAGCCACCAACCGTTTGGGGCGAGTTAAAATTGAAAATTCAAAACCGGATCGTTCCGCTGGAAGACCGCAGCACCCGGGGGCATTATTCGGGGCGCGCAAACCTGGGAATGGTGCGTAAAATGTGTGGCGAATCGTCGTGGTGGCCACCAAAAAGGGATCCCGGTAATGCGCTTCCGGTGAGCCTCGCGGAGTGCTGCACTGGGGCGGCCAGCAAATTGTTTGTCCACCGCGCGAGAAGCTTGCCATTCATCCCATTACACGGTTCGGAACGGTCGACTCGGTTGATTTGGTGAGATATTCTGATAAGGGCGCTCCCGGATCGAATCCCCACGGGAAACTACGGAATTGTTGAACACGAACATTTGTGTGAAAGACCGGAAATTATTGCAAGAAATGAGCGCGCTTGGGTTACTAGTATAGATCTCTAATTCGGCCAATATTTCATTAAAGTTAACTTTATTACCATTGATTACTTATTACTTTGTTATATTTGTATCCAATTGCTAAAAACGAAATTGTCAAAAACTAGTTATCATTAAATTGAATCCATATTATGTATATCAAGCGTATCGTACCAAAGTTTTCACACAATGCACATTGTTGGTAGCGTTGTTTGTAGCATTATATTAAATTAGCGCCTACTATCTTCCTCTAATGATATCCGTACCACATGGCAATATTGAGTTTCACTCGCATGACAGTAAATATGAAAGAAAACACCTAATCAACTTCACTCATCACTTATCCATTTTTCTTTATCTCAACTGAGCCTCTTCCAACGAACGCAACTTCCACACATGTTGCGCTTCGCGGCTGGTGGCAACTGTTGCCGCATGTCGCCTACGATAAGTTATTCATTTATTTTATTTACTACACCCCGAAACCTCGAGTCAAAATCTTCTGTCACATTTTGCTAATCAAACAAGTGCTACCACGTAATCATCTTAAAACAGAGTGAGCACAGCGCAGGGCGCAACATCCTATCCTCTCGATGCCGATGATGAGGAGCCGACGATTTCGGCTGAGGTCTGCGCAGGGCCACGGCATCGCCGCCTGTCATCCTTCTGAGTGGTAATCAATCATGAGAAGAACCACGCGTTCTCAAGCGCTCGCTATCGCGAACTTGATGGCTTTCTTGGTGGCAAAATAGCTGCGAAAAGAAACCCCGAGACGCTCCATCTTCCGCTCGTGTGAGCGAAGCTTCGCTGATCCGCACGCGACCGCGTTCGCTTAGTTTTCTGATGCTATGAGCTATGACTTTTATAGTCGACCGACACCGACGGTACACCACGGAGGCTAAGCATCTCATAGCCTGTTCATAGTTAAAATAAAATTTTAATGCAATCCACCCGAGCTCGCACAGTTCGCTCTTGTGGTTACCGCGCGTTGGAACTTTGCTGAAGGATCTGAAAGTGCTCGACGCGGTTAAAGCATGTTAAGTACGGAACGCTTCCAAGAAGATCTATGCCAACACCAATGCTTGCGCCGAGTATAGATAAATACTCCCGCGCCCGACGGCACCAGATTTCTGGCAAGCACATAAAACACGAACATTTTAATCATTTTAGAGCCTTGTCGGACAGGTTCATAAAAGAAGCTCTCAATTAGCCGGCTCATGCGAAATGCATCTGCCCGTCGAGAACGCAGCACGAGATTGCAGCACTTTACAGGCACTGGAGGCTGACTACGGGCTGACTGCTGTTTGCGTTGAAAGCCCGTCGTCATAAGGAATCAAGAGACTGCTCGATTCGAAACTGGTAGCCGCGTGTCGTTCAGCCGTGAAAGAAGATCACGTTGTTGTGACAGTGCACCTCTTTGATTGTAAGTTTACATTGATACTGTCTTCGGAAGGCTTTTCATATTTAATGGAACCGTATCAAAGCTAATTTCAATTCAGCATCAAACGGTAGCCTACATCGCCAGTGGCCTCTTTCAACCGACTGAAGTGCGAAAATGGGACTGATTACTTAAAATTCTTCGAATTTGAGTCCGGTGAGCAGCTCCAGAGGCCTTCTTTATTTAGTTTCAATTTAACGAAATTATTCAGGAGCCTTTTCATAATTTAAAATTTAAATACTTTAACGTGTATTGAGATCTACTTGTTCTGTGCCTGTCCATTAGCAGCTGTTCGTTCCCCTATGGCGCCTTCGAAATGAACTGTTTAATTGCTCACTCCAAATAGGTGTGCACGGAGCAATAGGAGAAACCTATCGGCATGCCTATTTAGCATACGCTGGCCGTCTCTTTCGTGATGGCGATGTTTGGCCAAAACGAAACACGCAAATAAACTAACCGAAAACCAAACGAAATACCACCGTACTGAACGGGTGGGTTCGGCCGCCCAGACGCCCATGTCGAAGTAATACGTGAACTGCATAAGGTATCGGCTCTGCATAAGCTTTAGCCGTTCGTTTTTTTTTTGTTTTACTAGCTGCTGGTTGTTGGAAAGCATGAATATGCAACTGCACGCGAGCATGGACGGTTGGGTGCTGCTTCGCTGTAATGGCGGCTATGCAAAGCACAGAACAATTTCAAACGCATCGCATCGCTCAACCCGGCGTTGGTGATGATTAAATTGTCCTACCACAGTTATAATTGCTTATAGGGTTCGTATGGAAATTATCCTTTCACAATGAATGGTTAATTGGGGGAAGTGGCAACTTCCGTACGGCGAGTAGATGTGATGAAATGTCTTTGCTGATTTTTGTTTCACGTGTTGCGTGTTACATTTGTTGCGCTTATATTGATTATTGGAAATAATTTAAAAAAATGCTGCAATTTTCATTAAAATATTTTAAATTCTGGGAAATGGTTCAAACTAAACGATATGCAGGTCCTGGTCTTGACACAGCTGCAATTCTTTTAGTAACAGGGTTGCCATTGTTGCAACTCATAACTTTAGCAAAGGTTATTCAATGAACTTGAAACGAAGTTCAATCTGTCAAGTGTCATTCCTTTGGTAGTTACATTCTACTGTATGTAGCGGCGGGTGCTATGAAACAATTTCAAATCGTAGTGAGCTATGTAACACTGGGCTTGCAGCGATTTTTGAGAAGTGAAACAACATTTCACTCAATCATTTCATTGCCGTGCGGGAGCCTCGGAATCATCTAGAAGACCCTCGTTCCACCGGAAACCATCAGGCATCGTTTACTGCACCTGAATTCATCTCCTAAAGATTCATTTCACAATCGAACGCGCATCTGTTCGGTATTTATACTCGAACCTAGCAGGACGCAGAAGTCCTGTGGCCGGATACGGTACATGTGTCAATAAGAAGTTAATCAAATCGATACCCCAACGGCCGGTCCCCATCATCGTCATGATGGCCGATCATCACAGGGCGCCAGCAAAAAGGGTTGTGAACCACTTTCATACCCGTCTCGGCCCCGGTCTGTCAGACGAACCTAAACCGTGGGGCGGCTGTGCATTCCTCCATCTTGAATCCGGCTCTTAAGCTTACGCAAGATCCCCGCATCGACGAGGGCATCGTTTTCCTCAGCTCGTCGTGTTTTTTGCTGGATGTCCTTTTCGACCGTGTCAGAGATCCGTTTCAAACTTTGGGAACTATCTTTCACCCTCCCCTCGACGCATATCGTGTCCATCGAGATCCGGCCGTTTGATTTTTGAACTATCAGCAGGCCCGTTTTGGGGCCGAAAACCCTCGTCATGTGATGCTTACGGCCCCGTCCCGCCCGTGAACGAGCCGGTCCTCAGGTGCCGGTTTCGTATGATCGATATTGATATTGAGGAGCAGAGCACCATACACCTTCCGATGCCCGAGGGCTGCTGGAAAACAACTCCCTCCCCGTTGGGTAAAACCGGTTCCGGGCGTATCTCCCTAACGGGAAAGGCGAATGGGGGAAAAAAAACTTCATTCGATTCGCTTCCTGGGCTTCGCACGCATTCACGCAACACCTTCGGTGTCGGGCTTTTTGGCATTTGGGGAAATTACGAAACGATATGGGAAAAAGATATGTGCCATCGGACGTCTGCCGATTTGCAAAGTGCTGGAGCGGCCAAACGACATTTGTCATATTTCGTTATGCTTCGTTAGCGTGATGCGGTGGCGGTGGCACGCTGTAATGCATGCAAATGGAACATGACTCGTCCATTTGGTTCCACATCCGAGCGAGATGCATCTCTGTGGTGCTTTTTTTTTTGGCCCACTTATCGATACCAGTTCCCGTGACATTTGTGACAACGCCTCTTGCTCATTGATTAATATCTAGCAAACATTAGCGAACATTTCCGGGCTTCCGGTGGCAGCCATTACAGAGTTCTGTGCGAGACTGCCGAACCGAACAATTGCAAGCCAACAATTAATCTACCATCAGTCTAAAAATATGCGATAAATGGGTCAACCCCGTCAACCGACCCGCACTGTCGAAATGCATTCCATCGATGACGCTAGTGGCCGTCTACCGAGGCATCCTTGGTGTCGCCCGCACGGGAGTAATAAATTAGCCGCGGTGATACATAAATCTTTCATCCATCACGAATCGATGTGCAAACGGGGCCTGCGGTGTTGTGTGATAATTTGGCATTAAATAAATTCATTAATATGCAATCTCTGGTGGCCAGTGGCTGGTGATCAGCTGGAGCCAGAGTGCAAAGAGAGCGGATCCCTTTTTCACCCATTTCGTCAAAGACACTATGAGAGAAAATCTGCTGTTGAGCTTGCCCAGCGCCCGGCCACATAAAACCGCTTTGTCCTCGCGCGTGTTTTGTAACGTGTGGCCCACACAGGCACACGGCACCGTCGCCGGTGTAACTTGGAACCGGAAAATGGATGATTAATTGATTGTCCCTTCCATCCAACGTACGTGCCCGGCAGCGGTAGCAGGTGAAAGGTATATTTGTTCGAAACCGAGTGAAATGGGAATGGGTTGTGTCAGTTGGTTTTTGTACGGCACGGGCTGCAGTTTAAAAATGCATGCAAATATTTGCATTCGGTCCGTCTTCGCCCGCATGAATGGTGCCGCAGGTCTCCTATCTTTCCCATCTGGAACGCTTTTTACATGATGACGGAGGAGAACTTTTACTCGAAAAAAACCTATTTGGTTAACATTCAAACACCCCCCGGGGCAGGCTCGTCTTGTGGGAGCAGTTTTGCTCATTATAGGGTAGCGTTTTACGGAAAGCACGTCTGAAACGGCAGCAATTTAAATTTGAACATTATGTTAAGCAATTTATCGTGCCCTTATATTGAATTTTGTTGACTTGCAGAATAACGATTTCATTAGTTATCTAAAACCACTTCACTTTGAGGCAAGAATAACCAGTAATTTAATAGTTTCATCATTCCGTTCACAGTTTGTGGTGTACATGGCGAAAGGTGTGTAATTATTCCACTTAGTCTCGATTACTACGGAAAAAAGATTGTAATCTATTCGGATTGCCATTATCCGTTCAATCAATTCATTAAGATATGTTGGGACACGCTGGCGTCAATTGTGATTACTTCCACAGCTACCAATTGTGACTGCTGCCAGGCCCACCGAATGAACAGGAATCGTTGAGTTAATTCGAGAGAGCCAGGCATCAGCACGGTGCGACAGTGCCACAATAACCGCGCCACATAATGGAACTCATAATTTCTCGCCGAAAGCATGGCCGCCATGCCAGTGTGACGGTGCAGCCCAAAAACCACAACCGCCGTCCCTCAAGAGGCTGTCAAATAAATGTCTCATATGTGTGGGCCGTGTCAAGCGCATCCCATTAATCAAGAGCCAAAGGACATCGTGGCGAAGCTTCCCCGGTCCAAAGGTGCTTCAATGAAGTGACAATTACGAAGAAGTGCCTCTTATGTTCAGTGCATCAAAGGCAAATTTGCGTGCGAAGCATTGCTTGTGGTTTACTTTTCTACTGCCTCCGTCAATGGTGAAGCAGGTCCTTAATGTTATCCTACTTCGTATCTGGGAAAAAATGCATTAGGCAGACCGATTGTGTAATTAGTTGCGTAATTAGTGGAATGATATCCATTCGCTCCAAATGCGAAGATTCACTTGTCACCAAAAAACACACTCATTACTCACAAATCAATCAGGGTCCTGTCGAACTGATTTTCATAAATGGCGATGGTTTCTAATAAATTGAATCAATAGTTCCCCGCAATCTCGGCTGTAGTGGCATGCAAATGATCCAAGCCCAAAACAAGCACGAAAGCGCAAAGTACAACAGAAACCAGTTAAATGTATTACCCCGCTCCAGCTCCGGGCCAGTTCGATTCGGATATTTGTATTCTTTCCTTTCGTTCCATAGGGACCCAGAAAAGGACTTCTGCCCCGTTTTTCCGTTACCCAGACTGCAATTTAATAATGAAATCAACCCGGCTCGACCAGTCCGGGCCGGCCAATCCATTTTCCATTCGCAAATGAGTTGCAACTCCGGGGATTGAAGGCAGCAAAACAGAAATTAAACGTAATCAGAAGCCGACTCATACCAACCGGGCCGGCGCACAATTGTTGCCAAATGAGAAACAATAAAAAGTGACCCAAAACAAAGCGAAAAAAAGGCGGCGCAGTGATTAAAAATCGGTTCCCCGTGTTGAGGTGGCACTTTTTGCTTTGCATGTTTCTGGATTTTGTTTTACGCCTGGACCAGTGATAAACGGGCAAAAATGGGCGAAAAGTGTGTGTTTGTGTGTGCGTGTGAAAATCTCGCGCCGACGACAAAAATCACGCCAGCGGAATGCTTCATGTTCCACAATTTAATTAATGGAAAATATGTCCGCAAATGTGCGCGAGAGCTTACTGACCATACATAGACCATAATGAATCATGTGCCTCTAATGGGTCCCCATGTTTCAACGTCCACCACCCATCTCATTCGCGCTTGAAAGTGCATTTTCTGCCCGCCTGTAATTGTGTGCGGTGCTCAGTTCAATAAAAAAGGAAACAAACAACACAAATAATGAGAAATGCCAAACAAATGTGTGCCACTCGCGGTGTAAACCGAGCACGTTTCATTCGAGATGCTCATTTATGAGCATACAATTTTCAATTTCTACCATTTTCCACCAACCTTCTCGGTAGTCCCTTGTTTTCGGAGAACGCACTCTGGGGCACAAGTTCACCACGGAGTAGGCGTAAGTACCGCGGCCGAATCGACAACGTGATTAGTCGCATCCTAAGTACGGCGGTTTTTTTTCCATTTTGCCCTGTTCGTACCATTAAGGAACCTCCATTTTGTGGTAAGATTTTGGCATCATTGTTCACAGCCTGGCCTGATGGATGCTGCTATTTTGCAGAAAGCCCGAGCCCGAGCAAAGGTGTCCACAGCGTTACGTTCCGTGGGTGGTTTATGAGTTGGCTCCTGCTCCGGTGCTTCTTCTTTAATGCTTTTCTACAAACTTGATGTGGCTGGCGTACCATCTTCTTTTTTTGTGAGCCGCAAATCACAGTAATTTGTCTGGTACTCTGGCTGGTGCCTTACGCCGGCTTCCGCTTCGACTGGGCCAAAACGCACCGGAAGGGATCTGTTGGAAAATCCTGTGTCCGGGTGCCCGGGAGTAACAAAATGTGATACAAAAATAAAAAAAAAAAAGTTCGACCAACCGGCAAAAAGGCAGCTCCAAGAACTGGGGAACAATATCGCCTCCGTCGGTTAATGGATGGCCTACAGCCAGCCAACCATGCGGAGGACGACGGCGACCGTGGTTTGTGCCGTAACGAAGAGTCTATCTGTGAACAGAATTCCTTTACAACTTTGCACCGGCAAAAGCGCTACAACCCAGCGCCGGTGATGAGCCAGCGCGGATGTTGTAAAAATATGGAATAGAGCAGGATTTTCGTTAGAGAAGCCAACCTGTTCTTATTTTCTACGTTACAACAGAGGTAATGCCACAAGAAAGTGACAAAATTCCAGCGAAGGAATGACAAAAGAAATCTAAAACTTTCTCAATTTGCCCAAGCGTACTAAAAGATGTAGCAAAGGTATCAACTGCTTATCCGCTAACTAAATATTAGGTAGTCTAAAAAGAAATCCATTATTTTTGCGTGTACTTCAAAACTGTTTTTAATACGGTTTCAATTGTTCGATTTTCGTCAAATATGCACCGTTTTGTTGGAAAATTTGTTGTCTTCTTAAAAATACCTTCATAATGCCTCTCTTGTAGAAGGGTTAGTTGTTATTGGCGAAAAACTCGAACAATCCATTTTCACAATCCATTTTTTATCTTACTTTTTCATCACTCGGGAAATTTTGTAATGCGCTAAAAAAGTGTCAATCGCTTAGTGCAAGGTCCGGACTATACGGTGGATGCATTAAAACTTCCCAACCAAGCTCCCGGACTTTCTGAGGGGTCACTAAAGACCTGTGTATCATTTCGTTGTCCTGGTGGAACAAAAAACCTCTTCCGTTGGCCGATTCTGGTCGTTTCTGGTCAATTGACAGCTTCGAACGGTGCAATTATTGACAGTAGAGATCTGAATTTATTGTTTAGCTACACGGAAACGACTCATAATAAACGGTTCCTTTCAAGTCCCACCATATACCCAGTAGAACCTTTCTAAGCAAGAGTTCTGGTTTGAACACCGGTTAAGATGCTTCACCACGCTTAGACCACGATTATTTTCACCCAGTATTGTCATATGTATCCCATTTCTCATCTCCAGTACCGATCCGTATAAAAAATGGTTCCATTTCATTCCGTTTGGCCAAAATTGTGCAGATGGAAATTCGAGCCATAATGTTTTTTGGTGTAAATAGGGTTGCGCCTAAACATCGAGCTTCTTCGTGAATCCAGCTTTGCACAAATGGCTTAAAACTGTCTGATGGTTAATCTTTAGCTCCTGGCCGATGCTCTGATTACTAACATGCTGACCAACTTTGTTTATTTTTGTGATTTTATCGACATTTTCGATGACGTGTCTGCCTGTGCGAGGAGCATCTTTTACATCGAAAATAACTTAAACGGGTCAACGAAACCAAAATTGATCACAACTAGCTGTTACACTATCGGGATCATAAGCAACATGCAAAATTTCAGCGGTCTAGCTTGAATTTTCGCCTTTTTCAAAGAAAAATTGTAAAATGTACCGTATTTTCTCTATGGTGACTTCCATTGTTAACACCCTGTAACTCACAAACGAATAGAACAAACAATAAACAGTGAAAGCATTTTTTTAAGTGTAAAGTATCAGCTTTAAAACGAGCCTAAACTTGAAACTGTACGATTGATACTTCACGATATATCGATCACTAAAGGCATCTACCGTGAAAATAATGGATT
Source organism: Anopheles cruzii (assembly GCF_943734635.1). NCBI lineage: Eukaryota > Metazoa > Arthropoda > Insecta > Diptera > Culicidae > Anopheles > Anopheles cruzii. Next base: position 7,380,918 of record NC_069145.1, read on the forward strand.
TCTTTTTAGACTACCTAATATTTTTGCATTTTTTTTTTGTATTAGATTTCGCGAAGCCATACATCTCGGCAAGTAAGCTTGAAGCTTCCAAATAGAGGTAAAATTAAAGAGAACATCCTTGCCATGCCTGAAATGGCCTCTACAGCAGCACTACAGCCGGTCATGAACAACACTGTGAAACTGATTCTCGCAGACAGTCTACATCGGAGCACGAAAAGTGAACTGTAGTTAATCGATAATTTGGGCCGTATGCACAGTTTCATGTTTCATGTTTTTGGTCCACGATTAAATGAGGCGCACAAACATGCCATCGGAGGTCAGGGTCGCAATCACGAATGTAAAACAATGTAGTACATTAAGGTGAGCCTCACGGGCGTTTTCACGGAAGTGTAGCCGGCTAAGGAAACAATGAGCCCCTAGCGTGACCCAGGGCCAAGACGGAACGAAAAACATTGTGTGTGTCACTGGGTTACACTTACGTTGCCCAAACACGAACCCAAACCAGCCGGAGTGAGTGGCCGAGTGATTTTTTATAATTAAAACCATCTACAAATCATTTTCAAATCAGTCGTTTACTAGCAATTTGCTGTAATTAAGTTGGTCAATCGGTGTGTTGTGACCGAACGAGACTTGTTTTTGAGAATTACGAGAATTAAATACGTCTGGTCATGGCACGGTCTGGCTGTTTTTATTGTTTCATTCGGTCACGAACGCGTTCGCGGTACCGGAATCGCGTCACATTGGAACCAAATTAATGGTCACGGTCACATAAACTCCTCCAGTCGGTGGACTGATCAAATCCTCCAGTCACGTGTAGTCTGCGCGAAGAACAAGCCATAAAGGATGGATTGGAGCCGAAGAATTGTACCCCAATCTTTATGCCCTCTACTTATGAACCCTTTGTTGGGCTTGAAGTGGGGCTTCGTTCAACGTGCCCCACTAATGCGCTTGCACTTTCCATGTGTTTCCGAGCAACTCAGCGAATTTTGGCAAATTTCGAGAGGCCTGCCCTTCGAGCGTAACAATTCAGCCACCAAAACGGGAACCCAGAACGGTATTGGAGCCCGCTTGAAACCGATTTAAAGACGGGCCACATGCCACCTTTTCGGCCACATTCTCAAAAACTTCTACCACTCAGCGCGCACGTGTGAAACCCACGTCGCTTTCAGGCGCAAACTTTCGCCGAGAATTTCACCACCATTGTTTACACTTCGGGCAGTCAAAATTGAAATATTGTTGAAGTGAATTGGTTCCGTCGACTTCTGGATAAGCGGCGTGATGCGATATGTGGAAGCAAAGTTTTGAAACTCTCCAGGAAAGCAATCACCCGCGTCGCTTGGGAGGGCGAACTTTGAAAATCTACTGCCAGAGTCTGCCCCGGTTTGGGGCTTTTTTCTGTAGTAAGAATCTTTTTCACCAATTTCGCGGTATGGAGCGGATGTACCAAAATCAATTTGAACGAAGCTCAACAATATGATGCAGTATTTCAATTTTATTCTCTAACCACACACACGCTAGACCGCGTGACAGCGCTTGTTACGTTCACAGAACAAGATCCATATTGAGCTTCACGCCACATGATCTGTCCACTAACTGATTTGATACTTCACGCTCCGAAAACACCAAGCAAGCGATTCGAAGGGTAAGATGGTTCGCTTCCGCGGTCCTGTCCCGGTTTCTAAGCTCGCTTCCATGAACCCGCCCCAGTGGAACTTTCTCCGAGAACCAACCTGCCAGCAGTGCTCGCACTAACGGCAATCGCTTACCAAACTGTGGAGGGAAATATTTGTCGTCCTTTTTTTCATTTTCGTAACCGTAGTGAGCTCGCCGAACGCATGTCTGCTGTTGACATCCATTTTATTTCCCGCTGACTGCTCAAGCAAAGTATGGGTTCAACGAAAGAAAAAAAACCGACCAGGATCCCGAGCCCGGAAGCCCTCGGGGAAGAAGAAGCTGCTGGCAGATGTTACTTACATCCTTTCGTTCCGTTAGATTGCGCATCGGTTCTGCTTCCGGATGGGCTCCATGTAGCGCTCTGCACTGTTCGCATTCGCGTGCGCTTGTTATGCTGCTGAGTGAATTAACAACACAACAACAGGGTGAAGCGTTGTTAGTGCCGAGCGTTCTTGTCGACCAGTGACACGATTCAACCGACCCGAAAAATGGTTACTGTCAGAGCTTGTCCTTGGAGCCGCGTTACGAATGTACGGTTAACGCTGCACGTAAGATATTTTATGAGGAATGTTCATCCGTCCCGTTCACTTCGGAGTTCCAACACCTCGATGGTGAATAGCATTGAAGAGGCGCTTTAGCCCAGCTTGGATTTGGGCTACCTGTAGCCGTCTACTTTGAAACGGCATAAAAATAGAATCCGAGACAAAACGGACAATGTCACGTCTTGCCTATTTTTAGGAGATTTCCACAAACGTATCTATGATGGGGGCCATTGACGTGGAATGTTGCGTCCCAAAAATAATTCCTTGCCCGACCCAGCGGGCACGTGAACTCAGGTGACACTTGTATGCTTTTGTCCGCTTTAATATGTATTAGCCAAAATATACTTAGTTCGAGGTTCGACTGGAACATTCTTAAGACAAAATCAAAACAAAGGCTTCGTGTATTAAGTTACCACAAAACCGTCTACATGTGGTCCTGAAAAGTAGCAGCCTCGGACACAGAAATCATTCCGACTGGACTCTTCCTTGAACATATCGAGAAAGTGGGAAAGGACCACGATTATCGCTAGAGCCTTATGCCCTCTGGCACCACGGGTGTAACCAAGTCTGTGGATTGTGTAACGCAAGAGCCACCACTTCTTGGGTCAGTAGCCGCCGAGGGTCACTTACCAGGCAGTGCAACAGTTTCGCCCTGGCCACGTCTGGAACGAACAGCAGCTACAGGACCCACAGAGGCCTGTCAAAGGCAAACATTTATCTTTGAACTTTTGTTCCGTGCCGATCCGTGCACGAAATCCGTGCTTTCCTTTACAAAATGGCTCCGAATGCCGAGGTACTCCGATAACCGAGAGGAAAGATAAAAACGACATCATAAAAACATGCCGTTGCACTACGGCAAGGAACTGTGCACTTCCGAAGGCTTTATTTGCAGGACGATGCAATCGACGTGTTTGCTTTTGCGTGCTCGTGACACGCACCGATGAAGTCCTTCGAAGTGTTGGGTCTTTCATTGAACAGAACTGGAGTAATGGTTCACCACACAATAATCGGTTCAACACATAATAATAAGTATCAGAAGGTCTTAATTTGGGGTACATTTTCAGTGCCCAACAATCAAACAACGTCCGTTTACCCCAATTCGTTCGCCTTAAATGTTTTATTGCTTGTAGTACGTATGGGCTCTCAACACGATCCAAATTGATGGCTTCGACTGCCGCGCATCTAAAGCGGATCGCCCGTCGATGCTTAGCAGTTTGGCCACGTTTTTAACAACATCGATCGAGGATGGGGGATTTATTGGGCTGCTACACACACACACACACACGGGGCCACATGTGTACAATCGAGCCAATCTGGTTGGTTGCACCATAAAACACTAAAACACCGTCGCAGCCGACGCACTCAAATCGATTCGAAATAAATTTTAATTTTATTGACCACAATTTAGCATTCAATGAGCCAGAAACAGAAATTTTGTTTTTCTGTTGCCGCTGCTGCGGCGGACTTAGCGATTTGCGGCTTTCGGTCCCAAGTGGGGGTCCCCCAAAACAGTCGATCGATCGCGACACGGAATTCGTAAATCAAATCAGCCCATCAGGTCCCACCGTAAAATGTTTCAAACCCCCCGCGCACAGAGAGAGTGTGTGAGAGAGAGAGGGAGAGCGAGAGGTGGCCATCATTCATCCCCGTGGGCTTGGGGACGCACGGCAATCAAATTGAATCCTGATTGCGCGGTTGGCAGGTGCCAGCCTGCATGCACAATATGGCATCCCCCATGGGGGGTGGGGACACACATTGAAGGTCTGAGGGTGTGCATGCTTTTTATGCTCCTGCCAACCCGGACACGCTTGCAAGAATGTGTACGTATGTCGGGAGGAGTCCGATGTCGGCGTGCGATGTTTAAAATTCTTCGTTAAATTCATCGCCCTCCATTGCCGACCCCGCACCACGAGAGCCGGCGGAGCATGAATCAAATAAAATCACCACACCCATTACGTTTATTGCCCATCAGTCGGCTCCGCTCCGCTCCGTCTCGATGGCTATCAAAATCAGATTTATGTCGTTGTTATGGTTCGGAAATTCCAAACTCGGCTGCCGGTGGCCCAAAAACAGAGCAAAAAACCGATTCGAAAAGGACAAGAAAGCAGTGCAAGGATGAGCATAAACATAGGAGAAAAGCGGACAGAGAGTTGATCCTAACTGCCGACCGTGTCCTAAGAAGTCCAGCCGGTTGCACTACCGGCCCGGTGCCAGCGATGCCTCTCGATAAGCCACCGAAAACGCTAATAATCCATATTTATGGCAGGGGTCGTATTTTTCGCTTGTCTTCGCTAAACGAAAATCAACATCGCCGCGTCGCTGCCGGGGACATCTCTGTCAATTGGTCGGAGCGCCAGTTCGAGCTATAAAATTGTTTTAAATGTTCACGCCACGCTCCACGTCCCATAAATTCGCTATTTGCAATTTGGATCTGACATTTTCGGTTGGGGGGAGCGCTTCTCTTCGCTTGGAGCACTGAAGACGTTCTTGGTGCCGCCAGGCCGGGCCTGCACTTCTTGTCTCGCCGAGCACGCGAGCCTCACATTTCTCAAGACAATGGAAATTTATGTGCCAGCTAACGGGAACGGCATATGTAAATAATGTTCGCTAAACGCCCACCACTACCCAGCGGACACCCTTGGTGGTGGAGCTCCACGATTACGATTGGAGTGGCACGCGTAACACAGAACCGACCACACAGCGCTCGAAGTGCCTGGTGCCCACAGTGCCGGGCAAAGATTCGTAAATTTTGTACAACACAAAAGGGGCTTTCCGGGAAGGAACTTCGGTCCCTTGGGAGTCACATGTTCCTGGGCAGACGTATCCGACTCCGTGGACCGTACCCTGTTACGGCAAAAACCAAACAATCCTTTTCAATCCGCACTGAAGCGACGCTTCCGGGACTCACGGCCGGGCGCGATCACGTGCAGCATGCAAATCTTGGGCCGAACCCACTGTCCTCATCATCGCGACCACGGTCCAAGGAGTTGGAACTGTGGTGCTATTGTTTTTTTGTTTATTCCTTGATAGGAATTGCGCGAGATTGCAATAAGACTGTCAGTCCTTGTCAGAGAGCAGCGTGTTACCGACAGACGCGCAATAGTCCTTTAATAGTGGCGCACACAGCTGTGGACGTCTGATGTAATGCGCGCTTCGCCTCTGGCACACGGGCTTTTGTTTTGTTGAAATATCTACTGTTAAATGGATGTTTAATATTAGCCTGCAACAATCATTACAAAGAAGCAAATATCAACAAAAGCTGAGATCATTCACAAGATGTTAGTTTGGTGAACAAATATTGTAAATCACTTAGGAATGGCAGGACTACTCAATATGAAGCTCTAACTTCATTTAAAACAGCAAACGTTTATCAAAGGACGAAAAAGAGGATCCCAAAAAGCGCGTAAAGCGATGATTGACTCGTTTGCTGTCGTTTGCGTTTGTGGTCATCCGTTGATGAGTCATTTTGGGACCACACAGAATCGATTAAGATGAGATGAAGAGGGAGGTCAAACATCCAGGCCGAACGCAAGCCAAATAAAAGTCCGCGAACCGCGAATCGGAACCGCGCTCGGCTGGTTTGCTAAATTATTTTCGCAGCCATTACTCATCTTTATCATTTGTGGCCGAAGAGCCTTAGGCCACGCCGGACTTTTCGAGGGAACCAAATTAAAAAGAAATTAAGTGTGTCTGGCATACGCTCGCAACCGATCTGGAGCGGTTCCGTGGCTCCGAGTGACGAGTGTTGTAACTGGTGAAGTTTTAAAATTTATTTGTTTTTCTTACTCCTGGGCTTGAGAACCGTTTAACCTTCTTGTCAGCGGCATGATCAACGAGCTCTCAATCAATCAGCAGAAAGTTGGTCCCGTCGTCGGGCACGGTAACTACCACGCTGAATTATGGCAATCGTTCGTTGGTCTCAGTGGGCCACTACTTCAGGACTGCGTGTGGTCCTTTTTGCAGGATCATTAATTGTTTCCAACAAACGTTTTTCTGGCAGCCTTCTGGCTGCCAGGTCATTTTCTTCGCCGAACTGTGCGTTTGGGTGAATGATGAATTACGTTTCACCTTTTGCGCCATTAACAGCGTCGAAAATTATATGCGCCAGATTAAAGTGACAAACTAACAAATCACTAGCACATTCAACTGCATCTAATTTGTCATATTGAGACATTGCAGAAGAAACACAGCACCATTTTTTTGTTTAAAAAAAAGCCATCGTTTCAAAAAGCATTCATTTAAAGTTCCACGAATCGCAACCAACGAATGATCCAATTTCATTATCTTATCAATAGAAACAGAATGTGGAAAAGATCGAAAAACAACATTCGAAAATCTCATTAGACCTGCAACACTCATTGGATTTTGTTGCCGGGATAAAAGAATCGAGAACGTTGGAAGGTAGGCTTCTAGGGCTTCTAGGGGTAGGGCTTCTGTGCCATTGAAACGAAAACAACTTGGGGAGGAAAACTATTATCTTCTCTCCTTTAGCTAGAAACATTAAGCTGATATTAACTTTTTTTCCATTCCAACATGCCGTGCAAAATTTAGTTCATTAATGTTTGCTTTCTGCTGCTATGAAATTATTAAGACTGTCCCTTTCCATCTAATCTTAATAAAAATCTATGTAATCGTTTCCTTTTTGCCTATCTGTTACAGAACGATACACTCATAATAAACATGGCGCAAACTAAGAAAAATGAATTCAAACTACTTTTTGAAATGCTTTTAGGTGTTACATTAAGAGAGGCTAGCAATTGAAGAGCGAAGAGCCTGTTTCCACGCCCGTTGTAAAATCCAACCCAAATCCGCATCCTGAGTCACTGTCAATAGAGCCCAATCGGAAATCTATTAACGGCGGTTGCGCTCTCCAGAAACAAAACCCCATCCGTCAGATTGATGAAATCCGCAAACCGTGATTGCGTGTGATTGTTCCATCCGCCGAGAAAGGATCCGTTACGAAAAGCGTCACTTTGCACTAATCTGCACTCAACTGCGAATGTTCGCAGCGAGTCGCTGAAACGCAAATATGGTCCTCGAAGGTCCTCTATCAGTTCCGTGTGTGTGTGTGGTGCTGGGTGCACCACTCGCTCATATGGCCACAGAACACAACGGGCTACCAAACTGGGTCGGGTGGGGGGTGGTTTAATGTTTCCCCAGTGCATCGTTACCCGACCCGACGCTGTTCGGTGGCCGTTCTTAAGGTCCGCTCCTTCCTGACAGCTTCCTGCATCTTCGCCGGCGAGTTGGGTATGTTTTTGCGAGCGACCACCATCCGCCAATCACATCGACAGTTTAGTTTAAGATTCGTTACTGTACCACGACGACCCGTGTATAACATGGGTCTCGTTCGCGCTCCCGAAAGAACAACTTTCTCGTCGAACGTAGTGACGGTGCCCACGTGGTGCATTATGAGAGCTCGTTCCCCAATGCTTCTGCACCGTTCAGGTGTAAAAAGCGCAGATTTAAAACGAAGCACCGGTGCTCTCCCGGAGGAGCCCGTTGGATGTTGGACAGAGGAACTTAAATGAAGAATAGTTTCATCCTTGGACTGCTCCGTGAAGAACTACACGAGACTAAACTTTCGCTTTGTGATAGAGCGTTGCCGAGTTATCGTGAACTGTTTAATAAATATTTGGACTTTGGGTTAATAACAGTTATTTAAAAGTAATTCAACTCCAAATTAAATTCGCACGTGTACTGTTTCCAAGCTAAGCTTTTCTGTTCAGTTTGGGTTGCCAATGAACTGCAGTTTTGTTCTGAAGCTTCTAAAGGGGTTTTAAATTGATACTGGGCCGTATTTATAGTGGCTGTAGCTGTTATCCATAAAATCTGTTTCAAACAATATTTCTGTGCTTTTAAACAACATTAGCTCTACTTTCTGTTCTTCGATTAGTATGTATTGTTTCAACCGATGACCGTCTAGAAATTATGTTGGTCGTTCGAAAACAAACTTTTCATTCCGTTAACCTACAGCGATCGAAAGCGATACTTACAACGACCGTGAACAATCACTAGAGATTGCTTATGATTTACAAACTCCCTTATGGCCGCAAAGTTACCGATAGCTGGGCCACTCGACCGGTTGGACCAACTTTGCGAAATTCCATCGTCCGGCGGCCTGAACGAGAGAGAACTAGCAACAAAAAAGTGCACGTAAGTGTTATCGAAAGTAGCCCCTGGAATGACAGAAAGTCACTCGAATCAAGTGAAACAATTGCAGCCGTTGCGAGCGAAAACGAACAAGAAGCCGCAAGCTCCGAGTGGGCCAGGGAAAAGTTTATCCCGGACCCGGAATAGTGGCAGCGTGCAAAGCGCGGGAAAAATACTGCCCACTAGACACTCACCGGGCACACCCGGGTGGAAACTTTTCCAATTTTCACTTCCCATCCGCCGCCGCCTCCGCCGCCGCCATTGCCGTGGGGCAGTCAATTTACTTCCTTCCTGGCTTGGGTGGAAATTTTCTATCGCCCTTTAAACTGTTCACTTAATCTACCAGTCTTAGCCGGGGCGTGGGCCCTTTCAGCATTAGCCGGGGCATGGGATAAACGGGCGCAAAATATGCGACGCGGGTTCAAGTTGAACCCCCACCCCAAACCCTGCCCGCGGGCACCGGGAGGCTGAATTCCATCTTCCCCCTGCCGGGAAGAGTTGATCAGTGGCTTCATGGCTTCATTATTGAAAACACAGTGCCCTCGGCACACGTTGAGTTGATGAAGGAAATTTTAAATTAATTTTATCTTATTCCCCTAGTCGGGGAGGCCCGCCCCACGCGGTGTCCCTCGCGGCTTCCGTCTTGGGTCCAGTGGCAAAAGCCGCTGGCCCAAAATAGGGTCCTCCCTCGGGACGGCATCTATCAGTGAGCGAGGGAGTAAACCACGAACGTGGCACGATCCGCGAACTACGTCTACGTCTTGGGACGCGTGTTTCTCGCGTAGTGGCCACCCTTGAGTTGTAAGTAGGGACACCACTTTCGGAGCTCCACCACACGCTCCCTGAACACACCGTTCCTGATTCCCTGAACCAACTAGCAATTTCTTCAACGAAGTGCTCGTTTACACAACACCTTGTGGAAAGCAGCAAAAACAACGGGATTCCGTTATTAAACCCGAAACGGTGCCATAAAAGGGAAAATTACCGTTTTTTTGGAAAACAAGTCGATTGTATTAGCAATAGAAGCTCCGGTCCAGAGGCATATTGTGCTGAGAAGATGAACGCTATAAAAGCTTTTAATTTGTAATTGCCTACAAATATTGAAAATTCCACACGTACCGTGGTTGAGGGAAAGCATGCACAAGCCAAAGCCATAGGAAGATAAATATTCAAATTAACCCGTGACCCATACTGCGGTGCCCTAGAAGCAAACCCAAACCACCTGAGTGGTCAAGTTGGGAAGCGGCAACCAAGTGTTTCGCTCAGTTCATCATAAGCCACCACAAGACATTTACTGGTCTATCCAATTTTGTACCATTTCTGAACATTTCCAGCAAACAATTCAGCCATCGGAATGCAAGTCACACAGACATTCCGCAACATCTGTCCAAACATCAGCACCAACATTTGAAACCAGCACTCCTTTGAGTACACCACAATAGACGCAGAGATGGTGGCTAACCGATCGCATCGACTTTATTATGCGAAAATGTATTGTTCCCATTTCGATAGCCTCACGTGTAATAATCGATCAATAAATATCTGCAATGCCACACAACTCATGCAAGCACCTGCAATTACTGGGCCCCTTTCAAGATTTCATCGTCATAAATTCTATGCAAAATGTTGTTGGTTGTTTCCGGGCTTTATATTTTTCGCAAACCCCAACGACGAGTAAGGGGGTTTGAGTTATTTGCATGGATGCAGCAAAAAGTGCATCACCTCAGCTTGGTTTTGCTCTGTTGCTGCGGGACCTCAAGGGGCTCGTCCACAACCGAACGCTAGGTTGGGCAGGAAAGAAAAAACTTCAAGCCGGTGTTTCTTATGCGGCACGTGATGAAAGCCCATGTTGGACGAAATTGATTAAAATCTAAGACCATGTAAAGCACGCTGTCTCCGCTCAGGCCAGACGATGCAGGCGGACTTCTGGTGCGCTTTACAAGCTTCTCGGCTGCTCTATTTGCTCGGTGCACACACACACACACACACACACGGTTAGTAGTATGTAACTCTAGCGGAATGTCAACCAAACGTCCGGAATTCCGTTCCGAAAGGAGCGCATGGGCGTGGGACAATGGGCAAGTTGACTGTGTGTGTGTGTGTGGGGTAGGCGGTGACCGGGTGGTGGTAAGATTATTATTGGATTTACCGAGTAAATGCTACGTGTGATTATGCCCTGCCTGGTGCCTGCTTCCTGGTGTTGTTGGGGTAACATGTTGTTTTGAAAGGCACGCCTGTTGGCCTGTGCCTTGGCGTGTTTCCGCCGAAATGAGAATCCCGGGTTCCAGTTTCCGGGCTGATGAAGTTTAAATTGCCCCGTACCGTTGTAGTAGCGATAAATTGGTCAATTCGTATTAAAACTAATGCTTGTGTCCGGCAAACGGATGCTTGAAAAGTCTAACGGAAACGAAGGAAACATTATTGGAGCGTTTAATTTGAACTCTTCATGCAAAAGTAGTCCTCCTTAATCATTGAAATTTGTGTTCGTGTGTTGTTTTGCAATTTTTCCTTGTACTGTTGCATTTTCCTTCGTGTTTCAACTGGTATTTATATAACATAGACGGCATATACGCAAACCTTCAGCAGAAAAGTGTCTTCAAACTTCCTTCTTTTTTTCCATACCTACACGCTACCACTGTTTGAAGAATGAAAACATCGTATCACTTGATTAGTTTAACAAAATTACAATAAATGAACATTTGCAATCCTGCCATCAACCGCCACCGCGTCTTGGACTCGGCCAGCGAACCGAAACGCTGGACGTAAAACAAACAGAAAATTTTCCCCTAAAACTTCAGCGACCCCACGGCCACGGCCTGCACCGTGCCAGTTTAATGTGGCCATATTTTAAATAGAACCGAAATCCCACTTTTCGGACTCGGCCCTTGCGGGGGTGGCGGAAGAAAAGCAAGCCACCCACAGGATCCTCGGTATTGTTTCGAGTTTGTGTGATGCTGTGTTTTGTTTATTCCCTCTCGGCTCGGCCACAAGTTGTCCTTTTCTCGACATTAGCCCAGCAGGTTTGATATAAAAAAAAAAATTCGGAAGGACCCTGACGGGAAAAGCGGGACCGACCGGAGCACCGGCAAGCTAAGAAAAGAACAACATAAAACTTCTTCGCCAGTGTTCGGCACGTGGCTTCAGACTTTTGTTGTGGCTCGCGGGTGGCCCCGGCCAATGTTTTTATGAACGTAAACAGGGATTATGTTGTGAAAAATTGTGTTAAAGTAGATATTTAGATAGGTTCAGGCTCAACAAACGAACCAGTAGGTTACGAAAGGTTTCCCGTTCGGGTGAGTTGGGAACTTCATCGCCTCCGTGACCGCTTTACGGTGTTAATCAACTTTTTCGGCACCACTAAGTTCATTGTAAATTAATTCCAGATATGGTTGGCGACTTAAAAATAGTTTCATACAAGCATTAACCCAACAGTGCCTCGTCGGGTCACCTTTAGTGAAACCCACTTCAGCGCATAATTTATTCCTCACCGTTGCCGACACTGCCGGCCCCGCAAAAGAAACGGTGAAATAACGAAACGAAAGGACAATCACAACAACGCCATCGTGTGGCTAAAATTATGAGTCCACTGATAATTATACAACGATAAGCGAACGAAAAGTGGTTCAACTCCTCTCGACAGGCCGTAAAGGAACGGCTCAGGCCCCTGACGGCCCAGCTCCCGTGGCCACATTTCTCATTCGTTAATCTGCCCCGGAGTCCAATAAATTTCGGGCGACCTTTTTCCCTCGGCAACGGCAGCACCATTTTTCGAAAACCTTCGAGGTTCGTGAGCGGAAGGATATTCATATCTCGTTAAGAGGAGCTAAGGTCGCTGCAGCACGGAGACGCTGCTGTCAGAAAGGAGAAATTTAATTTGCAATAAAATGATGATCCCAAACGGATGTACGTCTTTAGAGAAGGCATCAGCATTATGTCGCCGTTAACCCTATTAAAAGTGTACCCCGGACGAACCATGCACACTGCACCTTAGACTCCCGTTCGCTGCCAGCAGCACCACACATTCATATTTGAAGCCCGCGCGCGAGCTAATGGAGCAGAGCAATGTCGTAATACGAATTCCCTGCCATATTTGCACCACTTTATTGGCCCGACGACCAAACACGGACTAGCTTTTCCCCGTTTCTGTGCTTTGTTATATCAACATGCAACGGCACCGATGGCAGCTTCCTGCTTCCTGCAGACCAACGTGGCCGCCTGCGAGCCGGAAAGTGATACCGAACACTGAAAGGCGACGGGCGAAAAAACGCCTGTAACTTGATGCATCATCCTCGCGACCGCCAGACATTTTTCCCCGTATAGAGAAAGAGAGTGAGGAAGAGAGAGCCAGCGAGTTGGCAACATAAATTCTTAACACGTTTTTCATTTTCCATCTACTGTGCACCGTTCGTGGGGGCGAAATGTAAGAGCACTCGTCGTCGCAGCATATTGTCTCATGGTTTTTAAAAAGGGAGTACAACGGGCCGTTCGCCGAGAAACCGGTGGTGCACTACCAACTGCAGATCCTGCTGCGAAGTGGCCAAAAAAGTGCATTCTTGGTTGTGGAACATGGGACCAAACCAGCTACCAGACGCTCGAAGTGACACTCAAGGAAACGATTATTGCGCTTATTGTAAGCGTGATGTAGCGATTTTATTGCTAACCAAAACGGCGCAACCAAACGTCTCTGGAGCAGTGCTGGTGTGAAGGTGATCAAATAAAAATCATTATTGCAACGGAGATAAAAATGGTAGAAAACGTGGCACTACTTTTTGTGCATACACGATGGGCAGAAATGTGACTCAAGGAAATTGAATGTACATGAATTGTGCATCTGCATCTCTCTTTCTCTCTGCCATTAGTGGGGCGTGAATATTCAAATCGTGCCCGAACCACAATGGCAAAACCATTGTACCATTTGGAGTGATCAGCTCCTGCATTGCAATGTCCAAAGTGCATGGTAGGTTTGAAGTGAGTACTTCTGTTGCTCGATGCAAAATTTGCATAAGAAGTCAGTTCTATTGTTTTGATTATGTATAAAACCTGCTTCGTTTTTATATTGCAAGGATAATATTTCAGGAAATAGAGTGCTGATGGCTTTTTGGATGATTCATACATGCCATACTACCCACAGCAAAGTTTTCGGTTGCGCTGGTATAACTGATCCTAGGACTTGGAACTATCAATTGGCTAGTTTTCTTTTCCTCTTTGATGGTAAAAAACTAGCCAAAAGCACAGCTTCTCAAAAGGACCTGTTGAGGTATCCGATGGCAAAACCTCTCCAGTTCTCCTCCGATGAAGCATGCGGAGAGCATTCTTTAAACAAGGTTAACAGATTTTTCATAGAATTTGTTTCAAATAAAATGAACCCAAAAACTACGCATTAAAACCGTCAGCACTTTCTGAGCATTCGTGCATAACTAAAACGTCGGTAGCAATTCGATCATAAAATATTCATAACGGGCATACAAATGTTTCGTTGAACAATTTTCGTGAAAACTCAAAAAAAGTACACATCGGAAATCCCACGGGGTGCACAATGTTTAATAAACCGAACCGTTTGGGTCGCAAATAGAACTGAAGTGAAATTAATAAATAATCAAACAAAACGTGGCCCAAATGTAGTGTGCGAATTTATTTTCCTATTGTTTCTCTGAATAAATAACATTTTTCGTTCAATTGATCAACGGACGGATCGGAACATTTTCGCGTCTCAGTTCACCGGATGCACAACAAAACAAACCGGATCCACACGATGTTTGCGCAATGGTGCATGGGAGTCCTGCGCGAAACAGCCAAACAATATTTTCAAAAAAAAATACATTTTTTTACCGGATTTCTTCGAACGAAGATTATTTGTTTTCGGGAGAAATTTGATTCGTCCGGTGGGAAAGTTATTTATTCAACAGTCAGCCGAAATTGAGCGCAAATTTTGAAGGTCAAAATAAGGAGCGAAAATTCTCTCGCCAGAAAGAGAGAGAGAAAGCGAGAGATAAGGTCAACAATGGGATTGAATTTTGAGAAACTTGCCCGGTACCTAACGTAATCTCACATAAACGATACTTACCATGATGCTCTCGTGTGGCTCGTGCCCTTCGGCGGTGCTTCTTTCGACAAAAAAAAGGGGTTACCCTATATTTAGCGACTTGGAGAACAGCCCAAACATCAACAACAAGCATCAAATTTCCAAATGTCCCAACACGAGGCGGCTGGAGTGTAATATAAAGTTGCTGTTGCCAACATATGAGATTTCGCCAACTTTCTGCGAAACAGCGCGCCAGCCCGGCAGCAACAATCCTTTGCGCCGCTCAAGAAGGAGAACTTTGTCAACAGCCAGCCCCACACACATCGCAGCTACTCCGGACCGGCAAAGTACTCGAGCGCCTCTTTTGACACAAACATGCTTGTTCGTTAACGCCTTGCCGATGCAATTTGGGTGAATTTCCGCCTCCATCGTGGCCGCCGACGCGGACGACGAGGACCGGCGCTCAAGGATGTCAAGGCAAGTGATCCTCGTCGCAATCGGTGTGCACTTTCTCTCACCAGACGTGCCGGGGTTTCTTAAATCACATTACAACTTCTGCCGCCTGCGTTGGTCCAGGCACCACGAAGCAGAGCCAGGCACCACGAATCTCGCCGCTGTCATGTTTGCTACTTGAAATGTTATTAAAGCCGTGCAACGTTGGCGGTGACATCCGGAGTAGTAAAGCAAACCAAACCGCGGGCAGATGTGGACTTTTCATTACGCAAACGCGTGATGTCACTCCCTGTTTAGAATGCTTCGAAGCGCTGTGATTTTACCAGCGAAAAGAAAGTGCCCGCAAAGTTCTAATTAATTAAAGTGAAGTAGCATCAACACTTAAAAAAAACGCTTCATAAAAATGTAAGTTTTCCTTTTTTCTTTATAAATCTGCTTCCCAACTCGTCGAGGGAAACATTTTTCCGATGACGAAACTAAATGTTCTCCAGCGTCGCCGTTGCACCGTTAACCAAACACGATTTACCCATTACCTATTCGAAGGCCTCCAGAAGGCCAGCAGCGTAGCTGGAGACGCTCGTCGTATGTGGGGGGCACAAAAAAGTGCATCCTTGCGAAACAGTCAACCGGCTGGCTAAAGTTTTCTCCTGGAAACGTACCTTCTAAGACCGTCGTGCTGCACTTCACAAGATCGACAGGCGGCGAACAAGGCGTTGAACTGGCCCCATCCCGGCAACATCCCGAATAGAATTTTGCCGCTCAGCGAAACTAGTTTACAGTTTGCTGCCTTGTCGCTTGATCCAAACCCTCGCCGACAACGGCTTCACTTTGAAGGACGTTGTCGAATTTGGAAACACGATCAATCCTTGCGATGCGGTGCCTTGGGCGCTATCCGGAGTGAACGCTGCCGCAAACATGTGTGCCTTTCAACTTCAAGCCAGTATTTGAACGACAAATTTGAAATTTAAACACCTTCTGCCTAACGTACTGTTACTCTCTGGACAATCGGGACGAACTATACGAAATGGGAAAATGATACAAGGATGCCAATCATTTATTAATGAACTATACTTTTTCGCGTACAACTTGAAACTGCCCTGCGAAAATAACTTCCTTAAAGTCAACTATCGCCGACACGCTTCCGGTCGACGCACCGGAGAACCAACAACAAGATAAATGATGGCACAGCACGTTCCATCCCCTCACCGAGCAAAAGCAGTATCTTTCGCAAGACGGTACGCAATCTTTGGTCGGCAGAAAATTGGAACGGAACAACCTCCACCATCCAGCGACGGGGGTCGGGAAGAATAAACAACACATAACATTTTATGGATTTTTTATGAAATTAATTAATTTTCAATTAGCCGGTTGATCCCCGGGCGTTACGGAGGCACTGAGTGGGAAGAACCAGCAAGCTATCAGCCACGCCGGTTCGATGGCTGTCAGAATGGCGCCACTCTGGCAGCACACGGCTCAAGCAGAAGTTAGTTCCAATATTCTGAGTTTCTATTCCTGGAGCTGCCATTCTAAAGTCCACACGATACACGTTATACCATTATGCCCTTAAATTCTACACACCGAGAAATGTTCTCCGTCGCCTATAGTTCCGGTAGCCGGTTATAGGCAAACCAAACTCAAAGAGAGACAGAGAGAGAGAATTTTTTATCACAGAAAGTCTACGTCGGTTTGCAAGATTAATGCCAGTCGGTCGGCCAGTCTACGGGCCGCGCGTCTTCGTTATCATGGCCTTTCGGCCTCGGTCTTTCCTTGTCGGATTTTAATGGACTTTGTCTCCTAGGAAAGTGCTGGGAATGCAAATTCGTCACACGATGCTGCTGGCAGGCATGGCAGGATGGCTTCGGTCTAGAGCTTGGCGACCGTTATGCTACTTTTGTGATAGGGAAGGCTAGTGAGCGAAATTAGAGCGCCGTGTTAGCTGGTCCGATGGTCGGAAACAGAAGTTAGTATGAAACAGAATAGCTGATTGCTGGCCGTGGCACGCTTATTACTTCGCTGCGTTCCTTTGAAGATGGTTTTGTCAGTTTTGAAATGCAAAAACGCTTGTGCATTGCTAAGCTGTGGGAAGGTATTACAATTTAAATGGGCCTCTTGTTCGTTTCCCAACACTGCTCATTGTCGCTTTAACTCAGTTGCATACGAATCAATTCTGTTTGTGACCAAAGTTTCAATTCCACTGCAACAAACTTTTCAATCCTTCCCCAACAACAGCGTTGACAGGAAGATCTCACTCATGGACCAACGCCGGCGGAGCAAATAACTGATATGTTGCATTTCATGCATGATGCGCGCTCGGCCAGGGGTCTCGAAATTTAAATAAAACACATCATCCATCTCGTCGGCATCTCCAGCTGCTACCAATGCACGATCTACGATGCGTCGTAACATGCGTTTGCTAATTGCGCACATCGGACACCTCTTCCGGTTCTGCTATCCGGAGCTCCATCCGCTCGGCCTACTGCATGTATATTGTCACACATTTCATCCGATCTTTCGCCAAGAAAAGGAATAATTGAAGTGCAAAGTTACCGAACATGTCACCATGTCTGTCGAGGATGCTGCGATTCGGTTCGTTAGGTTTGCCAGTAGGCTCCGCCCGTGCTGGTGCAGATCCATCCGTTTGACCCTTTTGCCTCGTATTCGCCCGTACAGTGGGAGGCCGCAAATATGAGATCAATATAGACTGATGATGCCTTCCTAATTATGAATGTCCTGTTTTGTTGAACTCATGCATCAGTATTATTATCGACAGCATAACAATTCTATATTTATCTGCGGAACTTGTCTCATATTTATGACACGCATTGTATTTCCACAAGTATATTTTTTTTAAATGTTGCTTTTGAAAATTTATTCATTATACATGATTCGCTGGCATAAATTTTCACTTCATTTCCATTCGACGAAATACCATCGGAAATGTTCCGTTTGCTAGGTCAAAATAGTTCAAGCTCAACAGGTAGTTCACAATACACAGAAAAGTATTCACCGGATTATGCCACATTTAACCTTACCACTCGAATCGATCCGAATGAAATCCGTGCGCGTCACCTTTTACGACCAAAAACTTAATAGTTTACGACCATCCAATGCTACTTGAGCCGGGCATCGTAATGACCGTCCATCAGATGGCGCCGGTGATAATAAATATCGGCCAATCGAAAGGCCATTATTACATTCACATCATTCGTGAGCCATGTTTCCATTACTTGGCGATGGGTGGAATTTCCGCGCCTCGGGAGGAACGGGGCCGCTCTTCATCGGTGCGTTCTGAAGGGCCACTAGTCTCGCCTCGCGGACAGCCACTTCTCGGGAACCATTAAATTCAATTAATAAACCAACTTCACCACCGCCACCATCTTTCTGCGGTGGTCTACAGCATGGCGTACGGCCGTAAGAGAGAAAGAGAGCGATGGCTCACTCAACGTTAATAACGCTCAAGGACCTTCCTCGGATGCCTTGCCGCGGTTGGAATTCGCCGGCAGCAACCAGTTTCCGCGTGACGATAAAATTTAATTTAATTATCTTAGTTCCAAATCATCCTCTACGATGCCATCCTGAGTCTCTGGGAGATCACTGGGATGCGGCACGCAGCAGGATAAGGCCCATCTCGATGCCCAAACAGGTTCGACAGGAAACGTGAGCCGCGATTTGCGCGATACGTCCTGCAGCGATAATGCAGCTTTCGTTTCAATTAGTCCCTTTTACAGATAGGATTGCGCAGATACGGCATCCAATCCCCCGGGGCGGGGCGGCCGTCGCAAACCGCTACAAATCGGATAAGTTCCAACGGGGACCGGTTTTTATGTTATTTTTGCACAAACGTTGTCCACTATTCGGCGATGCGAATCCGCGTGACGAATTTTATTAGCGCTTCGGTAAAAGATTAACATTTTCCCAGCTTCGGCCCAGCTTCAAGCGCCCGGCGAAGGTGTGATAATTATAAGGGCTTTTGTTTAATAGCATTCCCAACGGAGCCGATTCCGGGGGCCGACCTCGCGCAATCGGATCTGAATTTATTCCACATCTGCCAAACCCACATTCTGGTGCCAGCTGGTGCCCCGAAAAACGGGAACCTCCTCTCGGTCGAACTCTTTCGCATGGCCCCGAGATAGACGGGCAGCCAGGTAATGACAGGTTGCCGCTCGTCAGGTTCAAGATTCTGTGTGGTGCAACCCCGATAATCTTCAGACATGATGGATTATGCAAAACATCTCTGTCATATCTCTCGGGCCGGTTTGCGCTCTCTATCTCTTCTCTTTGCTGTTGATTCCTATCGTCAGCCTCGCAGAACATGAGCCGACATACTCCGCGCGCCGTGCTCGAGGCCCGAGGCGTGTTCTGCGCGAACGCGGCACACCGATCGTTACACGCGTTGCATCTTCATGGCAAGTGGCAGCGCCCCGGAGCTTTCGGCAAGATGCTGCCCAACCCAGTCAGCGCGAACCCGATTCGGTACGCGCTGTCATCTTTCGCGATTGCTGAAGTGCGTTGCAGCGAGCAAAAATGAGCCACACCTTTCGAACGGAACACGACTAAGTCAAAGCTTATCGCGACTCGCATCGCGAAGGGCTCCATTTCAGGCTGGGAATGATTCAAATTAAAATCAAACTCGCTCCGTGTTCCGGGTGTCTCCTTGCGAAGTGCTATCGCAAGCAATTAACATTATTGCTCCACAGCAATGCTCCACAACACCTGATGACCCTGATGGGGAAGTTCTTTAGGCGATTCTTGCTTTTTTCCTTCATTACACAAAGCTTCGGGTTGCCACTTCGAGCCCAGCCCGAGAACTAGGGCCCTTTCCGCCGTGACGTGACTCCCGAAAACTTACACCCAAACCATTGCTTAACATGTTCGAATTTACTTGTTATGCTTTTTCCACATCCAGGTTTGTCGCTCTTTCTTTCGGTCGCTCTTCGTTCGCTTGTAACACTTGCTAATTTATTTACATTACACCAATTACCCGCGCAACAACCGTTCGGAGAGCTTAAGTTTCTTCCTCGAGAGCGCTCGAGTTTAATGGGGTGGAAAAAAATGCGACGAAAATTGATGTCGGAAAACTTTGCCGGCACACCAGCTCTCTCGATCGCGGAGCGATAAATAACTTGGCTCGCTAAAGTTGGAGTGGTCGGAACATTCTTCCGCAATATTGTTGCTGTCGAGGAAGGGACTCGAAGTAAGTGGTATCGTCAAGCATTTGATGGTTGATTGCGAAGTTCAAGCTTAGCTAATTTTGAAGGCCAAACACTGAATGCTTCCGGCATCATATGCGGTCGTTTGTTTTATGGTTCAAAACAGGCAATGCTTTTGGTCCCAAAAGAAGATTTCAAGGGCGTAACTCGTCCGTAGATCATCCGTCTGCGCTGCATCGATTGGCAAAAGATGTGGGTTCGGATGCCAGGCAGTGCATCAAATTGATTAACTTTAAGTTGTTGGTCCGTTTTTTGTTATAATTTTTACGAAGAATATTCAAATAAAACCTTTTACGTATCTATCTATCGATCTATCGACCGTATCTATCGATCATGCCGGCTGTCACCGAAAAGTGACGCCAGCGATCGCGACTAGAGGGCGCTGCCG